>NC_133860.1:45548899-45852649 GCF_047830755.1 Zonotrichia albicollis
AAGTATTAGTCCACTGCGCCCTTATCACCATGGAATTTTTATGGTTATTTTTATGGTCGCTTTTGATGAATTCACATTTTCATAATTACTTTTTTGGCATAAGCCAATTTCCACTTTTAATTAAATCCACAAATAAATAATTCTTCATTAAAAGGTTGGTTGTTCTTATTTTTCATAATTATTACTGTCAGGAAATATTTCAAATGCCAAAGCATAATGTTAGTTAGTAATTATAACTTTACAAAGATCCAGTAACTACCTACGTTGTACCTTGTAAACATTATACCAGAGATTAATAGGAGGTATGATGAAAATGCTCAAAAATAATTCCTTAGGTAGCAACTCAGCTCTTTAGAAATGCACTTAAACACATAAACAGTTGATGACTCATGGACTTGACATCCACAGGGAATCAGCATTGTGAAGTATCTTGGTAGTATTGGAAATATCTGGAATAATGAAATACAATTTAGAGCTTAGTCCCACATACTGCCCTCAAAATCCATCCTTCCATCTGAGACTGACCAGTATTTTGTAATACTGTGTATTTACCAAGTGGCAGAACTTGAAACCAAGAATTATTGTTTGCAAAAATTGTTTTTACTTGCCTTGTTGTGTTAGTTGAGTGATTAACAACTATAGCAGAAAACATAAAGCATTAAACCATTAAGTCAGAGATGAAATTATCTACATACAAACCACATCAATCTATTTGCTCTTTTTTATCATTTAAAGCCTGAGATCAACCCAAGTACTTGAAGATGCATTGAAACATCTAATATTATAACTGATTTCTTCACATAAACTTTACACTGGTCAAGACAGCAGAAAAATCACCTTTTTCCTGACTTGTTGATCTTTGGAAGAATGGGCTTTCACATGTTTTCTGAGGGAACTTGGATCTGTGTATCGCTTAGTACATCCTGGAATCTCACATGCATAAGGTTTCTAAATAAAAAAAAGGAAAAAATGATAAAGATACTGCTATATCACAGATTATTTTAACTCAAGAGAATACTTTTTGAGCCTTGGGATGCTACAAACCACAGTACTACAGAACAAAAACATTGTACATTATAACATGCAGAAAGCCTCACAATCTGTTAGAAAAGGAAAAGATGAAGTAAAGCTTTAAAGGAAGACAAACAAAAGGAAAGTTTTCATTACAGCACCTTTCATGATTACCTTTCTTTTCTTAGTAGTACAATGAATATTGCTAGATATACTTACAATTTTTCCACCCTCAGAGCAATCTTTGACTTAATCAGAAATTACAGTCTTTAGTGAATCAGGTAAAGAAACCGCAGTAAAGGCCCGGAAAGACTGTTTAGGATTATAGAAGGATCCGCTTCAGAAAAAGAGAACAAGAAAAAGTGTTAGTTTTTCTATATTACAAAGAAGGCAAGCAAAACCCCAAGCAAGCACTGAATACTGAAGTTTCAAAAGTATTACACAAAAAAACCCCCATTTTAATATGAAGTACTGGCCAACTCCTTCAGCTCGCATTTTCTAATAATACTTCATTTTAGAAAAATACCTATAAAATTCCCTGTAATATCTTTATAGTTTTCTTAAAAGAATGCCCAATAAATCTAACTCATATAAATATCTCATATTGCCTGTTCTAAGCTGTCTGTCTTGCCTGAAGACTTGTAGGTTCACAATACTAAGTATTAAATGAACATTAGGCCCAACTGTTTCCTGGAAGTAGCTGTTCTGCAATGAATTCACTTCTGTTCTATAAAGAATTTCTGAAAACACCTAGTACAAAATATTAACTTGCCAGCCATAGTTTTGACTATTCAAAATGGATAATTTACTTTTTTAAACAACCATTTAACTCAAATAGCATTGTTTTAATCGTATTTCTGGACTTCAGACCTTTGGAAACTGTCTCTGAGAAAACACAAAATTTCTTTTCTGAAACAGAGGTTTTAAAACAAATCTCTGCCGTCACTCAAATTTACAAGGGACAATCTGTTGGCACAAAAACTTTTAAATTTACGAAATAATTCTATCTCTCTTGACTTTCTGGTACATGCCCCACCCTTAACTTTTCACCACAGAAAAGCACCTTATATTGCAGATGGCTTCAGTTTCCCTAAAGATCAGCTAAGTGGGAGAAAGCTACTGCTTCTACCTGCAGCAAAGACCATGGAACCCGTGGTCTTTTTATCAACCAGCCTGGGTTCCATCTTCTTGCATGCTTAGATGGCTGGGTCACCTCTGAGGCACCTCCAACAGCCCCACCAGACTGTCCACCCTCCTGCCTCTAAGGTTATGGGCCACCTGCTGCCCCCAGGCTGGAGGGAAGGAGCAGATGCTCTACGGCTCAGAGGGCTGCAGTGGGGCTTCTGTGTCCTTACAGTGTCCAAGTGTGTCCTCTGGTGCTTGGCACGGTCGCTGGAGTTGCTGAACGCCTTCTGGCAGCCAGGATGCTGGCAAAGGTACGGCTTCTCACCCGTATGGCTCCTTAAGTGAATCTTGAGATTTTCTAGTCTGGAAAAGGCTTTCTTGCAGCCCTCAAACTAGAAAAGAGAAAGAAATTATTTGAAAGGAAAGCACACACAGTAAACTGCAACAGCAAACACTGAACAGAAAGAAGAGACCTAGCTACGGCTGGGTAGCTCTGCAGGGCTCGGCTTCCTGCTATTCTCCTTGGATGTGGCTGAATTAGGAGAGTATGCCATAGGATGTAATTCCTGTGGGGAACCAATAACCATGGGGCATAGTACTTCTATACCTAATCAAGTAATGCATCTGTGGAGAAATCTATATGAATAGAAAACAAGCTTTTCATCTATCACGTTCTCATGGTATACTGTAACCCAAGGGAAACTTAAACACCTGTTCTATTTGACACCAGCATTTTTATAGACACTTGATTTCAATTAGACCTAAACATTAATGAATATCAGAAGTATAGGCTTTCTGAAATTCTATCAGTCAAGATCAATTAATCTCATTAGTTTCAGTTGTTGCATATCTCACTATGCAACATTTAAAGCTTCTGATGCATAACAAACTGCTAGTTTGAGGTTCTTGCATGCTTGCAAAAATAATAATCCTATAGCAGAGATGTTTCTAAAGCTAAAACAAAAATTTCTATCATTTCACTACCTATTAATTTTCTTCACTTAAAAAGAAACAGGCCACTTTTCACTGGTGTCAGAATGACACAACTGAATTTTATAATAAATTATGGAGTGCATGTGTGTTTACAAAAGCACAAGTAGGAAAACTGACATAATTCTGGTGATAATTAGCATGCCTTTATCACAAATCTCTAACATCTTCAAAAAAAGAGGAAAAAAAATTTGGATCACTTAATTTTAAGGACATCTTTTGGATTACTGCAAAAAAGCATTACAAGTTCAAAGAATAAAGTAGAACACATTACCTATAAACCAGCACTATTAAAATTAGGCTTAAGAAATTAAAGCTTGATACAGAGGATACACCTGCTACACCATAATTGCAATTTATCCTTCCTACACATGCAACTCAGAAAATGTCTCAACCCATGAAACTTTTTCTTTATATTCCATCCCTTTATCCAAAACAAACCAGTGCTTTTCAGATTATCCAGTTTTGATCACTGAACATTAATTTATGCTTTTAAATAATGTCACCTTTATGTTTACAGAGCTTTAGCATGCATACAGAACATTGTTGCAACAGGAAAAATATTTTTACATTTAAGGATATGTTTTTAGAAAACATTACAGGATAAAAAAAAAACAAAAACACACCAATATATCTTAAAATTGCCTTGATAAAAATATCACTTTTTTCCTAGGAAAAAGTAAAGAGTGGAGATGGCATAAAAACATGAGAGCTAAAAAACGGATATAAGAAATTAATCACAAAAGTGACGCAATTATAGAATGGTTTGGGTTGGAAAGGATCCTAAAGATCATTTAGTTCCAACTTCCCTGCCAGGATAGGCACCCCTGTTAGAACAGGCTGCTCAATGCTCCATCCAGCCTTGGCTTGAATGCTTCCAGGGCTCAGACAACTTCTCTGGGCAACCCGTGCCAGTGTCTCACAGTAAATCTCTTCCTAACATCTAATAAAATTGTACTCTTTCAGTTCTGAGCCTTCAAAAAATGACCTTCAAGAACCAAAATAATTCAAGAGCACATCTGTTAAAATGAGAAAGAAATCTACTGATTAGCCTACCTTATACAGACAAGTTATTATTTTGAATTAACATAATGAAAGAACAACCATATATTCTAATGCCTGTAACTATGCTGTACATGAGAATAATTTTAGTATCTCAAGAAGTCAATGACTTTATGGGGTAAAACTTAGATCAATGAACAAGTTGTAGAAGCATGATTCTGTTTTGTTTATTTTGCAGGTTATTAAACTTTGAATTTTCAAGTATGTAAATGAATTTAAACATTTACATGTTGGTTATAAGGCTGTAAATTTACCATTAATTTTAGATGGGCAGAAATTTTTAAGTAACCAGAACTGGGGAATCTTAACATACAAATTTAAGAATTATTATTTCTGAAGACTTTTGCATTGCTCAGTATATATTGGAAGAAAGGACAGCTCTCTCTTCCCCCCACAGCCTTAAATTACTGTCTGGCATATTCACCAGGCAATATATAGATGTGTATTGCTGGAAAGGTCATTCTAGCTAAACAATCTACAAGCCTGTATTATTTAAGACAACCATCCTTACTCAACAGTTAATGGATGTTCCTACTATAAATCAAATTTCTTAAAGCCTTGGATACTTAAGATAAAAGGAATGAAAAGATATTCTTCTCAACAACACAGAACATACTCTCTATCCTGATAAAAATATTTCAGAGAAAGCGTAGCAGACAAGACAGGACCACTTATGGGGGAAAAAAAGTAATGTAGTTGATAAATGTTTTTGAAATGGAACTCATAGTTTTCGAAGTTATTAACTGCTGTAGTCACTTAAGTATATGGCATACCTTAGCATTCTGAATCTGTTTAACAGTCCCAAACATATCCTGATTAAACCAGATATTTTTGCAAATCTTACGTGAAATTAATTGTGCAATGTTTTCCTAACCTGCAATACAGAAATCAGTTACTGAGCTTCTATTTTTTACTGCTGCATGCAAATTGAAACCATTAAGTTGCTCATATGGAAAATTCCTCTCTGTACTTCCTAAAGCCCTTTTTAAAATATGTTCAGGTTTACTTTCTCCTTTTATAAGGAAAATTATGAAAAGCAAGAAACAATATATTTAAAGGGAAAGGTAAAGCATATCAACAGAAAAAACCCACAGTTTTATGACTTTAAAACATTCACGTTCTCAAGAGTGCACTGTTCATCCCTGTTCACACAGAGACGATGTTCAGCACATCAAGCAACCCTCCTGTAAAATGACAATATAATTTCATAGGTTATATAAAATAATCTGTGCAACACAAAAAGCCCTGCTGGATGCACCATGCATTTCTGAAGCCTTACTGGAATTCACGTAGTACATTTAGAGTCTTGAACTATAGAACAGTATGGTAATGCCTGTGTGAGTACTTCAGTAGCTGACAGTGCCCAAGTGACAAAGAAATTAGTTTGTTTTCTCTGCAAAAGGAACTGTTCTGATTATCTCAGTTGATCACTAGTATAGCAAGGATTGAAGAACTGATCTATTTGTGAAAAGTACGCAGCCTTCGTATAAAAGTGAAACACAGCCAACATAGCTTCTTCTTAATCCAGTATCTAATAATATCAGGTATTAAATATATTCACATTTTCCTATTTGAATAGGTTTTGCTTCAGCACCCAGGCAGTGTATTTTCTTTTGTCATTCTTCTGCTGTATTAACATTATAAGCAATGTAAAAAGTAACTTTTTTTTATTCGAGGTATTTTCTGTTATCAAGTAATTTAACCTTCTCTTACACAAATGAAAAGTATTTGCTTTCTCCCTATACACAATGCATTCTCAGACCTCCTTCAAAATTGATTCCAAACCTCTAAAAAATGAAAGGAAATTAAATATTTTTAGAAATACTGACACCTGAACAGTACTTCATTTTACAGAAATATTTAATCCAGTATACAATATAATGTTACTCTCCTCAAGTTTTGGCTTTTAATATCTTTCTTCATCTGAAACAGTTACACAGTGATTGGCAAATATTTCTAAGCATCACTGCTTGTGGCAAAGGATCATCTTTTATTTTTTGAAGTGTGAAGAATCAGCATTTCCCTTCTCCATTGTCATGTGTGAGAAAATATTTATGGGATATTACAATGAATACATTTAATTACATTTTCCTCATCTGGTCTGTCTCTAAGCTTACTGGGAGAGGGATGGTTTTCCTTTTTGAAATTTGACTTTGCTAAGCATTAATCTGCCTATAACCATTAAATTGCAGCAGCTGGCTTTCTGTGTACAGGAGCTAGCTATTGTCCACACAAAATCTCAGTAACAAACCTAGATGCTTCAAGGACAGAATTTATTTTTTCTTCAGCAAAACTGAATACATGTCTCAGCCAAGAAGCAAAAGAGACTGAGAGCCCCTTCAAAAGGCTCTGGTATAGGGAAACACATGAGATACATCCAAATGACCTCAGAAAGTTTGATATGGCACAAGCTTGATGGAGCAGTGAAGAACTCTTCAAATCTCTGCCAACCTGCCTTGGGGGAAATCAACCTAACCCTAAAAGGACATATTAACCAAGTGGTTCAAATGCATGCCCAGAGAAATACCAGCTCATTTGGCTTATAAACCTGTTCAGTCATGGGGAACCTTTCATGATGCAAAATGAGAAGAAAAATGTTCACCCAGAAACTAAGATACATATCCGAGGGGAGAAATTCCTCACTGATTTTAAAAGGTGTCTGTAGCTCTACTAGTCCCTGTTAAAAGTACAAACTTTGTTCAACCACTTAGGACCACTATTCTGAGAACAAGTGAAGTACTCTTCATCTAGTACATGCCCTTCCAAAGAAATTTAATACAAAAAACTTAAAATCATAGAACTGTGGATTTTTTTAGGTTGGAAAAGACCCTTCAGATCGAGTCTAGCCATTACACCAGCATTGCCAAGTCCACGACTAAACCACGTCACCAAGCACCACATCTACAAGTCTTATTATCTCCAGGGATGGTGACTCTGCCACTGACCTGAGCAATCTCTTCCAACGCTTGACAACTTTTTCAGTGAACAATTATTTGCTAATATCCAATCGAATCCTTCCCTGGCACAGCTTGGAAGTTATTTTCTTTCATCCTAACATTTGTTACTTGGAAGAAGAGAGGGACACCCACCCCAGAACACTGTACTGACTCATATAATGTATTGATCCTTACCTGGTTTGCAAGCAAATCACTGTCTGAGATTGGCTTGACAAGTTGTTTGACTTGCTTACTTTTGTAATATTCATAAACTGACCATAAGCATGACAAGCAGAAGTTTTAAATCTTAAATTTTGAAGGGAGATATCTTAATAAAAATATAAGCCATTCCTAGATTTCAGGAAATGCTGTCATACATGAATGCGTATGTGCAAATGGAAGGAATGGTATTCTTAAAAACTGTCTAGGAAAAAATAAATCTAGAGTTGTGTATACATAAGGTCGCAAAACAAATCTTTGAATTATTCAATAGCCATGCAGCATTATCTAAGATTCATTAGCAGCTAAAAGGCATATTAATTATTTAACAATGTCCATCTGCCACTTAATTTTGAATGCTTTGAAATGCTGACCATATAGGTTCTTCTGTGTCAGCACCAAGGCAGGTGGTATGACAAGGACAAGGTATCTCTCCACAGCTTTGTATTTATCACAAAAACAGATGTAAAAGCTGTTCCTTATATGGCTTTCAAACAAAAACAATGCATTTCAAGCATTAATTAATAGTCTTGTAACCATTTTCCTTCCTCAATGGTATTAGCAGGGAGCTGCTCTGCAAAAGAAGTGTTTCCAAAAAAATGAGAGTAAGACCTCATGTGAAAAGCTTTTAAATAGCTTTTTATACCCCTAGACTCTCCGGCCTAGCAATCTTGTGAATGGCACGTAATTAGTGTCAGACATCATTCAAACTGCTGACATCAGGCACTCACTGACAAGGAGGCTGCAGCCACAGCTGAGATTTAAAGGCCCAGGTTAGTCTAAAGCAAAGTGAGTATTGTGCTTTTAACCCTTGAAGTGTTTAAATGGGGGAAAATGTAGCATTCAGAGCAGCACTTCACCTTAGTGCCTATCTGACCAGAATACACTGGTGTGTTAGAACATTAATGCAGTCTCTGAATGCTTTGGTGAATGCACTAGCTTATATAAAGTCATATATTTTCCTCAAAACTATGCAAAGCCTGTCGTTTATTTTTGCTTTTATCGTTAGACTTATGTAATTATTCGATATCTTGGAATTTATTGTTCCAGTAAATAATGACAAATTATGTTTATATGTGTTACACAGATTATAGAAGATATTTCTTTACCCAGTCTTTCCATGACAATTTGGTCCATAGGTAATTCATCACTTTTTCATTCCTTTTAAAAAAATATAAGGTTCCCTTCACCACAATATCCTCACTTCATGTTTTTCTGGTAGATTCCTTAAAATTTTATGATCCAGCATGCATAAATATAAATGCGAACAAAAGATAATTACAGACCATGACAAAATCTGAAGTAATTTGTTATTTAGCTTCGTTGTACTTCCTATCTTAAGTTAAAAGGCTTATTACACTCAATAGATGTAGAATGAAGTTCATATGATTAGATTCAGATGTAAGACTTATGGGACTAGTCAGTGCACACAAGTATAAGGCTCACATTTTAAGAGCTTCTGACTAAGCAGCACATAATGCTTTTTTGTGTGTGTGGAGGGATTGAATAAGGCTAATAGACTATATCCTAATCTGACTTCTGTTTTCCAATGCATCCATCTTTTTAGGTATTTTTAAGAAGAGACACATGCTGCTATACAGGCAATTAAATCAATGGAAAAGAGGACATATCAGTACAGATCAAAAATCTACAGACTGGTTCACTTGGGAAACTGAATCATGCTACTTTTTCAGACAGATGCACATGAGAGGCTAGTTTCTTCATTCCCTGTGAACAGTTCTCACTTTTTTGGTCACACTGCACACACTTGACTATTTCTTATATAGACAGATTACTTGCGTGTCTCAATAAAATTTACTTTTAATCTCCTTTCCAGGGAGATCGGCATTCTGATGTCAGGTCTGTTAGGACAGTGGACAAAGGATGGCATCAAATTGCAGTGCAAGAAGAAGAGGTATGTGAGTAAGTAACTGTCCCTGCCTACCACACTATTTCTTTACAGATGGCTTGTTTATTCTTGTGTTTTTGATAAATGTAGCATGTTCTTTTTTTCCTTTTCATATCAGATCTCCAGGAGTCTTCATACTTTTCATGATCTAGAGATCTGTGGCACAATGTAACCTTATTTTCTAGGTAACATTGTGCCTAAGGATACAAATATCTCTGTTGAAATTAAACACAGTGCAATGAATGTAATTTATCCCTGAAAGAATGGTGTCAAGAGATTCATTCACCATGGTAATGTCTCTTGTTTTCATCAGTCTTAGTAAGCACGGCCATTTCAGCCTCAGAAGCTATTTCTGTTGCTGTAGAGAGGGTAAATATTATGACAAGTCTCTTCAAAAGGAACTATTACTGAATACATCAGCTGCTACTGATTCAAAAACCATATGGTACAGAAACTATTAGAGGAAAAATGAACATTTTGGGAATTCTTTCTTTGCTTCCTTTTAGAAGAATGTGCTTGCTTTTTTCTTCCCCCCCACCCTGGTTTTACTCCTTTCCTTCTCTTCCTCTTTGGCTTTTCTAAAAGGCTGTCTTTGAGTCTCAAGTAACTGAAGCTATCATCTGTAATCATGCAGCTTTCTCTACTGAAAGTTGTTCACTGCTAAGGTAGCTACTATTATCATTAAGCCCCAGAGAAGTCCTATGCATTTGAATAATTTTTCCTTTTTATAGACATGCAAGAACTAAACAACCTTTTGTCAACTAAAAAAACAGCTATTTCCTTTCAGGTATGTAGCTACCTCTCACTTCTGTAGTTCTGTTCTCTACAGGATTTCATGTCAGAGATACACTATAAATTGAGACTATAGGCTTTCAAATATGGAGATGAGGTAGTGTAAATCACATTCTCACTGAGAAGATTCTGTTGGTTTAGAATTTGCTCTTTGTGAATTTCACAAAAGACTAAAATCGGATCTCTATCACACTAGGGAAAAAAGGAATAAGTAACAAGGAAGCTCTGAAACCAGGAAGTTGAAATGGGAAATAAACAGTTTTGAGGATTCTTCCTCACCATACTCCATGTCAAGATTATCATATATGATTAATTTTGTTTTCTATAAATAATAACATCATGCAAATATCTATTTCTATCATAGAAATAAGAGTATTCCATTCCATTCTGTCTTGTCCTATCCTATTTATAAACATTCATATTGGGACTGAAAAACTGAAACAAACATGCATGCTGTTCTACAGACACTAACAAAGTATTTTTTCTTACAGTTATTTGAAAATATTAACACCCAATTACCACTTTTTTCAGGACAGTTCTCAGTAAATTCTCACTTATGGTGCATAGCTCACAGTTGATACTGTAAAACTTTCAACATGGTGTTCTACAAATCAGGGTATGAGGTTCTTTTTAGTCCCAGAAAATGTACACAAGGCAAGCTGCTATCTGGCACAGGGTCTCTTGGTAAACTTTATTATTTAAATAGTCAAACCTTAACTTCCTTAGTTTGGGTTGTTTTTTGGTTTTTTTTAATTAAAAAAACCATTAGATCACTGTCAAGAGCAAAATGGGCAGTAAGAGATCCATTTGATAGTTCCCAAGTGCAGCATTTGCACTCAAATGCAAACATGCCAAAGATACAGTAGAAAATACACCAGGATACAGTGGAACATCTCTGCAAATGCAAACTTCATGTGCAAAGAAATGATGTACTTTTGTTATGCTGGGAGAAAAGCAACTTGACTGGCTCCACTTTTGGCAAACTCACACAGATATAATATAAAGGGCCTGGTTAAAGTGGTTTTGTTAAAGCAAAAGCGTGAGGCATAATTTAATGTGTTACTTGTTTACATTAAGCAGTGTTCAGCTTGACGTGCCTGAGACAAAAAGCACAATGTATACAGGAAGAAGCATCATTAGTAGAAGGAAATTTGCATGGCCAAACCTGGACTTGAATTCAGAAGTTCAAGTTTCACTAAAAAAATGCAGAAAACCATATACTAAAAAGGCAATCCTCTTACTTTTTACTACAATATTTACATATATGCTGCACTATTTTCATCTGCCAAATTGGCTCAATCATATGTAACCTCCAACATAAACAAAATTTTTACACATATAAGTAGAATACTTAATAGTGAAAATAACAGGATTAAACTGTGCTAGTGTGAAATGGTTTGAGAAGCACCTCTCTCAAACTATGCTCTTTCATAAGGATACATGGGAAGCACATTGTTTGATTTCAAACACCAAAAAGTCTGACATTCTCCATTATGCAATAACAACATCATCAGGGGACAGAATTTTTTGCAGATTTCATATGTCAAAATTTATTTAACTCTTTTCCAGCAAAGAGATAGTGTTTCTAGAATGTTTCTTATGGAATTAATAAGTTCAAACTATTCAGTTCATGGTGTATTCATGGTCCACTCAGTTCATAATGGACAAAGGACTGTTTCTGTTACTGTGGCAGAAGCTCTGCCAGTAATTATGATTTATAACAAATGTGCCATGGTGACCAAAACTTTATAGGTAGTATTTCAAAATTTTACTTATTTACTGCTTTTTAGCGGTTTTTCTTCCCTTAAAATATAACATGTGAATCTTTATAGCTATGGCCATCTAGTATACTTGTATACATAGCTATAAGAACTACTTGGCTATCGTCTAACTATATTCCTAATTTCAAATTTCCATCCTTAAGGAAAAGAGACATGAAGCATACTTATTTCTTCTACCTCTATTTCTTAATACTTACTCTCTACCATGATAATGCCATCTCACTGATATTTAAGAGAAGTTTTAATCCTGATAATTGCACATATGAAGCAAACAAGAATATATTACCTTGTGATACTTTTAACTATTTGTATGCAAGTAAATCACACTGAAGATACATTCAAGGCTATATACATCAGTAAATATTCAACATTTTCTTGAAATGGCTAATTTGGGGTTACAGTTGTCATGCACTCACTGGAACACTTGGAAGCATACTTAATCAAAATATGCTCTGTAATACCTAAAAGCCACTCCTCGAACCCCAAGGCTAAATAATTAGAAAGTAAAGAAAAATCACATTTTAATGTTTATTTTCTGAATTCCAGTACTTTTTAAAACAATTCCATTACTTTTAGATCAGATTAATTGGTGTTTTACTGAAAAGTATCCAGATTAGTATCTATGGCTACTGAAAAAATCTGGACCAGAAAACTCCACAAGATCTACTATTCAGCAGAAGCTTAAGCAAATTAAAATGGGGCAAAGGTGAATTCTTAATCAACCTTAGCACGGCTGCATTACTGCCAGCCCATACTCAAACAGTTCTGTCATAATAACCAAGCCCTAATTCTGCATTACTTAAATATACCCCACTTTCACTGAAGTCAGTGAGAATTCCGAATATGCAAGGAATGTAGAATTACAAGTAGTTTCTTAATCCTTAGGTCATAAGCCAAGATAATTATAAAGCCTTAACTCATAATGTAGCTGGCTGAATTGCTCTGCAGCACCTTTAAGGGCATTAACAGCAGTATTCTGCTGAATTAGTCTAAAAATCATATCAAGAACTTGCCTCTGCACTTATATGTAATAGGTAATTTAAACCAAACAACCAAAAGATGAGAGTGAAATGTATTTGAGCTGTTTAGCAATGTAGCCTTACCTCTTCTTCCCTCTTTGTCCCCTGCTAAAGGGGAAATCAATAATACAATTCAACATTTAAAATCCTCACTTTCTCCTGTTCTGAGCAGAGCTACTTACACAGCTGTCTTTTCAGGGCAAAACACAAACCACTCACAGAAAAAACAATTGTGGAAAACGAGGCAAAAGTGCTTGCATTTTAATCAGCAGGGGTCCATCACAATAGGAAACAGTCAAGGAGGTTTATTTCTTGCCCCACAAGTAAATCACATAAAAATTTCCAGCAACATTCAAAATGCACTTTTCAGATCAGTAACTGTTTTCTACTCTTCACTGCTTAACACTCTCAGTTTTTTTTCAATTAGGGCCTGTTTGTTCAATTAGTTAAAAAAAAGGCAAGAAAGAAAGAAATAAAGCTTTAAAGAAAGGATTAAGCCATGTATTTTATTGAGAAAGAACATAAATTAGAAATTCTTTTCGAATCTGGAGTATGCATTCTTTAATCTTCTGCCTGCTGGGAAGTGTAATAAGAACAAAGGTAGAAAGAAGCTTTTTTGCTTCATTGAATTTGTTCAGTGGAAGATATGCTTTTGACTATCTGCAACTAAATCTCAAAATTCATGACAATTCAGACAATACTCCCACATTTTATAAGCCTGTGCATTAGAAAGAGAGCTAGGAGAACTTACAGAAACCCACCTGGTGAGCAAACTCTCCAGATTCAAAAGGGCAAGACAGAAGGCCATGTGGACGCGAAGCAAACAAGCCATGACTGTGAGAAGATGGTGACAAGACTTCATGTACTGGCAGTGCAGTTCTTCAGTGTGGTGTGGCTTCATAAGCAAAATAATTTTCGAAATAACCAACAGAACTGACTGATGGGTGTGAGTAAGGGATAAGAAAACCAATGGAAGAGACTAAAGATTGGACAAGATATAAATGTTGCTTACTGTTTACTCTTTCTTCGCAGCATTTACTGGCATTTACTAAAATCTAAATATTATGTTTTGAATTTAAAATTAAAGGATTTAATAGATAATTTGATGGGAAAGACATAAGTTAAAGGAATGCCAATAGCAGAAATAGGCACCATCTTCCTTCCAGGATGCTAAATCCTCTTGCCTGTTTGTGCCTTGTCAAATTGAGAAAGATTTTTGCTGAGATCCCATGACAGTAAAAACAGCCCAAAAAAGAAAATATATACCCTTAGATGTTATTTTCATCCTTTAGGTGCAGTGTACCCAAGTGCAAAGAATCAGTATGTACATACAACAGGAAAGAAAACAAGGCTGCTGCTCCTCCTCCCTCTCAACACAAAAAAAGAAAAACAAAACAAAACAAACAAACAAACACCCCCCCCCCAAAAAAAAAAAAACCCATAGAAATGAAGTACCATGAATTTCATGTAATGGCTAGACTAGCTTGTAACATTCCATTTAATACCAGCAAAGCTCATCCCTTGGGTCCAACAAGTTGAGTACATCCTGCACCACCTACAAGTCAATTTACATGCACCAGAACCTCCCGCACACATGCCTCACAGCAAATAGAGGAAAACACTTGGAGTCAGCAGAAATCACACTGTGAAGGTATTTGGGGCTGTGTTGCAGGCAAGACCTGGCCAGGGTAGGGCCACAAGCCTGGCTGGACCATGGCTGTGCTCAGGACAAATGCAGCCACTTCACTCAGACTGTCCCCAGGGAGTTAAGCCTGATGACTGAGATAACAATGTGATGCAGAATCTGGGAGCACAAATATTTGGCTTAGACCTTGGTTTGGAAGGAGGCAGGGCTATATCTAAATCAACAGATGTGTCTGGTTACCAGGGGCAGGACTCGGGGTTCAGAGCAAGGCTGCGTACACAGAACACAGTCTGAACAGCCAGGCAAGGCTTGGAGCCCGACTGTGCTCTGCAGAGCTGCTGGCTCACATTCGCTGCTTGTAAAACTCCGGTTAGGGCACAATATGTTTTTTTTTTTCTAAAGAGCTCAGCAGCCAACAGCTTCTGGCTCAAGAAAATGCCCATGCCAGTATTTTCTGACTCACTACAGGGTTATTTCTTCTGCCACACAGATGGTACAAAAAGATTCAAGTTTCCAAAACTAGAAGACAAGGTAATGCAAAACTACGTGGATCCCTGTACTTGTTTAAGCCACTCATGAAACAGGGGATTTCAGTCACGTCTACTGAGATGCTGACTTATGTAAACAAAATCCTTGTGATAAAACGGCTGTGGTGAGGGACTGTGAGGGATAAATGCAAAATAGTTCCCTCAGCTGAACCAAAAAAGCTGTTCAACAATGAAAAATTTAATACAGGAAAAGTTGTGGAATAAGCTAATAAAAAAGTTGAGGGATGTGGTCTTACACATCTTACACAGAATTGGTTCTCACCATGTAACTGAGGTTTCAGCTATAATAAACCTTACGTGATCATTAGAGAAGAAGGGCAAGAAAGAGCGCATACAGAAATTCAGCAATAAATGTAGGGTGTCAGTGGAATAATCACAAGCCTTGATAAATGTAATGGTTTTGTTAGTATCATGTAATGATTTTGCTCCTATCATGAAATTGATAATTTTCAGGGGAAGCCTCAAAGGGTTTATAGAAGCAAAAATCCCTTGGGAATGAATCCAAAGCTAGGATGAGAGAAGCCAGTCCAAAACATGCAGGGCCAAGCAGAAGAATGAGATGCACAAAACAGGGCCAGAAAGAAAAATAAGATCAGTAGACATGGCATAATTGCTAAGGGTAAGTACAAACGCCCTTTTTCAAGTGAAGTGTTCAATCAGTGAGTTACTAGACTTGATTCATTTAAGTGTTATGTCTGGCACCACAACTGGTTGTGGAACAACCAGAGGATGTTTTAGACTGTGCCTAAGTTTTATTACTTGTGAGTACAGCCAAAGAGAACACAAAATCCAAATACCTGCAGATTCAGATGCACAAAGGATGAGCTGTGCAATTTTCTTAGAACAAGGATAAAAAAGCTTCAAAATTCATCAAAGGAAAATAAAAGGATGACTCAGTAAGTAACTATCCTTGTGAAGTTAAGCAATTTTTTTCTCATCTTTTTTGTGGACTTTACAGTCTTCTTAATGTGTATTTCCCTAGGGCAACTTAACATTTACCTCATTCTCTGTGAATTATTACAGCATTCAATAGTCTTTGAGTTAATCTTTTCCCATTGTGAAAGGATGTTTTAGAGAATCTACAACAGATAACAGAGCCATTTTTGCACTGTTGAACAAAGTCATTGTGCTTGGTTTTTCTTAACTGTCAATACAAACCATATTTTCTATTTTAATTGTTTGTACCATTAGCAGAAAGCCAGATGATAAAAAATTAGATAAATATACAACATGAGAACTAATTGGGAATGAACAGCAGATGAAGCTTACATTAACTAATTGAAAGAGAATACTAACTCTGAGCCTGGATTATGCTCATTTTCTAATCAGGTGCAATGCTAAAAGTACACGTTGATGTATGCCAGAAAATCAGTTTAAAACACAGCAGAAGAGCTTTATTGCACTTCACCTCTTTGGAGTTCCTGTTTCAAAGTAAGTTTATGTTTACACTGCTATGGAAAAGGTTACCATCTTCCTAGAGAGATGTCCAAAGGCAGGGTAAGCAAATCTGGTATTTATATTACAATTAAGTGGATTGATAAATTTGATAAGCATTTGTAATTAATAACTCCATAAATAGAGAGGCCTGATTATTTTCAGGTAACAACCTGAAGAACCTTCAGGTAACAACAAGAAGAGTGTGTAGAAAGGAGGGAATGAAGAGTGAGGGAAAACTGGCATGGTTTTAGAGATCTGGAAGAATCAGGAAGCTGAACTGAATGGGCAGGCTCAGGATGGATCATGCTGAACTGCGCAGTTCCTGTCTCCAGTCATACCAGCAGAACTGTGGAAAACACCTGTGATATCTGTATTCTGTTCTTCCTTTTCTATCTTATATACTAATAAAGCATTGAACTGGAATGGTTTATCTTTGAAGATCAATTGAGTTTCAGACCTTGAAAATAACTCAAAGAGGGTGCACTGAACTGGAAACTTGTGCATCCCTAGAAAATTGACAATTTGTAGAAAAAGTGAGGGGTTCATCTATTTACTTTCAATATTGCTGCTCAGAGGGGGAAATAGAGCCCAGAAATGAAGAAGAATGATGATATTGCTGGTAAGATGGCCCTATGGATTCTTTTCCTTCCTGCATTAGTGTTAACTTATAAGAAGCCTGCAGATCTGATAACCTTTGCTAGCTCTGCTAGCAGTGACCTTTTGATGTTCATTAACAGCATACACTGTAATTATGAGACGCTGATGTGGCTATGTCCCTACAGTGGTTGTGTTCTCTTTATAAAAAGATATGTTTAGATCAAACATCAACTCTCTCCATTAACTGTATGCCAGTTGGTAATTAAGTAATGTAGGTAACAACCTACATTACTTAATTTCTTCAATTTGGTTGCTTTGTCCTACAGTCACAAAACCCAGGGAAAGCCTGAATAAGTCTTCTGCATCTAGCTGAATCAACATACACATACTTACCTGCAACATTGCAAGGTACTATTGTCCATAAAAGTCTAAAGGCTATTATGAAGATTCATCTTTGGTTTCTACAATGTATAGCATGAACACTGTTTGAAAGGCTGTTGTTTCCTTCAGTTTCCTGATATCCCATCACAGCAAACTAAATTGATTGAAATACAGCCTACTGATGCTTTTGTATCACTTTAGAAGCTAATGGCAACCTTCCACCTCTTGTTGAATGGTGTAATTGGCCTGCCAGAGAGGATCTGGGATTTTAACATGTTTCTTGTTTGGCTGAGCTAACCAATTATCCTGCAGTTGCTATCCAAGCTGCAGACTTTTCTTCATTGGGGTCATTAAGCTTGTCAAAACTAGTTTGTCACCACAACTGCTGACCCTCATTGCTTTTGACAGCAGCACAAGTGTCAGACTAAAGAGGCCTTTGCATTACAAGAAAGTAAACGACTGATCAGAGCCCACCAAGCAACCTGACCATATGCCACAGCATGCCCTTCTGACACTAAGAGAGGTGGAAACAGTACCAACTGAATTACTTGAGGTTAATAAACACCACTAATTATTTTGTAGAATAAGAAAATAAAGCTTCAACAGCTAAAGAGTAGGAACACTTGAAGGCAGTATATGACCTACATGGATGATAGTGAAGCATTGTGATGTTTTCATTTTAGTTAAAAGATGATGCAAGTCACTTAGTCTGAAATAAAACTCTGTGAAAGAAGTTACCAGCTGACTCAGACCATATTTTTGGAAAGTTGATCAGACACAGCAGCTGGCAATAGAGCAGTTTGAGCGTAATCCAGCAGATCATTACTAGATAATCCTCTCTATATTCTTGGCCACCCAAATGATGTCTGAATCAGGCCAGTGGCAGGTTCCTTGTCTGATGTAATAACAACCACTTAATACTTAATATCAGACCATATTTACTATGGTAAAATCTCTCATAAAGCCCCCTACATACACCTAGAATTTGCTTCACTGAAAGTACAAGATGTGAGAGTCTTATGATGGCCTAATTATCCATATCTCTTTATTTTGGTAGCAAGTGATTCATAACCCACTCCTTCACTGTTGTAATTACTTTCAGATTAATAAGGTAACTTGGAGTTAGCACCATGCCCCCAGTTGCTACAGGGTATTTGACAGGAGAAGAGAAATAAATGAGAAGTTTCAGAGGAATATTTTCTCTCATCACACTCCTAACTATTCAAGGCACCAGTTCTGGAAGGGCTTTTATTCCCAATACCATAAGAGCTCCTGCTTGGTTCAGTTGAGATGACTTGCCCTGCCATAAGATCATTCCATAAATAAATCTTCGCACAGTCAGGACCCTCACCTGAATGCTACCCTATAGTACAAGAAAAGTTCTGTAAATACAGTGACAGCAAGATGTGTTCAGTTTTCCCCTTAGAAGCCTTCAAATTCCATCACCTTTTCTCCATACTTTTTGTAAAGCAGTTATTTTTCTAAGTCTTTGGAAATATATCTTTTTAATGAAAGCAAGAATATGCAATGCAGGTCAGCAAACAGGATCCAGTTTTAAGAGACAATAACTGTTTTTGGATTGAATGTCTTTGTGAAACACACTTATTTAAACAAGGCTGAGTGACTTAATGGTTCATCATCAATGTAATGACTTTGAACAACACGGTTCCCATTTAAAAAAGGAAAACAAAAGAAGAAGAGGAAAAAGGACAAAGAAAAAAGAAAAGCAGAGCAGTGCTTCATAGGATCCCAGGATTCCGTCGAGTCCTAATGATGTCATTCAGTATTTAATCTCTGGTGACAAGAAGGGGTTTTTTCCTCCTTTCAGTAAGAAAGCAAATTCAACATTAACAAAGCCCTGTATGTGAAGCCAAGATTGGACATGAATCTTAAATTGTTCCTAGCCTTCTCTATCCCTTCTCCCTGGATATAAAAAGTAGCCACAACCAAAAAGTTACACTTAGCATAATTTTATTGAGCTAATTTTAACTTATATTTGGGATAGGGCAGTAAAAAAGGACTATTACATTCACTGGCAGAAAAAAAAAAAAGACAATGGTCATTGTGGTATGAGGAGTTGTGGAAATGAAAAATATTGCAACTTGCCAAGCATTGCAGACAAAAGTTTTTAAAATATGCACATTCCTTGACTGGCAAGTTTTGTTGTTAAAATCTGGCAGGGGTGAAACCAATGTGAATAGATGAGAGGGAAGATAAGACTAGGGAAAGAAATGGGTATAAAACTCTTCATATTTCCTAACTGCTGATCACTTCTAGAGTGAAGTACTCCTCATGGAAAACAAATTACACTATTTTATATGTTTTTATTTAATGGAACAACATTGATTTTAAGTGTTGGTATATGTAGAGGAAGGGGAAAAAATGTTTTTCCTTTTCATTTACTTTAATGGTTACCATTCGCACACACCCAGATAAACTATTGCTCTCATGTGTGGTACCTCAAAATTTTACAGAGTCAAAGTGTTGAATGGGCCAAGTAAATATCCAAACTCAGTATTCCTAGTTTACATCAGGAAAGCTTCATATAGAACTTTTTATGATTATCCACTAGCAGCCTGAAGCAGTAAAATTCAATACAAAAATAATGGCTAAATGCATATGAACAGTTCCACAAAGATTCTAAGTTGGAGAAAGCAGCTCCGTAAGCTGCAAAGCAGCCCCCTTTTTTTTTTTTCCTTTTTTTTTTAGGATTTTCATCAAAAAGAATAGGTAAATAAACCCATTATTATATGGCTTTTATTTTCTGAAAAACTAAGAAATAATCCCACCAAATGCAGATTCTTACCACACTAAGTGGTACCTTATATCACCAACAGGTATCAGAGAACGATAATGGGTGTCAGAAAGAAGAGGAATAAATGTACCATGCAAAAAGTACACAAGAACCCATCCACATGTAAATAATCCTATGTCATCTTCTCATAATTCCTTTAATGTCCCCAGAATATGTAGCTGTTTCAGGAATCAACAGGAAGGAATCATAGTTGTTCACATTACTCATAATTTCAACCCAAAATCTGTGACCCTTGACTCCTGAAGGCAGAGTGAGAGAAGTACAGCAGCCATGAAAAAAATGAATTTTGATTCTAGCTTTTTAAGGTAGTCATTCATCCCAGAACTCGATTTGTCAGGTTAAAATTCAAGGTCAGGTTGCTACACCTGACTGACCTTCTGCACTGTGGAAACACACTTGTTTTTTCTTCATGGGAATAAAGCACATTTTTCAGTGATAGAGGTTACTACAAAACTATCCCCTTAACTGTTGTGTGGATCTGGCTCCTATCAGAAATCATGCTTTATAAATCTTAGAATGGATAGAAGCTGACTAAGACGGTAAAGTTGTGAAAGACAGCACAGTACAGCTACATGTAAAGACTGGGACTTAGGTTTCCAAGTTTTGTTTCTAGTCAAGTTTTAAACACATCTCTATTCAGTCTGAGCATTCTGCAAATCTACATATTTCAGCACACTTTTATTAAAAACTGATTTCAAACCAACATGGATGATTATCCAGGGAAAACACACTTTTAGTGTATTCATAAATATTTGTGCTGTTTGTACAAGAACACGAATAACTTTAAATAATAAAACACAGCTTGTGTACCCAACCAGAATATAAAGATTTAGAATAAAGGCCTCAATGAAAAAGGTTAGGATCAGTATGTCAACATAAGTTAAGGGTTGTGAGACACTACTGTTCTCTGTTACACAGAGAATTTCACAAGTGAGAAACTAACGTGAATAAGATAAAAAAGAACCTGTAGAAGAAGTGCTATTTTGCATTCATTTTCATTACATGTCCTATAGGAATGAATAAGAAGAAATAGACCAGCTTACAAGGCATTCTCTTCTTAGCTATAGAAGAAAAACGAGACCTGAGTTTTTTAGATTATCAATCATTTAGTAGTGACCTGCACAAAAAAAATGGGTAAAGGTCTCAGTGAAAAAAATTTCTTTAAAGAGATGCTGATTGCGGGTCTAGGGCATATTATATCAGGATAAGCAGAAATGGCTTTAAACTGAAAGAGGGGAGGTTTTGATTGGGTATTAGGAGAAACCCCTTGTTGTGAAGGCGGTCAGGCACTGGAACAGGGCTCTCCATAGAAGTTTTGTTTGCACTTTCCTGGCAGTATTCAGGGCCAAGTGTGATACAGTTTTGAGCAACTTCCTCCAGTGGAAAGGGTCCCTGCCTATAGCAGGGAGACTGAAACTAGATGATCTTTCAAGACCCCTTCCAACACAAAGCATTCTATGACTATGAAACCAACTGACTAGACCTTTAAATCAAAAACATACTTTGCTAGTTAATTAATCATGGTGTTTTTAACATTGTTCTTACTTGATTGACATATATGGAGAAAATCAGTGAGATAAGGTACTGATGTGTACTGGTGCCAGCCAAAGGTGACTCCAACTTCAACTGCATAGTGCTGCCAAATGGTGTCCTAATTGTTCCAGCCTCGCATGGAAGATATGATGTTGCAGTGTTCCTTCATCCTTAAGGTCGGGTAGGTTTGTCTTGATCATTAGGATTTAAGCAAGAAGCCTTAACAAATACGCACTCGACTAGGGGAAACCTATGCAGCTTTCAAAGCCAGCAGAACAGAGGAAAAATAAATGCCAGCAGACACCAGCTACAGGGAAAAGCTTTGTATGGTGCCATTCCACTGTTTGAAAAACACAGTATCTATGGTTGTGCCTGAGTAGTCTGGATTTTTTTTCAATTTGTTAATACTTGTATTACAAAGGAATACAAATTTGTTCCTCAGTACTTTGTCATCACATATTTTCCAATCATTTGTCAGCTCATAAAAACCTAAGTGGAGCCTTCTCAAGCAAATGACAAGGTCAGAAGAGCTTTTCATCAACTTTCTGGTGGGTGTGAATTTACATTTTCATGGACAGGCATTTTAGAATGTCAGGTATCTTTCTACAGATGATAACAAAGAAAAGGAGAAAAAGTGAGGGAGGATGAGAAGTCCGCAAATTTTCCTGCCAGGGAAACTCTAAGATTCATCATCAGGTTTCAGTGTAAGTTATTAAGTTTTCACTCATCCAAACACAAAAGAGAATTTCTCAAAAGTAGTCTTTTAAAAAAATCAGCAGAGAAATTCTAATTCACTCAAAGCTGGACCCTGGCATCATCAACGCAGTGAAATTATTGCAAAGATCCTCTTCTCTAGACCTCTTACCTAGCCATAGACAATTATGAACCTAGGTTTTTGTGTTGTTTCTGCTGATTAAACCTGTATGCAATGACTTAATAATGTTTTGCAAGACTTAACAATGCTTTGTATCAAAGCTCAGTTAAGTTTTTGACTACATATTGGCTTGGTAGTGTCCTGTGCTTTACTATCAAAACAAAACCAAAAACACAAAGCAAAACAAAACAAAAACATTAAACATTGACTCATACAGGTAGTGTATGCAAACAAATTACTTGGTGCCTACCCACTGTGAATCTTGAGCTCTTGACAAGAGCTCTTGATATGTATCACGGGGTTTTGAAAAGGAGGTCTTCAGCCTTTAAAGCTGAGCAAAACCAAGAGCGTGGAAGTCCAATTTAGGAGTTCTTTGAATATTTCTGCTTAGTGGACATCCCAGTTTCACAACATAATTTCTCCAGCAGTGGATGTAGCGACAGATTTGATATTCAGGCCACAGTTCAGGAGCACTGCCTGTTACTCCTGTAGGATTAGGATTCATCCCCAGTCTCCATGTCCAGTGTAACAGCCACAGTGCCCACTGATCTCTGCTCTCCCTGCACCTCTCCCTTCCAGTGCATGAGGTACACTTTTACACTTCTAACCTGCATAAACAGAAGTTAATATACTAATGTTAACTGAGTTTCCAGTTGTGTCTCACAGAATCCACATGTCATTATTATTTTCCATTTCAATTGTATAAATTTCTACTTTAATTTTAAATTTTTTTTTAAAGTACTCAACATGATCACCTCTAAAGTACTGATCAACATGATTAAGATTTATGAAAATTCCACTACATGTTGAAATTCTATGCTTTTACCATAGGCTTTCATGTTTGATAATCAACATTTTCCTCTCTGGCTTTCTTTAGGAGCCAGCAAGTCAACTTTAATTTTGATTTTCTTCTACTGTAAATGCAAAGAGAATGTTGTTAATGTAACTTGAAAACATTCACCATTTTTTCCAAGTAAGACATTAAACACAAGCAGTGCTCTAGCACTAAAGAGCAGAAATAAGCAAGTAAACAAGATTCCAGAGGAGGCTCCTTGGAAGAAGTGGAGAAAGAAAAACAAATAAATTTGAATCACCAGGACTTCCTGGCATGTATTTTATCTACCTGTAAAGTAAAACAAAATTTAAAGCAAGTGACAGGGAATTTAGGACAAGATTTTTATAAGGCTTCAAAGAACCTTTTTTTTTTTTTTTGTTAGTTTGTTTGGGGGTTTTTTATGTTGTATGGAAAACTAGAGTGCAGATTGCAGGTGAGTGAGTTCTTGTAATATCAGTTTATGGGATTTAATGTCTGACATAATAAAATCCAAGGACATAAATAGCAAAATTATCTAATTTACTGAAACAATTTCACCTTGCCTAGGGTAAATTAATTGCAGTCTCTTTACTTGAAAAATTAAGTGCATATTTTTCCAATCTTTTCAATGTCAAACAACTGGAAAATCATTACTAAAACAAGCCATACAAACTTTTCAAAAACAGAGTTATAATAGTTTACATGTCTTATTTTCCTCAAATTACATTGTGTTACAAACTACAGAACAAAGACTCATAAGAATTTTCTAATTACAGCCAGCTACATCACAGAGCTGGATTACAAATTACTATTTTCTCCCTCTAATGAGAAAGCAATGAGGTATTTACTTGAAGCAAGGGCCCAGTAACAGAAAAGGGTTATGAACCCTTGATCAGGTATATTTCAGCTATTAGAAATTACTCTAAATGGAAAAAAGATACAGCACTTAGCAGACAAAACTGGGCTAAAGCTCCACAAGTTAGTGCTGATGATGGAAGGCACATAGTCTTGTCCCCCCGAATAATATTCTTGGTTTTCCTTGTCCACCACTATCTTTATGACCCCCTACAGATGCACAGAGTTTCTGGAAACAGTTTCTTCCAAACTTTATGGCTATGTATGCTCAGATTATTAACAGGTGGATGAGTTTTGCAAAATCTGTCCCATTTTTCAGCCTGATTTGGCTGGGCAATCTCTGGAAGAGCACAATTTCTTTAAAAATGAACTGAGAAAACTCTTATTACAGTTATGAGGCACGGCCGGAGAAAAACAGCAAACAGCATTCCTGTTAGTTGCTGCAAAATATTCCATGTGAAGTAAGTTATTTAAACACAAAGTTTGGTACAATCATTTATATTTACAATACCTTGAGTGACAGGTACAGCCAGCCAGAGCCTCACACAGATGTCACACTGGACACTGCTCCTACTCTCCCTTTAGACTCGATGCAGCAGTACCAAGGGCAACACTTGCACAGAAAAAGGCCTCCTCTCCAGTTTACTCTTGAAAGTCCCACAAAACATGGATGTAACAGGTATGAATATAGTTTATACACACACAGAATGTATTCCTCTTTTTAACCTGCTTTAGAGGCAACATTTTATTTATTTTCTGTTTTCTTTTCCTTCTTGCTGGTATAGCCTGTGGTCGGATTTACCCGGTTTATTTAAAAAAACTTCGTTGCCTTTTTTCTCCAAGCAGTGATCAATTTCTACCAAAATTCCCAGTTGTAAAGAATGTGGGTGTATTTTTTGGAAAGGTAAAGCAAAGACGAAGGAAACTTCTCTTAAAACCAACACAAAGACAATCAAAACTCATGATATGCTTATTTCAGGGGCCACTGGTTAGTTTGAAACAAAGCCTGTAAATTTTAACCTCGATTTTAAAAATTCTTTTTGCTGATTGCAAGAAAAGCATGAACACATGTTTAATTTTTTGCTAAAATGCAACAAATGTTATTTTTAGTCTTGAATATATCAAAAGTAACAATTCAAAAATGCATTTCTGCTACTAAAACATACCTAAAATTATTTTATCTTACTTCATACAGAAAGTTTTAAAACTTTTTATTTTACACTTAATTCTTTGAATGTTTGGAGTTTTTTAAATTACCTCACCACTTCACTTTTCATGACTGAAGAAATAGAGTTTCAAAGGACAAAGAGAAGATAGATGCCCAAGAATATGAAGGGACAAGTAGCTCATGAGCTGATAAAGAGGAAGACCATGGTAATGAACTAGAAAGGAAGGAGTCTGAAAACATCATCATTCTCCCACCTGTTGCAGGAAAAGCTGACCATGGCGATAGGAAACCTCCTCCCAAGGCTAGACAGGGTGCTTGCAGCCATGTTAACAATATTTTTTTAGGAATAAGCATCTTCCTTATCTGTATGGATTGTATTTTCCACATAAGTGAGTACATGCTTGGCACTTTTAAAGACTTCACACATTGTGCATGCATCTCAAGAAAGTTTTTAGCATTTGTGGAAGCTTAGCAGACCCAGGAAACAAAAAAGCCCATAGCTTTCTGTAGACTTCTAGACTTCTTCTTTCTGCTGCTATAGAAATCAGGAGTTGAAACAGCTTACCACAACCACCACACCTTTGGCAGGGAAAAATTGTGGACAACATCAGGATATCTTTGACTCATGTCTGTCTGCTTCAATCTGGTTCAATATTGTGATGTGGCTGTCAGGGTACTGGCAGTAAAGGATGCTTTTGAACAGCTCAGCTTTTGGAGAGCAACAAAAAAGAACAGACTTGTAATAAGCCTGCTCTTTGCTGTGAGCAGTATATTCAGTTTTTTCACTGTTTCACTTCTTAGAGAAATTTTCCTTCCCTTCTCATAAATCACGGCCTACTGCTGTGTTTCATTCAAATCCAATAAAACCTAAGGAATAGAAATCTTGGTAAATTCATACTAACAGCTGTCATCTTTGAAATTATCAAAATTACTCTCACAATGAAGTTCACCTGTTTCTTGGGCACTAATTGCACACACAAAGCCACAGAGTTGAAAATGCAAATTCTTATGTAATTATCATTAGTCAAAAGTAAACAAAATGTGAATAATTGAAAGCTCAAAATTATAAACAATGTTAATTCACAAAACAGAGACTAAAACCTAAAAAATGCAGAGTTCCGGTCACAACCAGCAAAGCAATCTGAAATAGATACAAGGAAGAGCAAAATTTACTGAACATATTATTGAACATCCAAGAAATCCATAGAACACAGAAATGTGCTGAGAGGCACACTTTCCTATTCAAGTGAAAAATAAATATGTAGAGAATACATAAGGTGTCATAGATTTCTCTCAGAAGCAGCTCTCTTGACCCTTCACATCTTCATTGCTATTCTCTGGACATGCTCCAGCACCTCAATGTCTTTTTTATGGTGAGGGGCCCAAAACTGGACACAGGATTTGAGGTGTGGCTTCCCCAGTGTCCAGTACAGAGGGTCAGTCCCTGCCCTGCTCCTACTGCCACACCATTGCTGGCACAGGCCAGGATGCCATTGGCCTTCTTGGCCACCTGGGCACTGCTGGCTCATGCTCAGCTGCTGTCACCAGCACCCCCAGGGCCTTTTCCTGGGGCAGCTTTGCAGCCACTCTGCCCCAGCCTGTGGCACTGCCTGGGCTTGCTGTGACCCAAGGGCAGGACCCAGCACTGGGCCTTGTTGAACCTCACACCACTGGGCTCAGCCATGATCCAGCCGGTCCAGATCCCTCTGCAGAGCCTTCCTGCCCTCCAGCAGATCAAAAATCCCATTCAATTCAGTGCTGTCTGTGAGCATCCTGAGGATACTCTCAATCCCCTCATCAAGAATCATTAAACAGAACAGGCCACAACACTGAGGCCTGGGGAGCCCCACTGGTGACTGGCTGCCATCTGGATGCAGCACCATTCACCACTACTCTCCTGGCCTGACATCCAGCCAGTTTTGAATCTCACACTGCAGTTTGTCCAAGCCATGGGCTTCCAGCTTTTCCAGGAGAATGCCATGGGAGATGGTGTCAAAGGCTGTCCTGATGGCCAAGTAGACAACATCCACAGCCTTTCCCTCATCCATTAGGCAGGTCTTGTGGGGTATTCAGGATCTTGTAGGAGCTTCATAGGTATAAAGCATTTGGGATGGAGCTAAACTGAAATTAGCCTAGCCTATTCAACATCGCAACACAAACTTTTTTCAAGTTATTAGTTATATAAAAGAATATAATCTTGCAAGCTAAGTGTTTAAATTTTATAAAAAGATGCTTTCAGCACAATACGTTTTTGACTTCTAGCATATATTATGCATGCAAGCTTAGGGAAATTCACGAGGACATCTTATTTAACAGCAGTTTAACTCTCACCTCAGCTAGAATGAAAAATTAGGGTAATTGCTTTAACAGGAGAGAATAACAGTATTATTTAGACTCAAAATCATAACATGATTTGTACTTGATATCAATAAATAGAAGGGTTCTGTAAAAAACTGTGGAGTGTTTGTGCACCAGTTCAGTAAGAAATACTTCGTAATTCAAGTGCTGTAATCAAGGCTATTGAAAATGGGCTCATGGAAAAAGTACTACTGACCCTATCTTCTGTCTGAATCATACAGACTGTCTGGCTCTTTTGTTCTCTTTTTTCTTGCCTTCTTTCTTTCAGAATTTTATTCTCACTTCCCTGTAGCTGGTTTCCAACAACTCAGCTAATTAAATACCATAGTGGTGACAGCGAATTTCAATGAGTACTACGTGATTGCCCCATGGACTCTTGCCAGCCTCCTAGCTCAGCCATCAGAGAAGTTCTCGTTTTACAGCTGAAGCAAGTTCATCATGTTTCTGCATATACTGCCCAGTGGCTCAGTAAAACATGGGTTGGCATTATACTTCATTCTGCAGGAGAAGGGCAGTAACTGCCCTTGAAAGTACTAGCCATAAAGAAAACAAACAATAAAGAAAAGTGTGTGACATATCTAACAAAAAACACCACTGTAGCAAAGATGTCAATGTTATGCTTTTCAGTTAATACAAAAGCTTCGGTGAGGAGACAAGCTAAAGAGGAAGAAAATCAAAGAATGTAAAGGAGCAACAATGTAGGTAAAGAAGGGAAGAGTGGAGGAAACTTTTGATTTATGGGCAGGGCAGAGAAAACCCAACGAAAATGCTCTATGAAAAAGGTTCTTTCTTTTAGTTGTTCCAGGAGATGCTTCTATCAGGTTGAGTATTTGAAAGCAACTGCTTTCTGAACCAGATTTGTTTAAATTGTTTTCTAAACTGAATTTGGAGAAAAGACATTCCCAAAGTAATGGTATATGCCTACTGCAGAGATGGGTTTAGATGGCAAAACTGAGGCAAAGACAATGCTGCCTGAGCCATGGTTTATTCCCAGTGATCAAAGCAGAGGTAGAAAACCTAGGGAATACTTACCTGGAGACCCTGCAGCCCTCAGACACCACGTTTCTAATTTCCAAGCCCTGGAAGCATCCACATTCACACCACATCTCTAAATACTTCACAGATACATCCAACCAGATATGCTGCCTACACTTTTTGAGTGGGACCTGGTGTTCAACAGTACTCCTTGGGAACCCATCCACAAATCTCTAAAATATCAGAAAAATGGGAATTTAAGATGATAGAATAATCAAGACAATAGAAACATCCCATTTCCAATTTCTTGGTCAGATTTCTTTGCATATTTATGAAATTTAAAAGCACAAATAAACAAACCTACTACAATTAAGGATAAATTGTCCTAAAGTTTCTTATGAATTGTTATAGGCTCTTATGCCATGAACAGAATCATACTTATGAGTAAGGAATAGCCACAACTTTAACATTCATAAACTAGAACCGTCTCAAGAAAGTAAACATTACCATTTTCAGGTCTCAAAGGATCTGACTAAGGTCTACATACAAATAATTTTAGAGCTGAACAAATGAGATTTTTTAATCCTTAAAATTTTTTCTTTTTCTTTGCACTACAAGTAAACAATGTCCCCCCAAGTTGTTTCTGGGAATGGAAATAGATCTTACAGCTTCTCTAAATAAATACCTGAGAAGTTACAGGACTAATTCTTTTACATGTTCTGCTTGTGAGCATCTTGTTGCACAGATTCTGCTATAATCCTTTAAATTACTGTTCAGAACAAGCTCCCATGCTCCTGAACAGATAAAATTGGTTCTTTTAGTGGTATGCCTGCCATAAAACTTTCTCTCGTGGTCCTTGTTGTGATTGTCATAGTTTTAAAAGCAGCTTGCTAAGTTGCAGCTTTTCTTTCTAATATACTGCACTTGAAAGCAACAGGTTTATTTACACCATGCTGTCCAAAATACAGACAGCAGAAGCAACGTATCATGCAGAACTTATCAAATCACAGCAAAGTTCTCACTGCATATTCTTCAAAATAATTTCTTCTGCATAAATCTTATATACAAATACATGTTATTGTTATATATTAATCTTGTGTGTCAATACTGAGTTCTTGGAAAAATGAGCATTTTTACTCTTTGGTCAGGATACTTAGATTCCATGAGGGGACAAATGCAACCAGTTTCTACAGTCACGCTCAGCAAAAAAACCCCTCACAGGCTTACAGTGTATTTCCTGGGTCATTAGTAGAACAGGATACATCATGGATGGGTTTGCATTTTAACATAATTCTGACTATAACTGAGACAGAGTGAAAGAGAAACACAACGTTTTTATTTTTTGGCAAATTTATGAAGCATTTTTGGAAAAAGAGGGTCAATATAAATCAAACTTAGGGTGCAAACAGTCCACATGAATGGAGTACTGTCTTCATGGATGGAAAAAGTCAGTGATACAGGTCTAACTTTGGTACAAACATCCTACACTTGGATACTGTGATTAGCAAAATCAGTCCTGGAATAAGAACAGACTCCACATTTAGTCATTCTCAAAATACCATGTGTGAGAATAGCTTTCCATTTGGTATCCATGAAGGATCAGCATTTAAACATTTCCGTTTTGTTCCAGTGCCCTGCTTTCTAAATCAGTACTGCTAGGCTCATGTAAGAAAGTGAATCTTTATTTCAACTACAATATAACCAGTTTGGTTTATGTTGGGGGTTTTTCTAAGTTACTCTGAATTTTCATCTGAGAGTTCATTACTACTTTACAGATTAGCACATTTTAATTCCTTCGTTTTGTTGCTGAACCATTCTGTTTACTTACAGAAAAGAACATGACGTTCAAAAATGCACTTTCTCATAATTTGCTCTGCCTCTAGCAGCATGTGGTACAACTCCTCTGAATTTAAATACAGCTGCATATATAAGTAAAAATGCTTAATAAGTAGTAATTTAAAAAAAGACTAGCATATTAATTACAGACCGCTTCCAGAAGCATCTCAATTTTCCATTTGTTCTTGCAGTGAAAGGTTTAAATCTTTGCAAGATGACATGTTCTTTCACACTAACAGGTTAATTGCGCTCTTCTTCTTCAGTGTCCATTTATACAGAATAAAGACAATCTGTCCATTTGCTCTGAGGGCCTTTCTGTCCACTCATGGTATAAAACCCATTCAGGAAATAATAATTAAAGAAAAAAGCTCAACAAAAACCTCCAAGCAACTGAGGAATTTCTCTTCTGGGAAGACTTTGTTGGTGGTACATTATATGTGTTAGTGTGAATATTGTAAGCATCAGGTTTGGATTCATGTTACTTTTAGCATCCCAAGAATCTCTCTAGTAGCTACCTAAAGCTAAGACTTTAGTCTAAACACTAACCTGCTTCAGTGCCAACAGCTGAAATGTGTAGTTTTTCCTTCCAACTCCTAAGCAGAGGATGCCCTTGTGTTTCATATCTTTAATGCATGAAATATTTAAAAATAACACCTGCATTCTTCAGCTTAATTTAATTAATTCAACAAACACACAAATCAACACTCTATTCATCATAAAGAAAGAGAAAAACTAAAGATTATACTTATAGTATGACATTGAGGTTCTCATGTCTTTGCTTCAGGTGAGTAATTGGTTTGCCACTGTCAGACTAATAAACTTTTATTAGTAACTCTGTGCTTAAAAGTAAATAGTATTTCAATTAGAAGCATAATTTGTAAAGTAAAGTGAGTAACACAATAAATTTCCATAGTTAAGCTTAGTGATAAAATATCTTTGATTATATCTTGGGCTAGAATTATAATCTTGTACAATCTTATCATCAATTCATAGGTTGTATTTAGCTCATACAATTGAGAAAAATTACTTCATGGGGGAAAAGGAGTAATTCTTCATAGCCTTGTAACAATTTAAGCAGGATACATTAGAATAGCTATTGTGCAAAGGACAAGTGTCCCGTTTGAGCACAGGAGTACCGGCTGTGGAGTAAACAGCACAGCAGAAAAAAAATATTGCCCATACAGGCAGACCAGTAGAGTGTGTGTTCTCATTTTTCAAGATGTTCCATGCAGGTTTTATTTTCTTCCCCTCACCTTCTCTCAGTACTGCAATAACACTTCCTGTGCCTGTGATCACTACAGTTCCCCCTCCTATCCCCCCTGCCTCACCTCTTCAGCCCTTCCTGCAACTCCAGCTCTCTCCTGGGACCTGCCCCTTGGCACTGGTGGGACAAACAGCAACCTATGACACAGCAAGGCTGGAATAAAGGGCATTGACTAGACGGGGGGTTTCCACCAATCTGAATGATTGCATTTTAACTGCACTTCCCTTAATAGAAGTAATAATTTAGGCTCCTACTGAATCAAGCTTCCAATTTTCACACAACCTACAGGAACTTCAGATGCCCTTCAGGACAGACCCTGTCTTCTCTGTTTCTCTTTATGAACAGAAACTGCAATAGGGAAGCATTTTCTCTACCAAACAGGAGAGAGCAAAAAGAAGAAAACAATAAAAGAAGAAAAGTTGAGATAAAGGATCAAAAGTTCAGTTTACTCTTGGATTCATTTAAGGTTACTTCATATTATGTATGCCAAATTTCACTTTTTATTTGTATCAGATTTCCTGTATTTGTGCTACATACATCTTAAAACCATCTGGGTTATCTGCAGTCTACAGATCTTTATCCTGTGTATCAAGACCAGAAAATTATACACTGAAACAGGCATATCTTTCAGAGAGCTATCCAACTGCGGTTTTAAAAATCTGTATTTCTTGGAAGATATAGTGGTCATTAGTAAAGTATTTAATCACCTTTATCCTCACAGTCACATTAATGACTCATTTAGGGTTAGCTTCCATAGATTCTGTTAACCCAAATGACGTTTTTACTTCATCAGCTAGATTTTGCTTGCTGAGTTATCCAAATATTCATTTATATGGATAATTGCAGGATGTGATCTTGCAACATTTTAATGTTCCTTTCAGCTCTGGTCTTACAATCTCTTTTCTCTCTGTGAAAAAGTCATACTCTCCACCTCATTCTCTCCACCACAAGGAGTGTTTTTAGAAATATGTATTTCACAAGCATTTTCCTTCAGGCTATGTTCAACTTCTATATCATTATAATGAGTGGCATATTAGATTTTTTTCTGCCAGGGATTGGCCTGGAAAAGCTGGTTTACATTTGTGAGGGACTGAAAAGAACTGTTCTTCAGTACTCTATTCCTCAGCTAAAGCTAACACAGCCCTTGTGTATTGTCTAGGTTTTGTTGATCATTCACAGTGGTCTTCTTGGTATCTAGGAGTGAGGTTTTTAAACTAGTCCATGTCTACTTGAACTGCAGTGTTTAACTGGAGAAATTATCACTGGAACAAGTTAAGGACGGTATCCCAGGCTATATAGACAGTAGTACCACCTACAAATCCCTGTGTCCTAAAAGTCTCATTTCAGCACAACAAAATTATTTAATGATATTCAGCTTGAAGACCATTATTTTTTCCCTGAAAAATCTGTTACTCAGCCAATGTTACTAGGCTCCTACATGGTTCATCATTACTGCCTAAGTAAAATCCCTTATTTTTGTTCTGACCAACCAAAACAAAAAACAAAACAAAACACCAAAAAGGAGAAGAAAAAAGAAAGTTTTGTATTGTGATCATGATCACGTTCTGACTACACTGCTCCAATGCTTATAATATGTATCATGTGCAAGCAGCAGAAGTTTTCACAAAGAACAGTCGTAACATCTATGCACTCATAAGTCTCCTCTCATAAGGAGTACTGGGGTCACATATAAACTAAAACCAGCACAAGAAATTGCTCTTTAGAATGAAGCTGAGCCTTTAATAACAGAGCAGATATTTGAGAACACAGATGATGTAATGAACATGTCTTTGCTCAGCTGAAAGAATCCAAATTATTTCTTCAGTTGTTTGGCTGCAGTCCTTATTTACACAGACTGACTCACTGATGAAGGAATTTGAGGAGGGAGGAATCATTTGAATCATTCGGCCTGGCTGGGCATTCTCCATAGAGCTACTCACTGTATTTTCCTGAACTCTCATCTCAACTCTATTTACATATTTCTGGTGATAACCTCTACTGCCTCCTTGTCTGTCTAGTCTGCTAGCGCATTATTCATGCCACTAGGATTTTTCCTACCTCAACATCTAATGTCTGACTAAATCCAGAGTGACCAAGTACATGAGTCAAGTTCTCTATTTTCACTTAGTGTCAAAGCATACCCATACAATTACTAGCCTGTTTTAGGACTCCATGCATTTTCAGTGAATTTTTCTTTTGTTTCTAAGAAAGAGTTTTTGAAATTAAAAACTCAGATGCTTTGGTAGGGACATTAAAGATCATACATTAAAAACCATCTAGTTCCAATCCCCCCTGTTCCACTGGATCAAGTTGCTTTGGCTCCACCCAACCAGGCCTTGAACACTTCCAGGAATCAGGCATCCACAAATTCTCTGGGCACCAGTTCCAGTGCCTTACCACCCTCACAGTAAAGAATTTCTTCCTAATATCCAATTAAACTAATCTCAGTTTGGAGCTATTACTTCTTGTTCTGTCACTACATGCCACTGTAAAAAGTCTCTTTCCAGGTTTCTTGTAGGCTCCCTTCAGGTAGTGGAAGGCTGCAATTAAGTCACCTCAAAGCCTTCTGTTTTCCAGGCCGAACAGCCTGAAATTCCTCAGCCTTTCTTCACAGGAGAGGTGCGCCAATCCCTCTAATATTCTGAATGCCTCTCCTCTGGATTCACATGTCCTTCCTGTGCTGGGAGCCCAGAGCTGATGCAGCCCTGCAGGTGGGGTCTGAGCAGAGCAGAGCAGAGGGGCAGAATCCCCTCCCTGCCCTGCTGCCCACCCTGCTCTGGATGCAGCCCAGGACACGTGTGGCTCTCTGGGCTGGCAGTGCCCATGGCTGGGGCAGGTCCAGCCTCTCAGCCACCAGCACCCCCAGTTCCTTCTGGGCAGGGCTGCTGGGATCTGGTCATGCCCAGCCTGTGCTGAGACTGGGGGTTTCTCCAAAACAGGTTCAGCACCTTGCACTTTGCTTTGTTAAAACACAGGAAATTCTCACAGATTCACTTCATGAGCTTGTCCAGGTCCCTCTGGATGGCATCCCATCCTTCAGGTGTGTCGATCGCACCATTCAGCTTGGTGTCATCTGGCAGTGCACTCAATCCCTTTGTCTATGTCATAAATGAAAATATTAAATAACACTGGTCCCAGTATGTATCCCTGAGGGAGACCACTTGTCCCTGATGCCCACCAGGACTCTGAGCCATTGCCCACAACCCTCTGGTTGACCAGACCAAACACTTTCTTATCCACCTAGAAGTTCACTTATAAAATCACTCTCTCTGTTTTAAGGGAGAAGGATGTTGTGGAGGACCATGTCAAAGGGTTCACAGAAGTCCAAAAACATGACATCTGTAGCCCTTTCCTTGCCCACTGACGCAGTCACCCCACCCACACCCTAGGCCACTGGGTTGATGCGGCAGGAATTGCCCTTGGTGCAGCTGTGCTGGCTGACCCAGATCACCTCCCTGTGCCTTGGCACAGCTTCTAGAAGGATCTGTTCCATGATCTTCCCAGGCACAGATGGGAGACTGACAGATCAGCAGTTCCCTTAGACAAAGAAGCCCTTCAGTAGACAACAAAATGGCATTTGATTGGCAAACTATGATTTCTGTGGTAAATATATCCATGTCTATTCCCTGCGACATAACTTCACAATGGTGCGTGAGGCTGGAGTGGATGTCCCTTGTTGTGTTTCGGCATAAGGAAATGTGATGATGCATACTTTTAAACCTTCAATCATTTAGTAATAGTGGGGATTTTGTTTGGCTTGTGTTTGTGGGCTGGTTTTGTGTTGTTTTAGATTTTTTGAGATTTTTTGGTTGGTTTGTTTGGTTTTGGATTACTGGTTTTGTTTTATTTTGTTGGGTTTTTTAAATTTTACCTAAGCATACAATCTGAAAGTACAAAACCCCCTATTTCTTCATCTTTCTTAGCCTTGGTTGTCCCAGCTCTTGGTTCTTGGATCAAACACAGGTGCTACCTGCAAGCCCTGAAAAAGTGAAAAGTGACTGCAGTTGAACTCCAGCACTGACAGTGTTCAGAATTAACTGCAAGGTTTAAAGCCTCATTTTCTACACTGCAGTCCTCATATAAAGTAATATTTTGTTCCTGACTGCTTCATGAGTGTGGCTAAATTTGTGCTATTAGGGGCTTTATCCAGGTAGTTTTTACAATAATTTACAATAATAAATTGTGAATCACACCGTGAGAAGCAAAGATATATTGAACCTGCAGCTGACTGCTCATGAGTAGCTCCTATCCTTTATGGCAAACGCCTTACAGCTGGAATCAGTACAACATGACTCACTGAAGTTAGGGTCCATAGTCAGCACCCCTAAACAGGATCCTCTACAAACCATGGGCACACTCAGGAGACAATTCATCTGTAAAAGAGCCGGAAAACTCTACCTGTGAGATTCAAATAAGCTGTAATTTTCATGTATTCAAAGATCAAAAGGCTCATATATTAAACACTAGAACCTCAAATATATTACAACAGTAATTTGAAGATCAAGCAGTTAGGACGTAATTTTCTAGAGAACTACATAATTACTTATTTCAATGTTAATTCAGAAGAGACCTCAAGCTCAGATACAGGATTTTCTAAAGGTTAAATAAAAATGCCAGTGGAAATCAAAGTCATAGCAGACCATAGATTAAAGGCCAGCAACTGCAGAGAACAGCAGATGTCCAAGATGATTTTAATAGAGTAGTCCAGACCTAAAGGCATCCATAGAAAAGAGCTCATAGCCAATGCTAATAAAGTGAATTTAGAAAACTCATAGAGCTGGGAGAAATTTTATTTAAAAAAAAAAAATAAAAGCATGACTGAAGCAGTCATTGAGCTATAATTCAAATATCATGAATGGGCAGTAATGCCTAGCAAAGGCATGAGATCCAGCATATCACACAGGCTACTTTCTACAATGTCTGTCTATAAACTCAAAGCATGGAATGAGCAGTTCAAGGAAAGTACTGACATCCCACAAACAGCACTATGTATACGTAGGTTGCTTAACTGAGCTTTTCCAACCTTCAGTGTTTTCCAGTTTGCATTATCCAAACTCTGTGAGTTCTTCACAAAGCTTAGAAAAAGCAGTTTGCCATTTCCTAGGGATTTGCCTGAAATCTGCACTGTAGCTTAGTCTCACCTACGCATTTGTGCTGATAATTTTGAGACATTTTAAGTACATACCTGTTCCTTACATTACTATGCAGGGTGTAAGGTTAGACAGCCACAAATAAAAACAAAGTGCCTGTTACCTCATAGCCAATCCTGCAAAATTTTGCCCAGAGCATGCACGGGTTTTAACATAATGCACAAAAGCAGGAAAGGTATACAGCAAGGGGAAAGTTTTCATGCAAGAGCTATATACTCCAGTAACTGACCCTGTGCAGCATCTGGAAAGCCTAGTTGCACCCCAAGGACACCTCAGCAGTCCCCAGAGCTACCACCCAGGCATGGACCTGAGGTGACAGGCCGTGGGAGGGGACACAGCCTGTGCACTGCCTCAGCCTGAGATTACAGGCTTGATTGCAGCCTCGCCAGCAACACAGAGGAGCACTGGCCTCCCTGAAGTTAATCACACATCCAAAACACCTAACTTCTATTTTCTGCTGTTTGGATGGTTTTGTTTTTCTTTAAAAAAATCAAATCTCAAATGAGACCTGTGTCCTCTAAAGCAATGAGAAGACTCAGGGCACTCCACAACAGCATAGCTTGTCTCTGCTGTAGTGGGGAGGCTGCAGGACCCTCCCTCTCTCGGCCTCCTCTCTCAACCGTGCTTCCCAGCATTCAATATAGCCTTCAAGTACAGGCTGGGTGAAATTCCTGCTGTGTGGGTGGGTAAATGAATGACCTATTCCCACAGCAAACTCTAAAATATAGTCAGGTACATTTTGGTTTAAAACAACCACTGATAGGAGAATAGAAAAGGCTAGTTCAGAAAGGGATGTGGTAGTGTGTTGTTAAGTTTCTTGTGTTATTCCCCCAATTTATGTATTGTTCTCCCCTATTATGTGTAAAATGGTTTCGTTCCCCCAGTTTTTCCCGCCACTGCCAGCCTGTCAGCTAAGTTGCTATAGCAACTGCTATTCATAGTTGCCGATATGTAATTGCTCCTCCCCTGGTTTCCCTTATAAGTGAAAGTTGTTTCCTCCCTGTCCAGTCAATCACTCCCTTCCTCCTCCCAGGTTTCGAGAACCTTCTCCTCTCTAGAGATGGTGGTTGGCTGGGGTCCCAGGACACCTCCTTTACCTTTTGATTATTGGTCTCCATGGAGTGTCAGTTCTGTGAAGTTCATCCCCTCACCTTTCCTGATTGGCTCTGTCTGTACCCACCTCCCTCCTTTATAATCCTGTTTTCACCCCCTATGAAAAAACTTTTTCCCGGCTGGTTTCCCCGGTGTTTTTGGATCTGGCATCACCTGCAATAAACCGATGTTTAACCCCCGGGAAATGGTCAGCTCCGTTCCTCTCATATACCAGCGAGGTACGCCAGTCCGCAGCCAGCACAGCCCGAGGCCATCAGACGCCGAAGGGTGCTGGCCAGGAATTGCAGAGGGGCGTCGGCCTTTTGCCCTCAGCTAGTCGGATTCTAAACTTCGGGCCACATACGTTCGCCTCCGCAAAGGATGGTCTCTTTTGTGTTTCAGTCCTGTATGCTGAACATGTTCTGAACACAGCTGCTATATCTCATGCTGCAACCAGGCTGGTCAGAAAAACTGCAGAAAAAACAGTTAGGCAAAGCCAGCTAACTCAAACAAATTTTTCACAAGAATAAGCAGGCCTGACTAAATATGCATGCGGAAACTCCTATTTTTCCAGTTGTATATACACTGTTTCCATATCCTCATGCAGCATTTTTCTATAAAACTATCACCTATAAAATTATTATACATCTAGATAAGAATACGAAAAGAAATTTTAAAACTTTAAAAACATTTCAATTTACTGAATTTCAAATGTTTTGTTTAAGCTTCCGGTGCAGCTGTTCAGCAAAAACATATATCAGTAATGGTCTGATATAGACTATAACAGGTTTTGTACTGAACTATTTGTGTAAGGAACATGTACTCTTGGTTTCCAGGTAACATTTCCATGTCATACCTAATCATATTGGCTAAACTGCATAAGGTCTGTCACCTCAGCCACAAATTGTGAGCAGGCTAATCATAGCTACTGTGCTGCTGTAAGTTGTGTCTGGCAGAGAACATGAGTAAGACGACAGCTCTGGTCTGGAAAGTCAACAGGAGAGATCAAAGAGCAGACAGACAGCCCCATTCCTGACTTAAGTACAGGGCCTTATCCTGACAGAGGTGTGGACTGAAACACCAGTTTAACCACTGACTATATCTGGCAAAGATGGGGATGTGAGAAGCATACCCTGAGCTAGATCTCCCTGCCCAAATCCAATTTCCAGGAGGAGTCCTCTGAAGCTGTGGCTCTGCTGTGCGCAGACTCCTAGCATTTTTTTCCATGTGTGCAAACTCTGTTAAGGAAAAGCAAATGTTAGGATCCATGAGCTTGGCAAGATTGTGATGGCTTAAGAATTGCAAAATAGGAAAAATAAAAGGTGCTACAGAAATCACAATCAAGCACTAAAGAACTAAGTATTCACTAACTTTGTATGATGCTAATTTATCCTACCTGAAACAGACACCACCAAAAACCTCTCAGAAAAACCTTTAAAAGGTGCTGTCCTGATAAGAAAACAACTTCCACATTAAAAAAAAAGAATGCAGTGCTGCATGCCATTCTTACATCACACCTCTCTTCAATTCTGACACTTTGGTCTGAACCTGCAGGTTTTGTTTCTCTTTTTAGTTGTGGGACAGAGCTCACGATACATGAAGGCTTGTTAGACTTTTGACAGACATAAGGAAATATTCAGCCCCTAGAACCTATAGGTCTACTACAAAGTTCAGTGCGATTTTCTAGAGCTCTAGAGAAGGTAAAATAAATGCATTGCACATGCTGGAGAAATCAAGTTTTGGGGTTAGATTTCAATTGCAATATCATCCTATAAGACACACTAGTTGTAACTAGTATTTATCAATTTATCTTAACTTTAATGAATATCTCATCAAATATCTACAGATCAATTCCATACACATATGTAGTAAATTACTGGTTTGTACTTCTTGTGACAGCTTAGAGATACTATATAAGGTTAAACAAAATATGTTTGCAAAGCCAACCAGAATACAAAAATAAAGCCTTACCCCATAAACAGCTGCATACAGGTCTCAGCTCAAGAGTTATGTGCCATCTAAGTCTTGCTTTCAGCCATCCCTTCCCTTCTAATGGGAAAATTTGAGGTGCAGTTGTGACAAATATTCTGGGATCATAGTCAGTTTTTCACAGGGACAAGGATAATCTCCCTTTTAGCCTAAAGGTCACAGTTGTGCAGTCATCAAACTGCAAATGGCTGTTTTGCTCAGCCAAGGGTGCACCAGCATCTGCGCTCACTACTGTGTTTAACATGCCCGGACCTCAGCCTGTCCTGTGGCACTCCTGTGCACAACAGGAGACATGATCACTCTGGGATCTTCTTTCATGTGCCTTCCTAGGAAGAACACCCTTCCTTCTCTTCCTCTGGTTCTTCTCCTCACCTGACCGCTTGTTACCTGTCACTCTGGCATAGCCTGTCTCCAGTCACGTTGGGCAGAACACAGCTAAGACAAAAGCATGTGTTTGTGCTTCTGTGCTGCTATTCACAGGTTAAACCCTCAGAAACAGGTACCCTGTTAGCAAATCTGTGAGTAACTGTTCACCCTGAAACTCAGGAAAACCCCTTTTAATTAGCATGTCATTTTACCCCTTGATGCAAAATATATGAAATAAAGATGTCTTGTTGTAGCTTGGTTTTTTTCCCACATTTAAAGGATTAAACATGGGGAAGATGGATGACCAAATTAAGCCTTCCTAAATAAATCTGTTTGCTTAAGTATTCTTCAGAGAGACAGTAAAATGTAGGCAGAAGATGATAATGCGAGCTCGCAGCATCCCCTATACTGCCCCCAACTCAAGCACAGACCATCCTTCCTGAGAATTATGTGGCTCTGTGCATACTTTAAAACTCCCACACAAGGAGTCCTAAATCACTCTTTTCTTCCTAAGTGAAACAATGAAGAATACTGCCATTCGATATTTGTCATACTCTTTGAGGGTTTTGATGACGACGACATTGTTCAAAGCCATTGCAATCCCATCATCAGATGGCAGATGGTCACATAGGACAACCAACACAGAAACACTTACACTGGAAGGATTGATTAAGTCTCTGTGGTGAACAATGAGGCTCGGGAAATTTACTGGTGTATCATCTGCAGCTACAGTTCTCAACGAGCAACGCTTCTACTGTTGAAGAAAGAGCACACACGAGCTTGCTCTTACAGTCATGTTATCTAGTCTTGAGTGCTGAGGGGGATACAGACAAGAGCTTTTTCTCACTCTTCAGGAAATACTGCTTCACTCAGAAGTGGGTTTTTTTGGGTGTTTCAAAGTCACATACTCTCTTAGTAAAACTTTCTGTGCCTGAGAGAAATATATTAGCCTAGGCAATAACACACTCCATATTATGTTTGAATGGTTACCATTTATCATACATTTTACTTGCAGTAATATGACCATCTGCCATAAAGGGTGTACATCAGACAGAGTAGTGCATTTAATCAATTAAAAATAATAAGGTCTCAGATCTCCTGTAGCATGTTTTTCTTTCACAGAAATGGTCATTATCTGAATTTGAGCAGTTTGTCAGAGACAGCATAATTGGATATTGAAAGCACAGGTCAAAACTCAGAATCTTGTCAACCTTAGCCTTGCAAATAAAATATTATTGGATACTGAGAAAGTCACTGAGTACTCAATTCAACAAGGGACATAAATACCTTAACAATTACAAAGCTACGTTTTGGACTTTTTGTGTTGCATGTAGGGCACAGGGAAAAAAAGTGAGCCAAAGGAAGCTACTGCCATCATATTTTCCATCAGACTCATACACAAATATGATTGGTATTTCCCAAAAATGCCAGCTTCACTGAGCCCTCAAGGAACAGACAGAAAGACAACCATTTTATGACCTGACTGGGAGTCAAGAATGAAAATTGTGCTGAGTCACTCAGCTCTGTCAACACCAAATATTTGCACACATCATCACCCAGAAATGCAGGTGCCCATGGGACTTCAAGTGCAAAAAATTGCTTGCTTATGGACCTGCCCAAAGCCAGTGGTTCAATAAGGAATTTCACAACTCTCTGGTGCCAGTGGGGATGTGGGGTTTCTTCTTCTGGTTCTGACTCTGTCTCTGTAACAAATAAAGGCCTGCCCTCTAACAATGGTCTGTGCCCTCTCAGTAAATGCCTCATAGGTGCACTGACAGGTGACACCTATGATTTTTTTGATTTTATTTCCAATCCATAAAAGAGAAGCAACTTCCATCCTACCTTTTCCTCCATTACTGTACTTAAATTTGACATTTCAGGAGTCAAGCTTAGGAGTTAACTCTGGTTATTGAATTACACAGTGAGAGACAGAAGATAAATCCAGTCCTGTGAACGAGGTACTAATTATTGCTACATAAAAATTGAAGAAGTTACGTATAAATTAAACTGCACATATTTTCCACATAAAGAAATGGTGAGAGGCATACAAAACCCCAAAACTTTCACACACTGACTAGTTTAGACAAACAGCAAAAGTCTAAAATATACTTAGACAAAGTAATACAAGAATAGAATGACCTCACTGTTTCCCCAACTACAAGCAACTACCCAGCTGTTTCTACCTGAAGTAAAAATTCCTATTTCTATTACAAATTCATGCCTATATTTCCTTTCACCTGAGCTAAAAATGCCACTGGACACAAAAAGTAGGTGTAGACATGAGACTTCAAATTAATAACATCTCCCTCAATTTAGAAGGGATGTAGCACTTACAGAAAATAGTTTGCACAGAGCTTTTAATGGGGGTTTTTATGTTAACATGTAGAGAGAAAACCTTTTACATCTGAACAAAGTACAGTAATTAAAAACTCAGTTACAGTCAACTTATAAAAGGTGACCCTGAAAAAATCCTAAACTAAACCTTTGGGAACATATAACCATCTACCCCACAGACACACATTTGCAAAAGGCATATACATTAAAGAATGAAATGATACATGATAAATGGCAATTTACAACCAATCCATCAGAAATTTTACAAGACATGAAAACTACTTATAAATTAATATTTTTTTCTAAATTAATTTATGATCTAATAAACCTATTTGGTTTCTGCATTAATTATAGAATTTTCTTTATTTGAAGACGTTTATCTCAAGCTTCTAACTTTTACCTTCATTACTGTAGGTTATTTTTCCTTTCAAATGAATATTTCCTCTCATCTACTTAAATGTTTCACATTTTACTTTATTTTTTCTTCTTCCACATTTCTAAGACAGGAAATATATTTTAAGTCAAAAATGTTCTTGCAAAACAAGCCAAAATATCTTGTTACTCATTGTAGCTATTGATCCCTATTCTGCACTGTAAAGGAAATGGGACCATCAAGCCCTTACTCTGAGGAGCTGGATGTTTACCCATGTCTGCAGGAGCTCATGCCTTTTAACAAGGCAAGCCCCCATTAAGTTACCACTAAAAAGTACCAAACCAACTGGTCAGCGAGGGTTGAATGTTCCCTTTGTAAACCCCCTCTGCAGACTGAGTCAGAATACAAGAATGAGCTTTTTGATGTGCTGTTGACTCACATTATAACTCAGCCTTCCCCAGATTAGCCCATGTTGTAAGCATCGGCAGCCGTCAGAAAAGGGTAAATGCTGTTCTGAGACTTCCAGCACTCTAAATCTGATGTTCTAATTACTAAGAAACAAGTTCTATAACCTGGCAGCAGCTGCAAATTGATAATCACACCACCAGCTAACAAGGACCGAGAAAAGACGGGAAAGAAAATCCATCCTGGTTATTTTCATCCCAGCTTGGATGGGAGCTCTGTTAGAAGAGCAAGGGACTAGAATAGAAAAGCACTTTTCCTCTTAGCTTTTCCTTTGCCAAAAGACTGAAGCATCAGTAGAGAGATAAGAAGTTACAAGAGTCTGAGTATGGGCATTGTAAGTGCAGTGTCCAGTGAATAGTTACTTTTCTATCATACTCACAGAAAACTACAGCAACAAGTGACCTCAAAAAGCTAATGGTTTACAGCAGCCAACATCTCCTTTACCCATCTGTTCCTAGAAAAAGTTATTAGAGACACTGTAGAAAAGTTGAAGTATCTCATCCAGTGACTGTTTTATGGTCACATGAATGGCCCCTTTGGAAATGTTTGTGTCTGCACATGTGTCTCCCTCCACCGAATTTGAAGAGCCTAGATAACTTCCTGAGGAGAGTCAAATCCCACCAATGGAATTCAGAAATCAGGGCAAGAACACCTACCAAGTGCTAAATGGCAGACCCCAAATCTTCATGGCAGTTTTCTTCCATATCTGTAGAATAAGAGCTCTGGCTGCTATCAACTGCACAGAAGAATAAAAATTGTAAACATACAAAACAAGTTTGAAAGTGTACTCCTATTCAGGCTGTTTCTAGGAAAGATTTGTCTACTAACAGTGATCCAAAAGGACCTTCCAAGATCACTGTACTTTTTAAATTTGCTTTGGAGAGAGGCCAAAGTGTACACATTTCTGTAGCTTAAAAAAATACTATCAGTATTGTTTCTACACATGATGTTGCTATTCAGAATATATTTTAAGAGATACATTTTAAGTTTATTTAAAATTTGCCTGATACACTACAAATATATTCAAATTTAAGACAGCATCTGAAACTTAAATAAACTGATAAGAAAAATCTAATATGGTAGGAGAGCCTGCGAATTACTTTCCAATCACACAGAGAAAAAAAAAAGTCGAGTTCCCCAATGGCTACTACCTTCCAGTAGTAGTTCTGGTAGTTCTGGTACTACCTCTTGTAATACAGAATTCAGTGACCATTAGAGAAAGTGATTCTGTTTTCTTTGTTATTCATTGCTTCAAATATACTTCTGGCAAGAACAAAGACATATTGGAAAATGTTACTTTCAAAACATCTGAGTGGTTCTGCTGAGACACAGGCTTCCACGCAGATATCCCTCTATCCCTCACTCCTGAGGACATTAAAGAGAAATCAGGCTTTGGTGCTTCTACATCCCCAGCCACAGAGTTAATTTTGCAAACTTTATTATAGTTTCCATTACTGCTGACAGGCTGTACATTCTAGTGTGCCTTTGAAAACAGAACAAGTTCTGCTTCCCTTGAAATAGAAATACATAAGGTTAACTTACCAGGAGCCTGGGCAGGCACAGCACTCAGTCTGACTGGTTACCACACAATTAAGCCCAACAGCTAACTGGCTTTTTGCTAAATCTGGCTTGCTTTCCAGGAACTCTAACCATGTTTTATGGAATCTGGGGAAGTGGAAGCCTGTAACTGCTGATGCTCAGAACCCCGGCTAAAAACAACAGCAGCTGGAGCATCACTGTACCTACAGGACTGTGGGACTAGAGAAAAGCCTTCAGAAATATTCTGGGCAGTCCAAATCTGGAAGTGAGACTCAAAGTGAAATTTTAATAAATTATGTAGATAAAGAGATGTTTCGTAATCTAATTGTACATAAGAGTATTTTCTGTTGAAGTGATTACTATGGTATCTTCCATTTTTGGCATTCCACAAGTGTTTTTTTTTCAGTCACTCTTTCTCTGGAAGTTCAAAAGAGAGTTACACAGCTTGTTACCAAGCAATAGAGATTACTTTTGTCAACACTGAAGGAAACTTCTAATTACATGAGTTAATGGAGGTTTACAACTAAATAAACAGTCAGGAAAACTGGAAAAAGTTATAACAGAAGAGATAATGTCTGATGAAAAGTGTAATGCCCAGCCATTTACTCATGTCTTACACTAAGCATCTATTTACAAAGGAAATAATGATGATAAGTAGAAGTGATTAGAACCCCTAACAGATCTTATTTTGGGAGTACATTCCCCAAGGCAGTAGCATTGTACTGAATAGACTTTGAAAAATCTTTTTTGAAAAAGGTATCCCTGTAATGTTTACAAAAAAAGAGGCATATTCTCATCAGAAAAAAAAAGTGCCCTTATTGCACACACAAATATATATTTTTCTGCTCTGTAAGCTTTTGATTTTACTGATATGCTTTTATTGCCCTTGTGAGACCTGTGTCCAGTTCTAGGGCCTTCAGCACAAGAAAGATGCTGACCTGTTGGGGCGAGTCCAGAAGAGGCAGCCAAGCTCACAGAGCAGTGCAGCACCTGTCCTACAAGGACAGGTGAGACAGCCAGGACCATTTAGCCTGCAGAAAAGAAGGCTTTAAGGAGACCTTTTAGCACCTTCCAGTACCCAAAGGTAGCCTACCTTTGGAAATCTGGAGAGGGACTTCTTACAAGGCACATAGTGATAGGACAAGGGGCAGTGACTTCAAATTGGAAGAGAGTAGTTTTAGAGTAGATATTATAAGAAATTCTTTAGTACAAGAGGGGTGAGGCACTGGAACAGGTTGCCCAGAGTGGCTGCAGAGAGGATTCCCCATCCCTGGGAGTGTTCAAGATGGGGCTCTGAGCTGTCTAATCAGAAGTTCCCAGCCCATGGCAGAGGTTTGAAACCAGATGGTCTTTAAGGTCCCTTCCAACCCAAGTAATTCTGATTCCATTCTGAACCAATGTTTTTTTGTATCATTAGTTTGGACCTTGAGAACCAGATATGGCATTTACCTTCAACAAAAAGATTTACTTTAATGGCAGAAATAACTCAAGAAATATTTCTTGACAACTATTTGGTGTCATATTTTGAAATACCACAATCTTTTTCCTTATTCAGGAAACAGAATAACCATTTATTTAATTTTAAAAAAAAGTGAAATCCTTATACAAAACAGAAATTCCATTATGGAAAATCAGAAACAGAGATTCTAAAAGACTATGTTTCATCATACTAGATATATTCAAATCACTGATGAATTTGATCATATTTATTTTGCTGCCTCTGCATGCTTGAACTAGCATCCATTAGAAGGAACAAGGGTTGTTCCTTCTGTGGCCTATTCATTATTCATTTCCCTACAGACATTTTGTAAAACTGCTTCATCTTATCAACCCAAAGACTACACTGGTTTCCTAGAGGGCTTTAAATTGGGAAAGTTCATTTAGTTTCAGAAAAACTTGAATTTTTGTAATTCATGTCCATTCCTACTTTTCCACTCCTTCTGCTTCTATTTTTCTATTTTCAACAAGAAAAAGGACTATCTAGATACAGTAGAGAGTTATAAAATTCTCAATTAAAAAAGTCCAAAATATATTTAAGGGCTGAATGTTGCTGGCATATACTATCTACAAATGTGCAAGAGAAAGCAGCCTTACCTGCTGCTGGGGTTTTTTTGCTGCTGGGAAGCAGGAGCAATGTGCTACACAGAAGGTCACATCTAGTCTGAGCTAGCAAAGAATGAGGTGGGAAGTAGGAAAACTGAATGAACAACAGTTCAGATATGCTTCACTGTAAGCCAGGGGCATACAAAACACAAGTTTAGATGGCTACATAGTGTGCTAGATGCCACATTAACACAGTGATTGCTCCTAGTACTACCAGAATAAAGGAATTTCTATGCAGGAAATAATGCAACATTATGCAGAGTCACTGCTGATTTCTGTCATCCAGCTTCATTTATCAAAAATTACCCCCACTTCTAGGAGGCAAGAGTATGATCCTATGATTAAAAAAGTGCTGAAAACCCAGTTTAGTCAGATGCTGAAAATCCAGGGCAACACAACCCATAGGTATTACTTGTCCTTCCTCAATGCCAGCAGGAGAGTAAACCACAAGAATAATATTTGCCAAAGGTAGATGAGCACTCTTTTAGGAGAGAAACCTTGGTTCCTATCTGAGAAATTAGAATGTGCCACAGATGCATCCTAGACTGAAATCACAGAGAATCAAAGTGCTGCAGGGCTGGGGAAAGACCGGTTGATGCAAATAGGACAACTACAGCTTCTTGGTATAAGAGTAGCCCTTGCAGAGACTTACAGTCAAACTATAAATCCTCATCCTACGGTATGGCGATTAATTTATCCTCAAAAGACTTCAGGAAGAAATGTTACTACAAAAGAGGTTATTATTGTATTCATGCCACTGAAACAGTTTTCAGAATCATTAATATTTTCTGATTTTTGAGAATTTCTTTTGTGAGTATCTCTAAAATTTATAAGTAGAAATAGTTAATCAATCTTCAAAGAAAATAGTTCATTTCTACTATGCAATTCCTTTTTATTTAGAGGATTATCCATGGCTGCAACAAACACTTAAGTATCTGATTTACTCACATGCCCCTACATCCTGAGTAGTGCTGCTTCTCTGAACTTGAACCATGCAAAAGTACTTACCCATTTGCACATGAACAAGCACACAATTATTCCTGCTGCTATCCTTTTGACTCATTGCAGGAGGCCCACAAAATGCCAACAGTGCCACAGAAATTCCTTCGGCTTTTACTGCCCTTCCCCTTATACAAAAATTATATTTTGTATCCCTAGAACTGGTAAAAAGGAAGATATTCTCTAAGATACAAAAAGCAAAATACAGGAGATAATTGTAGTAACTGAATAAAAGGGAATATTTAGGATATACATCTATGTTGGTATGCTTAATTACATAGAAAGTTGAAAAAGAGTAATGAGGAAACAATCAAACGGACTGTTAAAAAGAACAATTAGGTTTCCTGGTAAGAAGTTTGCAATGCTTCAGTTAGTAAGACGCATCACTGGAAATTATCATGCCTTTCATAAAATCACAGAATGCTTTGGAAGGGACCTTTAAGGATCATCTAGTCTACCCCCATTCCATGAGCACAGACATACCACTGCATCAAGTTGCTCAAGAACCCCATCCAAACTGGCACTGAACACTTCCAGGGATGAGAAAAACAATTCTTCTGGGTAAGGAAGATCTTTCGGGAAAAGAAAGTAACCTTTTTTCAAGGTCTGACTCCATTCTGACTCCTCTCAAGATTCACATTATTTTCTCCCTTGTATGTTACCCATTCATCCATGTCTCTCTGGGTGGGTTTGATTTTTGGTTGGTTGGTTGGTTGGTTGGTTGGTTGGTTGGTTGGTAGATTTGGTTGGGTTTTTTTCTTTCTTTTTGGAAGATGAAGCAGCTGTACGTAAGAGCAAGTACCTCTGCTTGCAGTATTGAATATTAAAGAAGTGAACTACAAAAGTTGCCTTGCCCATTCTTATTTGAAATTTCCTGGATTAATATTAAAAAAAATTTAACATGTCTTCTCATAATTTCAATTTCTCTCTAGCATTTTCTAGCACCAAGTATAGTTTTGTTGTATCTCCTCAAACATATACTAAGACTTAGATGTTTACAGAAAGCATTTAGTTGTATTTGCATTGGTTTCTAACATACTACACAAAGGAAGTGAGTCTTAAGTGTCCAATTACTTACTCATTAACAAGAGATAGGGATGCATACATATCAAAGAATTACCTCACCTTAAAAATTTGATTTAATTCCCTCAATGCAAACTGAGAAAGGTCAAGATGAAAGCTCCTATTTTTATGCAGGACCATCCTTAGTAAAAGTAAGTTGTACAGATGCACTACAAAGAGTTCTAGCAGAGATCTACAATTTGTGCCTTCTGTTTCGTCAGGGAAGTCTGGAAATTACTCAGCTCAGAAATAGTTTTTTTTTACAATTGTGCATAATTAGAGATGGGATTTGTATGAAGTGTAGCAAACCATTTCCATATGCAATACTAGTAAGCTACTCTAAGACTTCTCCAAATGAAAATCAAATCTTAAGTATGACCCACAAAGGCTTCTATGTGCTAGCAGAGACAGATATTCACAGAGAATAATTACAAGATATATTCTCAAATATCCATATATAGTTCAGAATCTGCACAAATGAAGTCAAAATGTCCCCAAACCTAAAATCCCACCCACGTGATTCTCATTTGAATTCTGTTCTCCTGCAGTATCTGGATTAGCTCACCTGTATCAACCAGAAGAAGCAGGGAAAGATTATGCATGCTGAAATCAGTTCTGGATAAAGAATGCTGATGTAACCTGAAAAACTTTGAACAGAGAACCATCTCTCAAAGCAACCAGTTCTCTCACCACATTTCTAAGCAGCAAATATCAAGTAAGTCACAGATAAATTAGCTGAAAAGTGAAATGGCAGTGGAGAAGAGCACAAGTAGAGAACTACAATGCATGCTCAATGGATACAGCAAACAACTTTAGAAACAGAAGGGGACAGATACAGGGAAGATTACCAAGAAACCATAGTGCTAATTAGCCCCCGTGCTGATCCAGCCACCTCACAGAGTACAGCCTGTACCGAAACTAAATCGCCTCTTAGAGAATGCTACGGCAAAGCTGATAATGGCCCTGTCCTTCACATAAATACCATCTCCTGCCATGGTACAGATCAACCTTCTACAAGTACAATGAACAACATATTAGAGATCTGACCCTGAGAATCAGCATTTATTGTCTCTCAAGCCAGGATTTTGCAATTATTCATTCCTATGACAAATCTCACTAAGCTACATATCTTGTATAACTCTCTTATGAGACAATTCTTTCCAGCACATAGAAAAAAAAAGTGGTATCTTTGACACAGTTTACTTTCCTTCAACATTTAAAACCTGTTACAAACACTTAAAAACTATTTTGTTGTTTCAGAGGTGAAAGCATTTTAAAACCATTGGATTTCAACTTCATGTAATAGCTAACGACAAAACATTGCTAAACCATGCTTAAAAAGAAGGTATTTAGACAGATGTTCCGATGTTTTCAGCAGAACACCACTGCAAGTACAAGAGAATCCAACTTAATATCTGCAGTGACAGATTACAGAAAACACTTATCCCCCCTGAATAACTGAAACACTCTTCTTAATTACAGACTGTAGCCCACACATTTTATATAATGGAAGCTAACAGCTTGATTTTTTATATTCCTCAGGGAAATTTGTTTTATATCTCTATTTGAGCAAGCATGAGAAGTGTTTTTCTACAGCTACATCATATGGGACTAATAACACAATATAATGCTTATTGTTTGGTCTTCAGTTTTTCTAAGTATTTGTATTTGCAAGTATTTGTAAGTATTTGCTGTTTAAAGGACACCAGGCTTACTACTTTATTTGATTGATTTTGTAGTAGAAAAGCATTAATCTAATGCTCAAAAGCTGAAACTATACAAACAAAAATCAGTAAAATGGCACATTTTAAAAATGGAATTTTAATTAATCATGCAAATGAGTTATTAGCATAACTACTGATTCCTCCTGCCTGAAGTTTTCAAGGTTAAACATCTTTCTGTAAGGGATATTTCAATTATTATAAATTACTTGTTCAAAGTTTAACTGCAAAAAATATAAAAGTCCCCATTAGAGGGCTAAATGTTTAACAGACTAAGAGCATCTCAAAATTAAATCCCTCTCATCGAAAGAAGAGACATGTCTCTTTTGTCCTGTGTTCTTCAAAATATGTTACTCATTCAAGAGTCTGCTGTATTGCATTAGACACATGAAGCGTGCTTGTATCACAGACAGTACTTACTCAGAACTCAGCACATCAGCTGAAGTCTCGATCTCACTAAAAACCCTAGTTTGTGAACCTTTTTCATGTTTCACTGAATGTTAACAGTAACAGGCCTGTTCAATGCATGGTAAAGATTTATAGCCTTCCTTTTGCACTTAACGAGAGTAATAATTTCAAATACTGGAAAAATATAAACATAAAGAGCAATTTCTACCCCCTCCTATACTTTTAGATGGTTATGCTCTTATGCCATCAGATGTTAAAGTGGGAATTTTTAGACCATTGGAGCATATTACACACTCAGCAGTCTGGAAATGTAATTCAGTCTGAACCCTTTAGGAAAAAAGAAAAGTTAGTCATTAAGGAATACTATTCAACAGTCATCTGTTTGTGAAGTTCAGGCATTTCTCCCTTCTCTCCACTTCGTGGTACAATTGCAGACATTAATCCTAATGCTGTTGCCAATTTAAATAAGACCTTTAGAAGGCAAGTAGGTATTAGCAAAAAAATGTGCTAAAAGCACACAGGTTCTCAGTTTATTTGGTTTAAAGTCCATGTTGTGTCTTCATTGCAAATTCTCTAGTGCTGTTTATGATCTTGGGAATCTTTGATTACATGTGCATCTCTGCTGATGTATCCCATCAGAGTAAAACATCCATCTTTGGCTTCCTCCTCACAGAACTGACCCAGCACTGTATCAGCTAGGTTAGAGATGATTTCTTCTAAGTAGCTGTTCCACTGTTGTGTTTTGGATACAGAATGGGAATCCTGGTAACACACTGATGTTTGGGGTTTTTCTAAGTTGTGTTTATCCCAAGTCTAGGAATTCTTTTTCCTTGTCTCCTGCTCCACCAGTGAGGAGGTGAACAAACGAAACTGTGAGGGAGCACAGCTGGGACAGGTGACTAGAACTGACATAAAGCATACTCCACACCACAGAACATCATGCCCAGGGTACAAACTGGGGGGAGCTACCTGGAAAGGGCTGGTCTGGGGTCAGCAGGAGGGGTCTGGCAATAGACCACAGGGGATGAGCAATTGCATTGTGCATCACTTGTTTTTTCCCCTTCTACTATCATTGTTATAATTTACCATTATTACTGTATTTTACTTTATTTTCAATTATTAAACTGCTCTTAACACAAAATTTTTGCTTGGATTGTCTTCCCATTCCACTGGGGTGGGGGGGAAGGAGAGGGAAGACTGAGCAAGTAGCTGTGTGGTGTTCTATCTCCAGCTGGGCTTAGAACCAGGACAAGACTAAATAGAATTGAAGAATAGAATACTGCAGCAAATAGTTACAAGAAACTTTTTTTTGTTTGGTTGCAGGGGTTTTTTTATTTTAATAGCACTTGCCAATTGATACTGTTCTCACAGTGGGGAATCCCCAGCTAAAACAACTTTGCTGATCCACTGTTGTGTCATCATGTCTAAAGAACTGCCTTCAAGAGGAAAAAATTCACTCAAAAGCAGTCACGAGACTAAAGAGGAAAAGCTGTTTGAGGATCTAGTCCAGATTACTTCATTAAAATGTCTGAAAATGTTTTCCTATAAATAGGCCAAAAAAAAAAAGGAAAAATAGAGAATGGTCTCAAAAATAACATAGGGCTACATAAAATGTCACCAGATGGCACTATTAACATAGTCTTCAGGCTCTTCCAAGCATGTGAGCAAGATTTTACTTAGAGATGGTATATCTTGTTTGGTTTTGTTTTGGTTGTGAGGTACACAAAAGAGGTCTTTGCGGATAAAAGACTCTCATTAGAGTTTGAGGGACAAAACCCCTCCCAGAGAGTTAAGCAGCATCAAGGAGACAGACTGTGACTCCCGGGTGCAAATTTTATATATTGTTTATAGGCCATTCAAGGGAGCTGTGCTCATTTCCTGAGCTCACAAAGGACCACAGATCTCTTTTCTGAACCTTTCTTTCCACTGGCAAGGCTGCTGCCTTCAGATGTCAAGAAGCAGCTGCAGCAGCTAGTTCAGCAGCAGGGCTGAGCTACCTCGTATGTAGTGCAGTTGTAACGTCATTGTTTCACCCATATGAATGAAACTTCAAAGTTTTATTCAAAATACTTTCCTTCCCCGACTCTTAGGAGAGACCATTTTCTATTCACTTGGAATATAAAATTCTAAGAATGACAGAGAAAATGGTCATTCTTGTGCTAAAAACTCATCTATTTTTACCCAAGTTTTGCAGTGATGTCAGGTGTACAGTGGATCTTCCCTTAAAGTGTCATCATCTGGTGCTGCCTAGTGTTTAGCCAATCTAAGTACTTTAAAAATATGGAAGAGTTTCTAAAAATTTTTATATCCTGTTATTTGCATCACTTGCACAATGAGTTCTAAATAATTCTGTTTACACAGATGGAAAATTATGGAGCCAACCATGCCCAACTGAACGGTCTAATGACAATATTTCAGAGAATTCAAGATTTTTGTCTTAAGCAATGTTCATTCCTGTCTTAATATTTCATAACACTGAGTCATAAACACAGAGGAGGAAAACAGTAATGAATATGAGCTACTTCTCCTTGCCTCTTACATACCTTTGCACAGCGGAACTCTCAGAAAGATACTACTGAGATATCAAGTCTTAAACATAGATTTTTGAAATATAGACTACTGCAATAATGTAAGTAATGTACTTTTACATTAATGTAAAATAAATGAAGATGCCCCATATCTCCATGGAACACTAGTACTAGTCCCCTAAAACCATAATGAAGGAATAACAGCTTACCACCTCTGACAGTGGTTGTTCTGCATGTCTCAGGTTTATTACAGAAATCCCAAATCTTCAAAGAATTTGCTGGGGAGTATAATGAGTAACTCTTTGCATTAGAAAGATTCACAGAACTTTGATCACTGTCCCAGGAAGCATCAGGTCACTGTGAACTATACAAGCTGATTGGGGTCAACCATCTTCCTTATGCATGCAAGCATTGCTGCTGTCAATTGCACAGTCAACCAGAGCAAAATATACTCACTAATAACCATTCATATCTGATGTGCTAGCAAGGAGTTTAGCTACTTAATTTGTATTGAAGTAATTGTGTTTCATCAATCAATGTACTTCCATACAAAATTAAATCAAGCCATAGTATCTTGATATAAGTTAAAAGATAAAAGATAAAAGATAAAAGAGACTACCACGTAATGATTCACGTGTTAGTGGCTCACTTTGTTGCTGGTTTCATAAGAGAAGTTCAAAACTCATATCTCAAACTAGCTAGAAAAAATTCTGCATTTTAAATATCTGCATCAACAGCCATGCACATTTTAAATTAAAAGTCAGATTACTTCTATCTTATGATCCTTCTTTTCCATTCCATAGTCAGCCTAAGAGTTTAATTAGAGAGAATTAATTGAACAAATTAGATGTTAAAAAACCACTTAGCCACTGTCTTATTCTTCTCTCTGCATTAAAATGGCCTAGTATTTTTACTATGTTCAGTAATTGTACTTACAGTATACATATTTTTTACATCTCACAGAATACACAAAAATGTGCACAACATTCTAAAATGGATAAGACACATGACCTGTGGGGCTCCTTCACTCTCCCCTAACTAGTCACTTAAGAGACTGCAAACCACTGCAGCAAGCACAATTCTCAGACATCCTGAATAACTGAGGCCAAGGTGGAAGCTACACATTGCCACAAAACTTAAGAGCATCTCAAGAAGTTCTTTTCCCTTTCATGACATTATCTGTCCCAGACAGGCAACCAGTTACACAAAGCCACATGTCAATTGTTGTTCTTTGATCAGGAACAGTTGGTTTAGAAACAGTTCAGAGTAAATAAAATAACCAAGATACACCTGGCCACTTCTGTGCTTCCATAAATTAGTACTCCCAGACCTGAAAGGCAAGACCGTGGAGCTGACAGAGTAGCCCAGAACAACCAGGTTACTCCCACTAGGATACAGCAGAGATCCTCACTGACTGCTCAATCCTAAATCCTGCCCCTGTATTCTGATAAAAATCACTAGTCTTTAGTTCTCTGTTCTAGCTACTGCTTTTTAATCATTTACCCATGGACTGCCTAGGTTTCCAGTCTAGCCCAAATCCAAATTTTTTGCCCAGGTTCCTCTGACTGCTGCTTTGAGCCAATGGACGCCAGAGGCTCTTGATAAGGTTTTTGAAAGAGTGAATTTCTTGGCCTCTTTGATCTGGACCATAATTTACTTGATGGTAGCATGCAACTCTACCCTTGATTATTGCCTAGGTCTGGCCATTAGAACTGACCATACCTATTGTCTCAGACACTTCAGTTATTTTAACTTTAGGGATAACAGGAAAGGTACACTACAGTTTTATTTTTTTAACCGCAAAATGCACTTTTGTCTTGTCACACCTGTACTCAAAAACACCTGAGTTAATCTTATCTAATCTGAATAAACACTGACTATAAGCAAAATTATAAAAGTTATTGATGTATCTACTTGGGAATGCATGAAAGAAGATTCTATTTCTTGCTGTATTCTGCTTTCCTCTGTATTCTGACATTTTTTATTAGATGCATCTGATATCTGTGTAGATAGGCACCACAGCAATGACCTTTGAAGTACAAAATAAAGCCAATTATATTTTAGAACCATATGGCAGTCAGATTAATAAGGTATGTGGATGTCAGTTTGATAAAGCATAGAGCACAAAAAGAAATAGAGATCACTAACAATGGGAACTGCATCTCATTGCAAACAGAATTCTTATGAATCATTCAGCTGCAGAAATATATTAGATTTTAGTGCAAAGACACATTCAATGACACATACTCTGACATAATTATAAGAAGGTTTTCATCAATAAGATGGTTTTCAACATGTGGAAACTTCTGAGGCAAATGAATACAGGCTGTTTATGCCTCTTCTTAAGAACTGGACTTTTAACCTGATACATGGTCCTTATTTTTTTTCCCTGTGAAGAGCTTGGAACTATTTAATAGTTCACTATTTGCAATGGACAAGTCACTCTGTTGCTAGCAGATGCCCTTCCTTCAGGGTACCACACATCTCACACCACTGCTGCTGAAAGACTTTCCAGCTTGGATAACATAAGGGAAACAAACTGCTCCTTTTTAACCTTTTAAAAATAAGACAGCTAAAATCTGCAATTTACAGCCCACCCTTGGGGTGCTCAGTCCCATTTCGAGTCAAGGGCTGTTTAAATTTAGCTGCTGTTCTTTGGAGCCAAGGAATACAGTCTTCACTCAGCATCTTACTGCATGTAGCTACGCATTGCATGGCATGCGACTTGGAGATTTCAGATTGTTCATTTACCTAACTGTGAATTCCTGTTTGTGAGTCAGAACTGTTCAGCTTGAAAGCCGCTGTAATTAAGCTGACATGCCATTCAGTGACCTTGGCATAATCCTAATGAGATCCAAGTCACAGACAACAATTGCTGAAAACACAGAGGTACAGTTCAAACAAAGGAGAAAATACTAACATTTTCCATGAGCAAGATCAATGAACTTTAAAGCAGAGAAACATAATAAACTGCTTTATCAGCTAAGTCTCTTTAGCCACCACAAAAAGTGGTGGCTGTACCTGGATAGTGCATCTGGCAACAGGATCAGGCAAACAAATTATTTTAGGAGATTAATTGACTGCAAACTAAGGCCTTTAACAGTGCTTATTTCAACAGACAAAACACAATGCAGACATGCCTTTTAAAAAAGTCAGCAATCAATACTAATCCAGAGTCAGCCAAGCCTTGTAGCTCCTGTTCTATGCTGCAGGTGAGGAAAACTCGATTATGCATTTTTCTGTCATTCCCATCAATGGTCTCCTTCTTGAAGTGAGAAATCTGGTTTTGCCTCTCTTTGAGAGGCTACCAGCCCTTGAAACGTAGAGGTATTTTCTTCTATTTGCAACTAATTTAAAAAGGCATTTTAAAAACATTTGACAGTGTTTACAGAAATGCTAAACGCACACATGTTTCAGAGTGCTATTATATTGTCGATGACAGGTGTTCAATTAAGGGAAAATATATGCCTAATATCTTAATAAATGAAGAGCTGTTAAGCAGATACTCCAGAATTAGTATAAAAACCTAAGTATGTTAAGCAATAACAGCCATATTTATTAGAAAAAGTCAAATGACAGGACAGCATATGCTGTTTTGTTACTTGGCTTCATTTAAAATATACAATTCCCACTACCAGCTGAATTTTGATACAAGTTTAGCTATATGAGACTCTTGCTTACAGCCATAGCAGAATAAGCTTTAGCTATTTTTACAGGGTGTGGTGATACTTCTGATTGATTTCTGTTCAAATATTTCTGAATCACTCAAATTTCTCAAAAGAAATCCATTATCTATGAAAGGCTTAGTCTTCCAACTTAACTATTTTGTAATGGCTCAAACTTGTGTTACTTTGCAAGTAACAAATATATACCTCTATATACCTCTAGCAATCTAATTCATGTTCTGCCATGCATGTCAGACAGTATAATTCCTCATAACAGATAAGAAAGAAACTTGTGATTCTCCTTAACATGTGGGTATTCCGATACATCACCACTTAAACCAAAGGGCATCCATAGTAAGGCTATCATATTTTTATTACCACAAGCCATGAAGAGCATACACTTGTCAAGTAGCCAAGACTGAGATACTTAATTTGCTGTTCTAACAGGCAGTAAAGGGAGCCAGGATATTTTATAAAAGAGATATTTTATGAAGAGACATTTATAAAAAACAAAAATAGGGCTTTCAGAAAAATGGAATTCTCAAAAATCAAAATGTCTGTTTGTATACACAATATGAAGCAAAACTAATCAAAACATGTTTTGAACAGCTTCTTTACATAAGAATGCAATTTGCAACTATCTCTGGACTCAGGAAAAACCAGTGAGTAAAAACTTCACATTTCCTAAGATGCATACCCTGCGATATAGGTGTATGAGCCATGCACCATACACCTGGATGCTTATCAGGATGCATCTCATTAATTTCCCTAAAATAATGAAATAATGGTATGATAAAATCCACATGACCTCCTGAATATAGCCAGTAAATTGTTCCAGGTGATAATGACATTTTTCTAAGAGGCCAGCTTCAAGGACAGTAGGAGGGGCATTTCTCTGCGCTCAATGCTTCAAACGCTCAATGCCCCACAGAAAACACAATAAAAATGCCCTGGGTATCTTTGATGTAAGGAAAGTGCTCAAGCTCTTTGCTGCTTCTCTGCCCTTCCCTCTGTTTTCACACATCAGCTGAAAAGTTCTTATGCATGACCAAACACTTGATTTATTGTCAGGTTCAGGTTTTTTCACCATAAGGACCAATGTATAAATTTGAGTGATTCCAGGCCACAACTAACTAGAAAAAAGTACTCCCAGTTTTCAACAATTGCTTTTCTTCTGTCAGTTATAATGTGCTTCAAAATTTTTCTCACCAAAATATGCAGCTAATCACATACATGAGTCAAAAATCATGCACACCTTCTTTGCATCCATGTTCACTAACAAGACCAGCTCTTAGGAATCTCTTGCCCAGGAAACCAGGGCAAGGAATTTTGCAAGGAAAACTTTCTCCTCGTCAAAGACAACTGGGTTAGAGATCACCTAGGCAAAGTAGACATCCACAAGTCCATGGGCCCTAATGGAATGCATCCATGAATGCTGAGAGAGCTGGCAGACACCATTGTGGGGCTGCTCACAATCTTTGAAAGGTCGTAGAAATCAGGAGAGGTGCCTGAGGACTGGAAGAAAGCAAATGTCATTCCAGTCTTCACAGCAAAGGTGACTATTGGTTTTGCAAAACCATGACAGTGACCAACCTGCTTGCCTCCACAATGAAACAAGTACATGGATGGGTGAAGGATGAGCAGTGGATATTGCCTACCTCAACTTTAGCAAGTATTTCAACACTGTCTCTCACATCCTCAAAGATAAACTCAGAGGGTGTGAACTAGGTGAGTGGACAGTGAGGTGGATTGAAAACTGGCTGAACAACAGATCCCAGAGAGTCATAATGAGTGTCACAGTGTCTGTTTGGAGGTCTGTCTCTAGAGGTGTCTCCAAAGGTTCAAAACTTGTCCAGTTCCATCAATAACTTCAATAAAGGAACAGATGCATCCTCAGTGAGTTCACTCATGACACAAAGCTGGGAGCAGTGGCCCTCAGGGGATTGTGCAGCTCTTCAGAGGGACCTCAACAGGTTGGAGACATGGGCAGAGAACAGCTGTCTGAAATTCAACAAAGACAAATGCAGGGTCCTGCACAAGGGAAAGAATAACCCAGCAGAGGCTGGGGGCTGATCTGCTGGGGAGCAGCTCTGTGGAGAAGGACCTGAATGTCCTGGTGGACAACACATTGTCCATGAGCCAGCGGAGTGTGCTAGTGGCCAAGAGGGCCAATGGGGGGCATTAGGAAGAGCGCTGACAGCAGGTCAGGGAGGGGATACTTTCCCTCTGCTCAGCCCTGGTGAAGCCTTACCTGGGGTGCTGTGCCCAGTAGTAGCCTTACCTGGGGTGCTGTGCCTCCTCAGCCCGGGGGAGACATGGGGCTCCTGGAGCAGATCCAATGGAGGGGAATGAAGGCAATTAAGGGACTGGACCGTCTCTTACAAGGAAAGACTGGGGTAGCTGCGCCTGTTTAGCCTTGAGAAGAGATGGATGATAGAAGATCTCATTAATGTGTTTATGTATTTGAAGAGAGAGTGTCAAGAGGATGGACTCGTGGGCAGAAACTGATGCACAGTTCTTCTAAACACGAAGAAGAACTTCTTTACTGTGCAGGTGACTGAGCACTGGAACAGACTGCCCAGAGAGGCTGACGAGTCTCCCTCATGGGGGAATATTCAAGAATGTCTGGACACAGTCTGCTTGTGCATACAACCCACTGAGGTTCCTTCCAACCTGACCAGTTCTGTGATTCTGTGAACTACAAGTATTTTAGACACCAGGCTTACTGAATCCCACAGAGGATGTTACACAAATCTGACTGTTCCTTCACTTACACAGTTAAGAGGTACACTTGAAAACCAAAAAGGTACTAACACTTCACAAGTTATTAACTATTACTTATTGAGTACTGTATGTATACAAACAGTAAAAAGGAAATAAACTCAAAAAGGGAAATAAAATGTATATGTGAACTCAGGAGCTGTAACAGACTAAGTGTTCAGAAACTATGATTTACCATGGCTCCGCAGGGACCAGGAACAGGCAAAGCTCAGGTAATACAATGATTTGAAATTGCATGCCCATAACTGTAGACTAGATCACCTTCTCACACGACAAAATCTTGCACATAATGCTATCAGTAAATGAAGAAAACTATAATACTTTCTCTAAATTAAGAAGTTGTTCTTCAGATTTCCTTATCAACAAGTTTGAATGAACAAAAGTTGCTAACAGACCTGTATGACCTCAACCAGAAGACAGACCCTCAGAACAGAGCATTTTATCTTGCCCTGCAGGTAGACCTAGATGAAGATAGTACAGGAAGATAAAGAATTAATTAATAAATGTGCCTGCTCCTTAACAGGGACACGTGTGCTCCATTTACTATTTTAGCTTTCCCAAAATATATGTGCCTTTTCTAATCTGGTTGAACACTTCACAACTTCCTGTGCAACTTTAAATAAAACAATACATTTAAATTATTTTCTTCCTCAACATTTGTTTTTGAAGTGGTGATTGGAGTAGAGAGTGTGACAGCAGTGACATAATGTTTTATGGGATCATGACCTTGAAAAATTTAAATTACTGTGAATGTATAGAATGGATAATTGTTTTTCTGTGACTCAAGTCAAAACATTTTTGTTTGTAAAGATTTTAATCAACTTTAAAAGAAAAGACTACCTGTCAGTAAATGAGGTCCCCCTTTCATTTAGTGAAATTGCATTTTGCCTACACATTTAACTTCAGAAATAAAGTTACTTCACCTGCACTGTTCAGTTTCTGGGAAACCTACTGGCCAAGGAAACCAAAATACTGTATAAGTTAATGCAAAGAACCCCAAGTACTATACAAATATTAAAGAGTTCAAGCTATTTAATTCAGCCCTCTCTTTCCACACAAAGGAATTTTTAAAAGTAGGGTTTGGGTTTGCTTGCTTTTAAAAAAAGCCTTTCAGTAGGAATGAGAACTGATGGAATACACAGCATCTTTACCAAACCCACAGCGACGAGTCAGATTCTAAAGCTTCAACAGAGTTTTTCTTGTATCTTCCCTGGAGTCACTCTAGAGGTAAAACAAAATAACCATGTTTTGATTTCCTCCACCATTTTAGAGATGATGTGTTATGGCTTATCAGTACATGGAGGAAGGCTATCCGGATTGCTAACGTTGTACCTATCAGTCTTAAAGAGACAGAAGTGAGCTGACTCTTCCTAAACTCTGAGCTTGCTAAATACAATCCAGAATAGATCCAAATACCACATATCCAGGATTAGTGTTGCGGCCTGCATCCTCTACACAGAATTGTACAAGGACCGAAAACCTTCACAACTAGTACAAAAGTGACTGAATCTTGTCTATAAGGGTTAAAAATTTAGAAAAATAATGCAAATTTCAAGTATGCATAAAACACCAATGCCTCAAATTCGCGTTTTGTCTTCATCACACATGAGGTAAAGCCTTGTAGCCTAATTTTCTCCTCTTCCTTGTGACAACATGTCAAAGTCAAACTACCCAACCACGTCCTTCCTCTCATCCTCTGGAGAAACAAGTAGCAGGAGAAATACCACATGCAAGCAGCAGGTTATCTAAGAGAACACACCACAGCATGTCTCCAGCCTCTGCCACAAGCAGTCTGTTGCAAAAATATTCAACATCCCTACACTCCTAGACATGCTCCCTATATTCATACCCAAGACATGACTCCACCATTACCTCTGGAACATGCAGCTGCCTCACCCTGCTGCAAGCTTGTTTTCCATTCTCTGAGCCAATTAAGGCTTCATGCTTCTCAGTTATATCACATATCCACTATTAAAGAAAGAAACATTATCTCAAGGTAATGCCAGAGAGATGGATAGCCTACTAGATTTTTGGCGGGGAATAGAAATAGAGCACCATTTTGTCTTACTCTCCTTCCTTTATAAAGATTGTATTTTCACTGGAACAAGTTCTCATTTATCCTTACCAAAGCAGTTCATTTCTATCTCTTGTTCCTCTTTAAATATTCCTAACATCTTGGACATAAAATTGTGTCACAACTTCACAGCCATGTAAGTCTTCAAGGGCTGGATGATCACTGTCCTCTTCCACATAAGCAACATAGAATTCTCCTTATTCAGGTCACTTTAGCCTTATCTATCTCCCTCAGGTTCAAAGAGTGTCCAGGTGTACCATTTCCTTGCTGTTACCACTTTTGCCTGATGGTAACAGAGGACCTATCACAACAGTAAAATACAATATAAAATAACACAACGTTTACGTTTTAACCTTAATTCAGCTGCAAAAGCCATGTTGATGGATTCAGCGACCCATCTCTCCCTTCCTAAAGGAACAAAATAAGGTAGTCCACTACTATGACAATGATAGAAGAACTGAAGTTAGTAAACAGAACTTGCTATGATAAGTTTATATCTGCTGTCTTCTAAGCCTCACAAATACTATCTAAAAGTTTTCACTGTAGATAGTTGAAGGATGATGGGAGATGAGTGTCCAAAGAGGCCATCACCATTTTTCAAGATCTGTGATGATTCAGACTTAGTATTCAAGATTAGTGTTGCATTCAGTGGTGCTTCAGCTACTCTAACAATCAGAACTAGAAGCAGCGAACATCTGCCTTTGGAGAAAATGTCATCTCTCACAAATTTGCATCACAGACTTTTGAGAACCTTCTCAAAATTAAAGCAGGTCAACAATCCTTCAAACAGCTTGCTTTTAATTTGGAGCCAAACTCTCCACTGATTCAGTGAAATGCCACATTCCCAACCCAGGCTTCACAGAGATTCATTTAACTGACTTTAAGAGCCTGAGTTTGATTGAGAATGTATTGCATATTTTCAGTTACCATGCCCACAGGGCTATCAATTATAATGATTCCTACAGTATTTGCTCAATCTTTATGTCTCCTTGACAACTTATGTGACACTGGACCTGCTTGACTGATGCAGGCATAAAATCAGCGGCACAACTTAGCAGCTCACATTGTTAATTTACATAACGGATTCAGACCACATTTATCCAGTCATTCAAAACTCAAGAGTCCTTGTGACACAGTCAGAGCTGAGCAGCCTTGTTTCTCAACACTGGCTCATTTTTAAAATGTGGTCTCAATAATTTCAGCAGTCTCAACATAAATATTCTCTAATTCAGTTTATCCTGTTCCTTTAAACAAACAAAGCAGACCTCATGTTCATGCCATCTACCAACTTACAGATTACCATCAAATACAAAAAACAAAGTTGGACAAGTATGTCTGAATCATTTGGAAACTTTAGGAATCACAGGACTGAACCTTTGTCATACCAATTATTAAAGCCATTGGAAAGAAATCCATGCATTTTTGCAAGCAGGCAAAGCAGGCTTTTCATAGAACAAAAGCAGCCTTGTCTTTTTCTGCAATGTGACAATTCCTAATTAAAATCAATTATTTTTTTATTGTTGGCCCAGATAAGCTTGTTTGCATAGCTGCAACTTCTTAAAACAGAAATCTGAATGTTATTAGGAAAAGACATCCTTTGACAGTACAGCAGACCTTGAAAAAAAGTGGTATTGCATGATGTTAACATCTGATTAACCTTGGAGGCAATTCTGCAAATGTTTAACAGTAAAGAATACAGTAAAGAGCATAAGAATGTTAATTTTATGCTCTTTTAATGTATTTATAGAATTGTACCAAGAATACACATAAAGGCGTGCTGTGATTTTGACTTAAGCTTGTGCCAGTTGGTGACCGACAGAGAGCATTCAAAAAGATAAAAAGAGATAGTGGGAAATTATTTACAACTACTCTATTTATCAAGCACACTGTTTCATGAACAGCTGAGAAAGATTAGATTTCAACATTTCATGAAGAAACAACACATAAAAAAATTTCTTACCACAGTGACATTTCTCTAAAATGATTCACTTGTGGCCTTGAACTCTGCAATTATGAGTGTTAATTCTCAAGAGCTGAATACTCATGGAATAAATTTGCTGTATATCCGTAAAAACAATGGTAAGAAAATATCAACCCTAAATTGAAACAGTCTTTAATTGACAGGAAAAATAAGCATTCTGAGTGGTATCAGAAAACAATCACCAGGTGGCTATAAAAACATTTAGCAAACCCTGATGGTACAACAGACCACTACAGTTCTAGACACAACAGCATCCTCACTAGCTCCTTTCTGAATTTGCTTTTCTTAAGTAGTCCAGCACTCTACACAGACACAGACTGAACCTTCACAGTGATGAGCTCTAAAAAGACCACCCTGTTTCCATGCACGCTGTTCAGAAAGGTTTGTTCAGCAGTTATTCAAACCCTGTTAGCCTAAGATGAACAGCAACCATGTTTCTGTGACAGAGCACTGGCTGTATTTGGTAACATCCTTGTTCAAGGTGCCTGTTTCAACCACTTACAGGGACATCCTACTACAATCATGTTCTGAACAGCGCTTAAGCCTTATTCAGTCAAAGTTCTCTGGAAACCTACCCTGCAAGTAGGTATCTGTAAAAGCAAACAAGATTTTAGCATCTGCTAAATGCCACCCCAGCTAATTGGGACTATAATGGCAATAAGACAGAATTGCTTCAGGGATCAGAGTGAATCAAGATTAATCTTGTCTTCTCAGTGTTTGGACTACTGTGCTTGAGATTCAGGAGAGACATCATTGCTCCCTACAATTTCCAAAAGGAAACTGTAACGAAGGGGGGTTGTTCTGGTCTCCCAAGTGCTGGACTCTGTGATCTTAAAGGCCAACTTAAATGCCTCTGTGACTCCAGACACGCCATAGAAATCAGTGGAATCACTGAATTGAGCATGATTCCGCCTGGACAAATCTCACTGCAGTCTACAAGACTATAGCTTTGCAACTTATTCATTAAAACAGAACCAGTCCCTTCCCTTGAGTCCTTTAAGCATTAAGCCAGTAACAGTATCTTATACTAAATCTGAGTAATGAAAAAATGTCAAAGAGTGCCTCAGGATGTACAAATGCTTCAGCATACATTTGTGTTTGGCTTTCAACCTACTTCAATATACGTAGTGCACTGAACATATTTAGTAAAAAAGCTATTTGGCATTTTTCCATTTCCCAACTGCTCGGTACAAGTAATCCAATGATTGTTCTATGCAGCTTAATGCTCAGCCCTGGGATTTAAAGCCTATGTTCACTGATATACCATAAGACTTAGGTGTCTGAGAAGTTTTCCACAGAACACCAGAAACGTTAATTAAACTCCTAATCCTTAGAAAATCAGTGTCAATCACCTGAATAAAGCCGACAGTGTGTTTACTTTTAAGTAAAGCTGTATTTCCTTTCTGAAGGAGTAACATTGCAATGGATGGCACAATCTATTAACTTGTTCCCTCCACTTCTCTCTTCCTTGCTTTAAAACAAAATCATATTTTCTGGGAAAGGTCCCTGTCTGTTGCTATTGTAACTGTATCATAACTTGCATTTTCTGTTTTCCTGTCAGATATTGTTAGCCTTTTCTATCACTAAATGGAAAGTTTCAAGGTTTACTGACTCTGTTCCTGATAGAGGCCCGTCACCAACCAAACAAGGATGGTGGAAAGACAAAAGAAAATTAGCAGGAAAGAGCAGAAGTTATCTATAAAGATTTCATGACTTGGAGAGTAATCCTATCTTCACACAAAGATGCTCCAAACCATCAACAGTAACACTCGCCCCATTCCCCCCACCCTCTCAGGTTTGAATTCAAGTAATTTTCTAGTTTAAAACCTAAGTTTAAAAAACAAAGAAAACCCCAAAATGTGTACCCAAATCCAACTAACCAAGAACCCAACACCAGAACACCCTCCAAATTTCTTGTACCTGAAATTTTGGTAGACATAAATTATGTTTTAGGATTCCTTACTTGATGTATATGAAATTTAAGAATTCTTCATTGTTTTAACTTTACCATTTATTTATAGTTTGGTGTAGCAATAAAAACATCTAAATTATATTTCATTAAAATTATGCTACAGGGAAATAAAAATAAATAAAATATATTTTTGTGCCTATCCACAAACACAGACAGGTAATAAATTAGAAACCCTTCCATACAAACATAAGTGTTTCTGCAATCAGGAATGTTCATTTTTATGTTGGGATACTTCACATTCATGTTCTGGATTACAATGAAACTAAGAATATGTCGGTTTGCAAAATTTCATTAAAGTTCTGTTTTAAATTTTTCAATTCTATAAGTCAAAAGGCAAAAAAAAATCAGAGTCAAATACTTAACATCAAAATCAATTGTCAATTAGAAGAAAAAAAGAAGTTAGGTATTTCATAAACATTTTATTCTGAAACCTAAAACACGGGCTCTCTGGCTACCATTTTTCACTGTCATCATTTACATGTAGAAAGGAGCTTGCTCTGCAATTTTTGATTGCTTAAAGAGATGTTCTGCTATTGAGACTCAGTACCCTGAGTACCAGAAGCCCTCTTGTCCTCACTGAACTCAAGTGCAAGTTGTGCATCTTCAGCAGAAAAAGTAAAAGCACCCATCATTACATTTTGAACCATGAACACAGTATATATTTCATACTGAAAGGACAATACTGAAAGATAATTAGTACAAGTGCTGAGAGGCAAAATTCATTAGTTTGGGCTAGCTGCCATCTGATATGATCACATAATATGAGCTGTTTGGAGAGGCACACCCAGAATTCATAATTAACTTTTTCTTTAAACAGCTAAGACATCATAACCATGACCAGAAGATCACTAATATTGCACAAACTTGTGAGAGCTAGAGAGGCTTAGTTTTATAACAGACAACTAAAGTGCAACTTTCTGTATCCATACACATGATATAGTCTAATTAATCATACATCTCTGCTTTTTCTGTGCTATTTCTGTTTCAGTTTGTTTACTGAGTTAGGGAAAAAATCAGCAACAGGCAAGTGTAAATTTAGCTCTTTCTAATTTTCAGCAAATTGACTCAACAATTGAATTACCTTTCTTGTGGCATTGCTTAGGACAAAGCGCTCAAATGCTATTTTAGCATAGTGGGAAGGTCTTCTGCAAGCATATGAGGAAGAACAAATTCAAATTTTTTTATCGTTTCTATTTTATCAAGAGTTCCATGCAATATAGCATGTGATATGGTCTTATCAAGAAACATGGCATATACTGTAATCAAAATATTTGCACATGCCATATATAAGATACTATATGAAGACACAATGCTAAAGCCTAAAGATGGAAAAAAAAATCCCAGTCATTTTTACAGGATGCATTTCTGGTTTTAATCAAAATTTCCACATTTTCCAAGGACATGTTCTTCAAACAGCACACATACACACTTCCATCCAAGCACTCATGCTCACCTAAGGAAGTTTGCTTGTGTCTCAAAAAAAAAAAACATTAAAGAAGTATATTCTTTTTTTCACATACATTCTGTTTTACATTCTTTGCAGATGTGTTGTGGGATGATTTCAGGTATTTAGCAAATGTTAAATGGATGTTGCTTTAAATCTGACAGGAATACTAGCAATTTTATTGGTTTATATGACATCAAACAGCTGCACCAAAAAAGTTTGGACATGTAGTACTATCAATACTAAAGGCATTGGGCTGTAGCACAGCTCAGAGTTTATAGAAAGCAACAAGAGTGAACTCAGACTCAAAAGGGGAAGCATTCTTAGAGCATCTGAATAAAGCTGTGAAGTGTGAGCCTTGAACTTATCTCTAACATCATGCTGTTGCTGCTTGTATCAGAGTAAGTGTGTTAAGCTTAATGTTTGGATAGCAGGACAATAAGACTAATTAAATAGCTCTTATTGGAGCTGAACTTAAAAAGTAAAAATGTTCACTATAAAAGAAGGGAACCTGAGTTGAAAATTAGCTCACAGGTAGAGACAAAGAGAACAAAGGTCAGCATTTGCCAATTGCTACTCTGAGGTTTCAACAGCTAAAGGGAATTCAGACTTTTTCTAATTCAAACAAAATCTGTGGAATCCTCAAATTCCATTGTGAGATAATTGCTATCAAATGTTCCAGATTATATCTCAGCCACTGTTGTACTTACTACTTGCACTTCAATATGAACTTTTCTTCGCATTTTTTCTTTTTTGACTTATTCTGACAAAGTACAAGCAAATTCACAGATTAATAGATAAATGCAACACATTAGAACATGCTATATCTACTTTATATGAAGAAGCTTAGGAGCAGACACTAAATAATAATAATATTAATTAAAATAAAATAAAATAAAATAAAATAAAATAAAATAATAATAATAATAATAATAATAATTATTATTATTATTATTATTATTATTATTATTACTACTACTACTACTACTACTACTATTACTATTATGTTGTGAATAATTTTTCTAGTCACTAAACCAGTTTACTGAAAAGAAGAATGCTTCCCAGGTGATGTAAGTTAGAATAGAACATGCAAGATGTTTAATGAATAGTAAGGGAGCCCAATGCATTTTTATAGCTATTTAAAGACTTGCTATTCCAAACAAATTCTTTAAGTTTGGATTGGATTATCCTGATTGTCACATGTTTTTATGTGCTGATATTTTATTATTATTCACCCTTCAACACTTTTATCTTATCAAAGAAGAATCAAAGAAGACAGCTCATCTAGAACAAGCAGGAACTAAAGAGTAAAATATCACTTGCAGCTTTAGTTTAAAATTGCCCTAAATTTTTGTTACATAGATGAATATACATTAATTCAGATGTGGCAAAACAAATGCTGAGGTCACTTGACTGATTTTAACTATAAGCATGGTTCTGGTTTTAAGGATAAGCATATCAAGTATTGAAGTTCTAGCTGTCCTGCAAGTCTGTTCTGAACTACATGACTTCATTGGCACAAACAATAACAGAGAAGAATAAAATTATGTTACGAAGTTCAGCTTATGAAGTTGTGTATCTAATTTCATGTTATCTCTACTATTATTACAATACTACATAGAAGTAACCTTCACCTTAAAAATTACTGAAATCTCATGAATCTTGCTGATGTAAAGCTCACTGTATATCACAGCAATCCTTAGGGATGCACAGAACGTGTAACAATACACTTTCAATGCTCAGCTGTACAGAGATAAACAACACTGGCAAGTAAATATACTGACATGACAAGTATATTGCCTAGGACTCACTGCAATTTCTGCTCAATGAGAAGATTGTGTCTTGCAAACTGTTGTTCTTGAACCACCAACATGTGCACAAAGATTACACAAAGATTAGAGTGTGATGGCAGTACGATGACGGATACAACCGCGCCTGCCTTTGATTACAGGATGTCTTGATAGACTACATGAAGATGGCTCTTCTCCATGACTTAATACTTCTGACCCATTCTTTACACTAAATCTAGTTAATTAATATAATAGTTGTATTCTTGCCACTTTTCCTGTTTGCTCTACTGGACTTCCTCTTACTAGACTACAGTGGACATAGAGACTATTAGTTTCAGTAATTTCAGAGAAACAGGCATGCTACACCTAGAAACAGAAAATAAATTTTAGAAATATTCTAAATGGACCAAAAAGATTATAAATTGATTGTTTTGTTTTTGTACTTAAAAGCATAAATTCGTAGAGGTTTAGTGAAAATTTTCAGATTTCTTTAGCGTAATTTTTTTTAATTAATTTGGAAGCCATTCTTCATTATCATCTTGCCCAAAATGTTCTCTCAAATACCTCACTTAAAATCTCCGTTTGAAACCTTATATGGCATGGATATGATTGCAAATTTCACTGCTTGGTGAGAAAGGTATGATGTCTGACTGAAGTAAATTTTCTAAATATATCAAGAAAGTATGGCTGCTGGACATTAGAAAGCCAAATACATTTTTCCAAATTCGCACCATTTGTGAAATGGTAAAGGAATAAAGCAACAAGTTGTTTCATTCAAACCGTGCTAAAGAATGCCATATTTGCTTGCTTATTCCAATAAAGGGGACGTATGTTCCAGATTTACACTCACATTACAAGGGTTTTCATATCATCCTCAGTATTTCTACATTTAATTACAATTCTCAGCAGGAAGGAAAGGTAAGTATGTGGGCACTGCTTCTGATACACAAACTTCTTGGAGCTATTCAGCAATGCTTGCTTGAGTTCAGTAATATTAAACACACTTTAAAAAACAATGATTCTTTGAGAAATTGATCTAGACACCTCTTATATTTTGGTGACACAGCAAGACTTGGTGTGCTTTAGGGTTTAGTTTTGGCTTAGTAATCTCAAAAAGTTTATCATAAGAAATACCTTATCCACTCATTTGAAAAGTTTATCATAAGAAATACGTCATCCACTCATCCACTGATGATATTACTTATCATCAGTGAATGATCTTCAAAGCTAAGGATGCCTCAAGGAGGCTTTATAATCAGGAGGTCATTGTAAGCACCCTTTCTGAACAGGGAGGGCAGTGAGTTTAGTGTATTACCAACACAGTGTTTTCTCCAGTATCACAGGATCCTTCATCATAATTCTTCTATTTTAAAGACCTTGGGTTTCTGGATTTACTCTTTTTCAGTGCTCTTTCATCATTCCTACCCTCTTTCTTCATCCCGTTGTCTGTCTTTACTCATCCGCTGATGTCTGTCTTCTTATCTTTAATTACACATGATATTCCCTTGAAAAATTACTTTCTTGACTCATAGTAATTTTTTTTCCTCATTCTCTCTCTTCCCATAAAGATGATGAGAAATCCTTGAGGAAGAACTGAAATTAATGGTATACCCCGATCCAATATACACAGAGAGCAGAAAGAGAATATTATGGAATTTACAAAAATATTCAGAAAGCAGAGAGCCTGAGTTAAGACTCTGGTGTGACAAAAGGGAAGGATAAAAAGCCTTTCTAGCATCACAACACAATCTCTACTAGATTCTTTAAATGCGGATGGAAAAGGACGGAAATCTGGAAAGATATCCACTCTATCCTGCAGGATGCTAGCCCTTTGAAAAAACAAAAGTAAAAGAAACAGACTTTTTCTCTTAACTCTACAAGCAAACATCTACATCATGCTAAAAAAAAAAAATTCAGCAGCACATACACTGATATAGACTCCAATCATTAATTTAAATTTCACCACATGTAAACATATGTTTTTTAATCAGCGGTTATTCCTAGAAATTATATATCCATTATAATTTATGCTGTGGACTCAAAACTGAGGTTGCGGTCAGACAACACTAAATAAGCACTTAGGTTGAGCTCATGGTCACCCAAAATACAGACTATATGTAAGGCAATTCAAGAATCTGTATTACAGAGATTATAGATGGTGCACTAGAGACCAAGCACAAACTGCTTACAGCCAGATTATTAACCCATGTGACTACCTGTGTGTTAGACTGACTTGCTGTGGCCCTAAGAAATTTTTCTTGCTAGAAAAACATGACTTCAGGAGTTGAATGCTCACTGACAGAATCTGTGAAAAGAAAAATTATTATGGGATTTATTCCTAATGTACTAATGGAAACAGGCATGTGGGTTTGGTTTTTAGTAGTAGAACAAACAACTGCCTTAAAAAATGCTCAACACTTCTCAGTTTCTTGTGGTAACATTATGGAAAGTCTTGAAAATTCCTCAAGTCAAAAAGATGTCACGTGATGCAAGAAGCTCTCAGGAAAAATTTGACATTTGCTCTGCAGCACCTTTCCTGCATGCATCCTTCATGCAAATACTTAAGTACTGACTGTGCCTCAGTTTTGCATTATGCAGGTTTACCATGTCACTTGTTGCAGTCTACAATAAAAGTTTATAAATGTAGAAAACACAATTTGTTTTTTCATCTAATCCTATCTGTTGGTATGTACCAAATTAAAGAACACCTTTCCTTTCTGTTTAGGTGGGAAGATGGAACAGTTATTTCATTCTCACAGACTAGTTCAAGAAGTACACCATTAAATGGGAGAAGCAAAGGCAGAATTACAACTTCACTCTATTTTCCTAAGTAATAGAGAGCCTTTCATTGTTAAGAAAGACAGAGCTCAGACTCACTGTGCATTTGTTGGGCTTCTCTCCTGAGTGGACTCTCATGTGAATCAGCAGTTTGTAACGGGCATTAAATGGCTTGAACCTTCGAGGGCACCCTGCCCAGAAGCACGTAAAGTCTTCTCCCTTCCTCTGGTCTACGTGGATCTTCTCTATGTGCCGCACAAGCTCCTCCTGATGGTCATACAGCTTCCCACAGTCAACCCAGCAACAGCCATGCTTGCCATTGAAATCCTCCAGCTCTCCATCTTCCTGCAGCGGGGCGCCTGGGGCTGGGGGCAGCGCCTGCAGCGCGGGGACGTGGCCGGGGAGGCCGTGTACGTGCCGGCGCTGGTGAGCGTGGTACGGCGGGGGTGGCCCCTGTGGAGGAGGCGGTGGCAGCACCACGGCTGAAAGAGGCATGTCAACAACAGGGCCCGAGAAGTCACCCAGCTGCTTGTTTTTCAGGACGTCTATTGCATGGCTGTCCATGGCCAGCACACCCTGCTGGATCACCATGTTATTTGTGGCAACCATCTGCAAGCTGGCTTGCTCCAGCTGCTGCATCCGCTGGTACTCACCTGTCCCGTTCTCAACATATCCCGGAAAGGTGACACCGCCATTCGCCATATGGAAGCCTTTCTGGGCAGTTGAAACAGAGCAGTTTTGTGATATACAGCTTCCTCTCACTCCCAAAAAATGTCCATAGACCTCAGGCTGTGGGGAGACGTTTGCTGGCGATGCCCTGGAGCTGTTGATGTAGGCGACCAGAGAAGTTGGGGACGTACGAATGATTGTATTGAACTCGATCCCAATGCCGTCAGACAGAGGAGATACAGAGCGTGCTCTCTTTTTGGAGCGGGCTGATTGACACCAGGCTGAGGACTGGCAAGGACTAGAGTAAGGGGAATTCTTATTTTCCATGCCATATAAGTAGGATGGTAATGAGTCACTGGATGTAGATGCTTCAGGCGAAAAATTTACGCAGTCCCCCAGCTCATTGCCATTTTGTAAACCTTGGTCAGGAGGAACAGAAGAAAGTGTCCTGTACCTATGTGACCACTCTTGTTCAACACTCAGAGGGGAATGACCTTCTGACAAGCTTAATGTTGTAGAGGCCAGAGTCTCACATGACAAGAGTGACCTGAAATAAAGGTACAATAAAGTAAGCAGTTAGACAATTCAGAAGTAGATCTTTTACCTTCACATGCATGCTTAAAATTAAGGAAAGGCTACATGTGAGAAAAGCTCTCCCTAATACTAGGTGCTCAAGTTTAGGACACTCAGTTAATGTACCAGTAGTTATACAAAGGCAATATACATGTAAAAAGGTCACTTAGGAAGCCAACTTCAAAACTTCAAGATTTTGAAAGAAAGTTACTTTAAAGATTATTGATCCACCACTGCAGAAATTATTGCATGTCTTTTCATCAGTTGTGGTGTAAATAGGTGTGGACTTCTGAAGCCAAAGCATTATGTTCCTGCCTCCTATGAAACCCAAAATGATTTAAGTCATCCATTATTTTTGCTTGAAAAAAACCAGAAAGAAAACTAATCCAAAGAGAATGGATATTCATCCTGTATTACAATGACTTTGTCAATTGTAATACATACAAATACTTCCCTACAGAAGTTTTATATATCAAGTTTACAAATACAGATAATATCTAACTTTATAAAACAAACAAAATAAATGAGTAATGTAGGAGAACTGGTTGAAGAGGTTTTCTAGATTTGATTTGAGGAGGTATCTGCCTCCAAGTCAGCAATCAAAATTTTTCACAAAAGTCTAATCTTGCTGTTATCAAGCATTTTTCAGAGAGATATTAGGGAGCTTCTTTATCCTGCAAGTATTCTTTGGATAGCTTGAAAACCCTCAATATATAGGCCCTTAAAAGTATTGTTTTCTACAGAAAGGGATAAAAAGAAAATAAAAGGGGCATCAAGGGCCCTGAGTCATAGCTGTAAATGCTGGCTGAAGGTTAACTGGATTTAATTCTTTGTTTCCAGTTCACACCCAGGCAGATTTGTATTTCCTACCAGCTAGTGGTGCTATCAGTATATAAATTTCTATTTTTAAGGAGCTCTTACAATAGAAAGAACTGGTTACATATCTAGATAAACCTGACAATCTCCCAGAAGCCTCTACATCTTATATTTTGAGAATGAATTATTTGGTTTATTATTTTAACGACACAGTTTTGAAGAAGCACAGAATTTCAATGACGGACCAAGGACACTGGAGGGGAAGCTTGGCACAGCCTGAGAGAGAGAGGAGGTAGTCTGCAGGTGCTGTATCTGTAAAATAGCTCACAAACAGGGAAAACGTAGCTTAAAAGAGCAGCAAGCCTTGGTGTGGGAGAGACGGTTAAACGCCCCTTTGTGCAAGAGAGCTGCTCTGCCGTGCATGGTTGATCTGCTGTGTCAGAATAAGAAACGTCCTGTTGTGATTTAGTGCCAGGGCACGGTGCTGTCATGGACCTTACGTGACTCCATCAGGGTTTGAACGGCACTCGCAAAACTGACTACAGACAGAAAGCACAATTAGCATGCTGACTACAATTTGCAATGGGAGAAGTGAGAAAAATGAGACTGCTCCATCAGGCCAGCCTTGTGTGCCATTTGGATCTCAAAGGATGACTGGGAAAAAGTTGATTTAGGCTGTTGTCAAGGGGCTTTGTTAAAGGACAGTCCATTATAGGGCGATTAAATCATGCTAGCATGTTGTGACCCCAAATACAGATCCACATTTTTCAACACAGCAAGACAAGCAAGGTTTGATTTCTCCATGCTACAATTCACACCTAGAAAATATGAGGAGGGGGTAGGGGTGTTCTGCCAGGTTTTCTTTAAATTTTTATTTTCTCTTTTATGAATAAAGAAAAAGAAATCGTGCATCAATAAAAAGCCTATTTTTGTACTGACAAGAGTTTTAAGCAGATGTATAGTACAACCAGTGTCATACAAAAAACTACTAATGCCTAACACAAAAGGGGCATATCCATCAGTGAATCTGAAGAAAAACTGTTTTTTAAAAGTCTCATAATAGGGAGAAAAAATAAAAATAAAAAGCTGGCCCAGAATTTCAAGTATACAATAAGAGCAAGCTATTCTGAAGAAGCTGCAGCACTTCAGCATCTAAATTCAAAAACTAATAAAAATTCCAGCTCCCCAAAAAGTGAAGATTTATTTAAAATTCAGCCACTACTGTAACTGAGTAGTTTTCTAATAGGAGGAAAATAAATACACCTAATATGAAAATGAGGGACCAGATCTATCAGGGTGCCAGAATCTCAGATGGTATTAATTGGTGCATCTGCTTATTGTAAACTAAATGCGCTTGAGTTTGGACCAGCTCTTTCATTACCATTTACAAGAGATTACTTTTCAATTACATTGTATTCTCCCTTTGTGTACAGAGGCCACAATGTATAATCCAGAATCCTGAACATAAACATGGAATAGGGAAAATTATGTTTTTCTCTCTTTTAAGGGTCTTCTATTTACTAGGCAAGAACCCTTTGCTCTTTCCTAGGTCGTTTTTTGTCTTTCATCAAAGCAAATGGCATGGATGTAACATGTGGACTATTTCTGCTTTCATCCTCCATAACACTTCCTGTACTGAGTACAAAAATCTAGTTTGTGACTATAAAACAGCCTTTATCTATTAAAAAAGTCCTATTATACACACCTGGTTTGATGCAACACCACTGAATACTCCAAAACAGAAAGTACAGAAACTCAAAAAATATGGGGAAGGTTTTACCCTCCATGGTCTGTACACCAGAATCTGACACTGTGTGTAGCAAAACTCTTATTTTGCCAACTGATTTCTTTCTTCCATCAGTAAAAATCAAGAAAATTCACTTCTGCTTTGGTAAATTCAACTAATAATCTGGTTTGGGTTGAGCTGCCAGAACACAGTTCACAGTGCCTGAGAGATAAAATCCAGAGAAAGCACTCTGCCTAGGAAGAACCAGTCAATTTCACTAAGGCAAAAGCAGTTCATAGTTTAAGAAATTTAATCAGAAAAACCCAAAAAAGCTCAAAACTGAACAACAAATAATCAACCTCCCCAAAAAACACAAAGAAAAAAACCCCACACTGTTTTGAGAATGTGAGTTAGAATCTGACTTTAAACTTGCTTTGCCCTATCAAACAAATTGAGGTAAAAATTGCTGAAATTGACATTCTTTGTATGATAAACTTATTTTAAAACACCTTCATTGATAAAGCATTAAAAGGTACTCTAGGGACATCACAGCCTTGATTCTTCCAGAGTTTCAACTTGAGTTTGCCCTTAGTAAATGTTTCTTTGAAATGAAATCAAAACTGTGTAACTCAGTACTGACATGATACATCCGACCACACATTGAGTATTTGGAGCCGCATAGGCACACCTAAAACTTAAGTACATAACAATTGTATGTATGTAATTATAATTTTCTAGTGTCAGTTTTATTTGATCTGAAAAGCATCTATTTGGATTTGTCATGTGTCATCGTCTTAGCATTGAATGGTTTTTGCTGACATGTCTACATAGGAAGCATAATTAATTTTGTATATTTTCCCAGGGGGCTCAGTCTGCACAACTAAAGTGACAGAAATGTTAAAAATTATCTTAAGAGTAAAGCGAGGTTTTATTCTATTTGCAAAGTACCAATTTTAATTATTTCAGGGAAGTCCCTTGGCTTGTAATAAAGCAACACAGTAAATGTAAACTGCTGTGAGAATAAAGACTCTTATGGTCTTTTGTAAATAAAAACTACATTTCAATAGGCAATTTCAAAACTCAATAGGCAATGGGGAATGTAGATTCCAAAATAATACACTAGAATATTTTCTCACTGCATTTTTAACATCCAGATATGTGCCGAATGTACTTATAGGGTAGCTCTCAAAAACCTGTTTTCCCCTAATTCATATTTGCTGACAAAACTCAAAGTCATAATCTCGAAACTTATTTAAGCATTTTAAATTAATTAATAAATGTTTATCTGTGGGGTAGTGATATAAAAAGGTAACATTTACAGGAAGTGGTCATTGTTTTCTTTACCTACATAACAGAACTAGGAAAACAAATTTTCAAGGACACTTGATCTGATTAATTATCAGATGGTAAACAAGCCATTTGAAAGCAAATGCATTTGATGAGGAGAGAGGAACATGTGCTGAGCATTTATGATTTTTTTGTCTGTCCTTGATGTTATTTGAAAGACACCAACATGGCACACTTAGCACTATGTAACACGTGGACTATTTCTGCTTTCATCCTCCATAACACTTCCTATACCAAGCACAAAAATCTAGCTTGCGACTATAAAACAGCTTTTATTTAATACAAAAGTCCTATCATACACAGATTTTGTGTGGCCAAATTTCACCCATTATTTGAATGATCCAAACATGAAGCATGATTATAGCTGATCTGAATTAAATTGCATGGAATTCAACTCCCCATGGCATAACAGAGAATTTTCTGATTTTAATAACCAGAAATGTTGCACTGTAATTAAGGAAAAATTAAAATCCCCTCCTTTTAAAGTACTAAATATAAAAAGGTAATTGAGGACCTTGTAGCTGATGGAGAAGCACTCATGCTGGAAGCATCCATAGACCTGTGTAAGCTAGGGCTGATCTGGCTGCATGCTGTTGAAAGCTGATTCGCTGAAGGTGAAAGAGGTCCCAGCTGTTGAACTGTCATGGGACTGCTGGTGACTATGGCATTGTTGCCACTGCCTTTTCCAATGAACTTGCCCTTGTGTCCATAACCAAAACCTCCTAAAATAAACAAAGCAGGTTAGTATTTATCTCTCATGAACCCACAATGAGGCACAGAACTCGCATTGTAGCATCCCATGACTCTGTCATCTAACTCCCTGGTTTTTATCACATCACTTTGCAAACTCCAGAAAGTAATGGGAATCTCCAGATGAGGACAAAACTAGGGACCCACACAAGAATTTTGCAAACTTCTCAAAACACAAATAGCAATATTCTACAGGGGGATTAATAGATTATGCACGTGTAAAACATGTGCTGAAGTACATAAACTAAAGACCAGGCATGACGGAAAAACATCAGAAAAAGCACCAGGTAAAAAGCCCTCAGCTGAAGGAAAGCTCTCTATGAAGAAGACAGGAAGGGAGAACCCAAGGAGGTTGCCAGAACAGCACCGTGCCGTGAGTTCTACCAAACCCTGCAGCTGCAATGCATTGCAAGCCCTTCCATCAATCCTACCACTACCCATGCATAAAGCAAGAAGACTCCGATACGCATGCGGACTGCAGTGTTGAGTAGTTTCACTCGCAGGAGAGAGTTACAGCTGGAAACCAGCATTCCTCAAGCTGGAACCAGAATTCCTCAGAGGTCTAGGTGGAGGAATCAGAGCTGAATCAAACTGAGAAGCATTCTGGACTTTCTTTACAGGCCACAGTCTGCTTTTAATCACTGCTGCCATGACTCAAACTGATAGCTATTACACAGTAGCACAAAAGGTAGCTGGCCACCAGGACATACCTTCAACATGCCCAGCATACTTTCTGTAGTGATTTAGATCACAGATGGTAGTTTACAAAATTGTCTCCATTAAAACAGATTGAGATCAGAAAGTTAAAATGCATGTCATAATATGGAAGTTTTGGGATATCTAGCAAATTCTCATCACAACTGAAAATTAATAATTAGATAATTCACATTTCTAGCTGCTTCTCTGTTTAGAATACTCCACAAAGCAGGATAGCAACATCAGGACAAACAGTGAAAAGTATTTCTATGTAAATAATTTTCCTAAATTAAATCTACTTTTGAAGTGGGCATACAACTCACACAACTTTTTCTCCAGGTTCTTCAGATGGGTTGCGGACTGCAGAGAGATGTACATACAGACATGAATGCTGCCCCAGTCAAAGGAAGAAAATCCAAATCCTTCAATTCCCTCCAGATCAAATAGTTTCAAGGACAAACATGTAAAGAGAATTCCTGATTCTGCACTCAGCCCCACTGTGGACACGACAACAAAGCATCCAAGCTCTTGTAGGATTACAGTCTGTTCCCACTACAGATGTTCAATTAAATTAAAAGAAAAAGAGAAGGTATTTCAATTTCTTTCCTGTGACGCAAGAAAGTACATATTTTGAATTCAATAAAGCTGAATCAATGTACTTCTCAGCAGTTGATTTTATAATGTTACAGAGAGTTAAACTGGAACCAGTAGCAAACATTAGGCAAAAAATGTAAATTAACTCTGATAATAACATGAATTCTACTCCTCTTAGCAAAAACCTGTATGGGGTGAAATAAATTTACAAGCTCCATTCACACTATAAAAAATACATAATACAACATAATATGCCTATATGTATGTGTTAGAAAAGTGCCTTTAGTATGTAGAATCAAAGATATTCTGCACCAAATTATATAAAAGTGTGCTATAACAATGGAGGAAACCCAGCTGGGTTTGACAATGAAATACAGTTGTAATGCTTGGAGAGTGTATATACATACATATATACATGCATATATATATATGTATGTGTGAGAGAGTGTGTGTGTGTGTGTGTGTGTGTGTGTGTGTGTGTATGCATGTATGGAACACTTAACAATACATCAACCTACTATTTAGCATTGAGAAAATGTACCAAATATATACTGATCCTTTCCTGGATGATGCTATTAACACCCTTTACTTAAAGGTCACTTTAAACAAATTTCAGTAGTAACAATAATAATATCTGCTTTATCATATCAGCAAATCAAGGACTGTCTATTTGTCAGATTTCCATTAGGGAAAGGCCATATGTCATCTCAAATAACAATCTGCAATGATACAGTGAAATTACTATTCACTCATTACTAAATCTGAGTTGCTTGAAGCTTACATGTTGGAAAAAAAAGCAAATCCCAGGAGAAAAACCAGAAAAGGGAGTAGTGCCAAACCAGTGCTGTAAAATACAGAAAGTTGCACCCTTAATGCATCCTGGTTTCCCTTTCAATTACAGGGTCTGCTATTATTATCTGTGTATAAACAGTACCTCAGGGATGCCAACAGCAAGCAAGAAAATTTGCTGTGTTATGGTAAGGATGATGAGAAAAAATGGCCTGGTTTCTAGCCATTGAAAGGAAAACATAAGAAATTAAGTACTTTGGGGAAATTTTATTACTGGAATGACAAACAAAAGTTATGCAAGACTCTAGTCCTCAGGAACATTTGTTTGGACTTTTCTCTTATTCAAAAACAGAAGCAAAAGATTTTCTTCTTTTTACCACTGACAAGCATTTGCTGTTATGACAAAAATTTACAATTCTTCCACTGAAAAAAGGCAGGGAAGATTATAATGGAAGAATAAATCATAAGTTCCCACCACTGAAAGAGACTGCAAAGTAAAAGGTTGCTTCTGTGAAAAGCAAAGTCATAACATTTCATCAGTTGCTTCATGTAGGCAAAAATGTGTCAAAAGACTATCATTAACAGCTTGTCCATGCCCCGCAGGTCACTAAGCAATATCAATTTGATCTGAATCAGGCAGCATTATGTTGAACTAAGTCTGAGCACAAGATTGGAAGCTTATGCCAACTTCAAGTCCACTACAAAAGTACAGACCACATCTAATGTAGGATAAAGTTAAACAGGCTAGTTCCAATAAGGACCTGGCCTGTCATGAGCCTGCTGCTGAAAGGCAAGCTGTCAGAACATGTGTTCAGAAGCTCTGGATAAATGTCAGAATACTACCTCCAGCATCAGCATACGGCATCACGTACCCAGAGTGCCAGAGGAGCCCTCAGTCCACGTTTCCTGTATCATTGTCCCGAAGCCTGGAAATGTCAGGATAGTGTAAGGACAACTAGAAATTCCTCAATGCCTTGAATCCACATCAGCTGAGATAAACAGGAAACTCTCAGGAGAATACCAGTAGGTTTAAATGACTGTAGATTCTAAGAAAACTATGTCAGCCAATATTTTAAATAAGCAAAAGAGGTAGTTTCTTTTCCTTTATACTAGGACATAGATCAGGAGACAGTCCAATAAAGCCAACAGGAACTAAGGAGGTGGAATCAGTCCTGCAGTAGCTCACTGTAAGAGTTACAGTTAACAAGAGCAGGTGCTTTATTCTAAATAAACATAATAACACATAAATCAAAACTGATCCTTATCAACATATACCAGTAGTTATAGTTATAGTTAACAAGTAGAAACAGTAAAAAAATTATGGAAATATTTTAATCCATTTACTTCCACATTCATTAAGCTGCCTATTTTCCCTGTTTATTCTCTATAGTTGGTTAACAGCTAAGCTTCACTCAACCTTGAAATGCAAAATTATTTCACTGCAATTTTCTGAAGAACATTCAAAGAATGCAGAAAAATACAACTACTTTAGATACAGAATTTTAGATGAGACTTTCTTAATTTATGTAATTCCCTTACTTTTTGGAGAAATAATCCAATATGAAATCAGTTTCACTTAAAAACCTTTTCTTTTATCAGATATTGACCGAAATCAACTAATTTCTTTGCCTATTTCTTTATGTAAAGAGTAGTCATTTGTTCATTCGTCCAAGTATCTCAGTTTAAAATAAAAAAAACTACTTCACCAAACCTTTGAAATTGTAAACTATGCTTTCCATATATAAATCATGGTCAACAAAAACATATAAAAGCAAAACTAGTTTTAATTGTCAGGTGTTCTGAAACACACTACATACATATCAAATACATAACACCAGATCAAATTCAAACATCTCTTTGATTAATAAATTCTATAGTTACTGAACTAATCATTATGAAATAAAGCTACTAAAGTAGCTTTCATCTGAAAACCTCTCTCATTACTGTTAGAGCAACAGCTAGAAATAAAAGAATTATAACAAGAGAACAAAAGTGAATTTCCCTAAGGGATTTTCTGTGTATACATACACAGAAAATGTATGCGTTGAGAGCTTTGGAAGTGGTTGGTTTTAATGTTTCCGTTGTATTGGGCTTCCAGCCTTGTTTCTGTGGACTGTCTATTCACCAAAATGGGGAGAAAAGGGTACAAGCAAAAAAAGCACGTTGTAAGACCATAAATACGGAAGAGGGCAGAGACTATAGGAATAAGGCAGATTGTGTGAATGTATTCTTCACATAGATTAAACTCACCACGGCTGTTTGAAAACACGTTTGGCCTTTTTTCAGAACACATTTAATCCTCTGGATTGCAGCCCTCAGTTACTACATACGCCTTTACCGTCTGTCACCATATCTGCACGGTCATTGACACCCTATTTGGAGGGGGGGAGCAGGGGGGGCTTCACAGTGGCTGGTAAATCAAAAACCTCAAATGTTTGCATAGAAGACTTGCTTCCCAATGGCAATATCTTATTCCCTCTCACCTTGAGCCTGCCAAAGTTTTCAGGCTTCCCTGCAGCAATTTCAGTTATATTATTAGTGACTGCTAGAGAGCTAGCATTTGTCCCTTTGCCCTTAAACCAAACGGCCACTTCTCTATTGTTTCCACAGCCACCCAGGAAACTCTACTGCAGAACAACTGTGTAGACAGAGACACCAGCTGCAGGGCAATGGATATCAGACCCCTGTGAACCTTCTTTAAGTGTGCTAAACTGAAGCTTCAAACGGGAGCAAATATAGTTTAAAAAGGCAGGCTAGGGGGAATATTGTCATTTGCCTCACTGACCATACGATCAAATAAAATCTTTGCTGATTTGGAAATCTGGGCTCCATCAAACTGGCATCATACTCTGAGTCCAGATCTTATAGGAAGACCTTGAAGTTTCTAGGTGAACTAGACAAAAGCTCAGTCACAAGTTTATTAGGTATGAGCTTTTTTTTTATAGCGTGCAAGATGGAGTTTTTCAGAGCACAAGTAAATTATTAATCTATGACTCAAAAAGTTGCTGAATTATCATTTGCATTCCAAGTCTTACAAAATATTGTAGTTTCTCAACTACAATACACCAGACAGTCACTACATGCTAGTGAAACAGTGATTCTTAGCATTTATTGTCTTTAAAAACAAAACAAAATTAAAAAATACCCAAGGATTTGTAGTTAGAGATAAAATCCTGAATTAAGGTCCCAAAAGCTCACTGTTTTTAACATTATGGTTATGATCATAGCTTATGGTTTCCTTAACACATTCAACAATGACATTTAGTAACAGATTTTCTCCAAATCCTCTGGCAGAGTCCACTCTGAACACCAAGATAGACACACCATTAATCTGACTAGTACGGGATAACCCATGTTCTTCACTGTTTACAGAGACCTAATCTTTACAATCAATAAAAATAATCTCAAGAAAATACACTAAACAGAATTATAAGATGGCATGGTATTAAGAGACAGTACTGTGTATGCACTTTAAAGATTCTTCATGCTGTGAATCTTGTAAAGGCAGCTTCTTCACTATCAGGGTGCACTTGGTAAATTAACTTGCACTAATTTCCAATGTTATTTGCAATCTTTGTATGAAGTAATCAAGCATGTACATACTTTCAGCAACTCTACTGAGACAAAAGAGACTGATAAAGCACAATGAAAAACAATGTCTCCCTTCAACTGGAACCAAGGTAAAAAATTATCCAGAACCAACCAGTGAAAACAATACCTCACAGGTGATTAACTTAGCTGGTTTAGAGCAGACAGCAATGATATCACCTACTTCTATGGAACATTTTAACCACTAAATTTAAACAAATGAAAACAGTGGTCTTGTAATGACTAAACTAAGAATATATTATGAAACAGTCAGGTTCAGGAAACTTTCAGGAAAGTACAAATACAGTAAAACAAAGATTTTCAATTGGATCTACAGGCATCTGTAATATCTCATACTAATTTTGAATCCATTTTATCTATATCAGGAAGACCTATCACTTAGAAAAAAGTTATTTAGAAAGCTACTTTGTTATTTTTTATTTTGCATAAAGCATAAAACGTTATCAGTTAACTAGTGCACATACAAGTTAATGTTTAACTGAACTAAAATATAAATGTTTTAGCTGGAATGGGTAACTCCCTATTTGTTATCAGCAACATTAGATGACTTCTGCTTTTCTCCTTATTAGGCTAATATGGTATGTGCTTTTCTATGGCAGAAAACTTAGAGCTGTACACCTGTGGTTTGTGCTACTACTTTTCCATAGTATTAGTAACCAGTTTCTATTTACAAAACTTAGCCTGACAATTAGTTTGTACTTCTGAAATATTAATACATTGTGCAAGCCTCATAATCCAATAGCTGATACAAATCAAGAGAGACTCTACTAAAAGCACAATATACGTATATATGGTGAACACTAACAGGAGAAAAAACCCAACAAGTTTCCTGTTTTAAGCTTCAGAATTGGCCAGCTTCTTAGAATACCACTACAATACAGACAATGAGAAAAGTATTATTATAATCAAAATCGAAATTTACAAGTATTTGAATGAACAGAAGATAACTGTATTGGAATTAGAGATAATAAGAGATAATACCTTCCAGCTGCAGTGCCACTGGGCAATTACTGCCTGAATCTGGCTTAAATAAACACGGAGCATATATCAGTATGTGTGTGAGAGTACAATTTCACTTACATGTGGCATTACTTATTAAAAAAATATCTTTAAAACTTCTTCATATATTGTGAATTATAGGACACAAGTGAAATCAATCACTTTGCCCAGCATTTTAACAGTACAGCAGTCATCTGCAAAATAAATTAATTAATTCAAGCAATTTTGTTAGAATACTTTTTTGTTGATACCATCTGATTGCAATGCAGCCAACTATGGAGGGGCAACAAGAAAACATTCTAGAAAAATTAAGTCTCTGTACTAGGTAACACTTCATCTGCCACAACAACTTCTAGCACTGTTCAACCTCAACTTCACATCTGTGCTTTTCTTCATGTTAGAAATACATTCTTGGAATATTTTCCATTAATTTTTGATTTTCTTTCCTCTCAATTTTAATTAAAACATGCTCAGATAGCTTCTGTTGTGTGTGTTTGAAAATACCACATAGGAGCTTTGCTATCTGCAACTCTGGGCACATGTGGATCCATTACTCTAAAGACCTATTCCACGTATCAAAGTAAATAACCACAGCAAGGTACCCTCTGCTCAGACATAATTTCTGACTTCTTGCTGTGTTCACTGGACTGTTATCTATCTTCCTTGTTGCCCACTTTATCCATGTGTCTCCTGTCAGCCTGCCTGCATGGCAGTGATGGGAAGAAGACCCTCTGCTTCCTCCAGGCCCCAGGCAAAGGGAAGAACTTCTGCCTCCTCTACTCACTTATAAAAGGGGATGCAGCAGAGCACCAAGGGCAAGGGGACAGATTCTCAGTAGATGAAGGCTGCCTTAGCTCCAGTGCTCTGTGACAACATCCTCCGAGCAAAGCCTGCTGCCTGCTGTGCACGAGTCCTGAGCAGAGGAGAGAAGAGCAAAAGAAGATTGCTTTCTACCCCCAGCATGGGCCAGCCCTCAGTCTCTGCCACCTAATACCTCAGTGCCAGACTGTGCTGCACGTCATGTTCCAGTAATAGCATGAATTCAGCAAAAAAACATGCAATAAAGGTGTTGTTTAATGTTAAACTCCAATACCACGTGAGGCTCCCTTTCTAAATCTCTACAGATAATGCAAGGCAATTGACTGCTCTTTCTCAGAAAAACATCTTTCCCCCTCTAAGACACCAAAATGTACAAGAAGCAGAAAAAGAAAAAGAAAAAAAGGGGGGGGAAAAAAGCCAACCTGTTTAATAGTGATACCCATTTAAAACAGGTGACAAATGCTAACATGGAAAGAACCTCAGAAACTGCAGTATGGAATCAGGAATCTAAGTAGCTTGCAGTCACATTCAGTACGTTTTTGTTTCCCAGATAAAGTCAACAGTTCAAGGACACTACTATTTTTCAAACAACATTGTCCATGAGATTCTGAGCAGCGCATTTTTTTTCTTTCCTCACACTAAAAACAAGATACTGTTTAAGGCTGTTTCTCCTAAAAGGTAAGAATATTACCCTAGTTGTCAGTTTTACCAGGCAGAAATAACAAGCATACAGCCCACATAATGTACATATTCTAAGAGGCTTTATACTCAGTTAATTAGTTTAACTATTGCTTTCATGGTTCATTTAAGTCTTTCATGCTTCATTAAATATCAATATATTTTATCACCTCAGAAAAACTTCTCAGTAAAAATACAATTGTATTTTCAAGTGATAATCTTCTTAACAAATATATATATTTCAAGCACGTCTATCAGACACCAGCAAAGACTAAATTGCTACAGTAGCAGTATCTCCAACCATTATGCAAATTTCTTTCCCTACACACAATGGAAACAAAAATACTTTTGCTGAAAGAAAAGTACTTCATCAAGAAAAAGAAAATTATTTTGACACATCTTATTTTCATCATTAAAAAAGTTCTCACACTGATCTTTTGCTGTTCCACCTTCACAGTAATGAGCTCAAACACACCCTGGATTCAGTAATTGTAACTACCTTGCCAAATGTCCTCAATTCATAAAGTCAGAAAATCATGTCCTTAAGGAAGTATAAAGACCAATGAAACTAATAGTTGTAAGTATGTAGAAATCAAAATCCAAATGCAATTCATAAACCAAACTCCTGTGGTTAAGAGAGCATCTGTCCTACCAGAAAGGTTCATTTACTTATGCATAGTATGAATTTTCTCAATTCAAGATATAGGAATATGTCTGAGCTATTTGGAAGTACATTTGCTAGACTGTAAAACTAGTCCCTGCAAATCCACTTGCATGATTACCACAACTTCTCTGAAAATTTCTCCTACTATCTTCACATGCAATCTCATTCTTTGAAACATACAGCCAGTAAGGTGCTTTGCAATCATAGAATGACAGGGGTTCTTATCATTCAAACTGACTTTTAGAGGAGGCCACTATCAGCACCACCATGGTCCAAACAAAACCCACTACTTGTCTTGCCACCTTAGTTCTTCATGTCAATGAGAGGCAAAGCCTGAGAAAATTATACAAGCAGTATTTAAAATCTGTATTGGCACTACATGCTTCCACTCCTCTCAAAGCTTTAGACATTTTTCTTTCAATTTTATTCTTTATTCCTTATTCTTTTCATCAGCCCAAGCCATACTAATTAATCAGAGTTTCCCAGGTCTTTTGTTGTTGTGATCAAAAAGAAAAGACCAAAATGAAAGCTTGTTTCATCTTTTTAAAGTGAGTCCATCTACCTTCCACAAAGCCAGGCTAATAAGAGGGAGGATTAAGACCAATTGAATGGCTTAGGCCCCTAAACACCAGTCCTGCTCCTGCCCTTAGCTGTCATCCTTGCCAAAATTGATTTGCAAAGAATGACGTCTTAACCACAGCTATTACTTTGCAAAGAGGAGGCTGCCGTGTTGGCAGGGCTTGGCAGCCAAAGTTGGCTCCTGACTAAGGGCTGAGGTAAAGACACAGGAAACCACAGTGGTATCCCAATGCAATGGTGTCTGCAAGGGCCATCTGAGGGGCGGAAAGAAGTGCTCACAGACAAAGGCATAAAAAAGGCAAGTGTTTGCGTGCTCTGCTGAGCTGAGTACCTTTGCTCAAGGGTGGAAACCCACACAAATGTCCTGATGGACACTGAAATCATTTCAGGAAGCTGGTCAACCCAACTGTGTATCTCTCCTCCACACCTCTAAAAAAAATTGAGTGGTACCTATCTTCATACTAGTTTGAGAGACAGAATGTGCTATATGGATAAGAGTAAAATATTCAAAATGGATCATGTGATTTTTGAGGACATCATCCTAGTGAACTTCAGTGATGTTAAATTCACAAGCACATAAGTAATTTTTTCCAAACAGAACTTGGCTTTATGAGCTGCTTATGTAATTTTTCAAATTTCTGTCATATGCAAGTATTCTTGTATTCTTCATACAATTTATTGTGTGGTTTTTTAGTATTCTGGTGTGATTTTCATTAAACTGCAGGGATTTGATTCCCCACAACTCAAGGACTGCAATTCCCTGAAGTTAATGTGAATGAGATATAAATCTCATTCAGTCAGCTGTCATTTTATCCCAAAAATGCTGAAATTCACACTCTATTCTAAAGTTCATGAAATTCTATGTTAAAAAACATGTTTGCTGTTAAAAGTACTTACAATGCATACTGCAGGCTAAAAATGCAAAGCAAAGTTCATTCACTTCCAAAAGGCTACAGAACACTAAGTCAGGTCAACAGAGAAGACTTGAAGTCCTTATAACTGAAGAAAAGGCAATAACCAAAACAGTTGTTATAGTCCTTTTTCCTTCATATAACTAGCTTCTCTTCCTCAAGCAACATTCAAGAATCAAGTCTGCATGGGCAGGCTGAGTGAGGAAAGAGTATGTATTTGTAGTCTGGTTTGGCAAGAGCTCTCAGTCAGTGCCCAGATGTCACTTGCTGGCTGAGAGATCCCCACCCAGCTGGTCTCTCCCCCTGTACCCACAATAGCACAGATAGCCCAGGAGAAGAAAAGATGGAAAAAGCTCCTGGATAAAGATAAGGACAGTTTAATAAAAAAGGCAAAAACTTTATGCTGAGGCAAAGCAAAATAAGAAATGTATTCACTACTTCCCATCAGCAGGCAGGTGTCCAGCCACTTCCTCAGTCTGTGTAGGAGTTGCTCAGTGAGATAAATGCCATCACCACTAATGCCCTTACATCCTTCTCCTTTCTCTCAGCTGTCATGACTGAGCACATCACACAGTATAGAACAACCCTTTGGTCAGCCAGGGTCAGGTATCTTGGCTGTGTTCCCTCCCAGCCTCTTGCACACCCCCTTCCTAGTGGCCTTTTCTTTGGTAGGGTCACGGAAAGAAAACCTTGACACTGTGCAAACATTGCTTACCAAGAACCAAAACACTGGTGTGTTATCGCTGATTTGTTTTCAAGACTGTCTGGTCAAAAACTCCAGCACTGTATGGACAGCTACAAGGAAAGTTAACTGCATTCAGATAGATGCAGTATACTTCCTGTAGAAAAACCCAACTAAATGTTAGGAGACTCCTCTAGAAAAGTAAAAATACATGGGGAACCAGCTCAGCAAGGTAAGGAGGACAAGCACTTCCCAGGGAATATCCAGACTTCTGGTATCACTGCAGAATTCAAATTTACTTCTAAAAGCATTATCATTTTGAAATGAGAAATGTTTTCCCATTGTGAGAAAAAGGAAAATTAAACATTGAATAGATATTAAACACTCAGCTTTCTATGGAAATAATGTAGTTGCAGAATTTCACAAGGCTTACATTTTCAGGAAAGAAAGTAATTTGTTGTAAAACCAGGGATGTCTTACATCTTTCAGAAAACAACAAGAACTTTGAATAATTTTATTCACTCTGAATAATTAAAAGCCAGTTTCTGTTTTCATCACATAAAGGTTGCTGCTCTTTTAATCAGCTGTTATTCTTTTAAAAGGATGTTTCAACCTAAGAAACTCAAGAAATGAGGAATCCTGAAGGCTCAGCTGAAGCTAAGTCTATAGTACTTTTGCTCCTACATATGTATGCATTAGGTGTTGAAACATGCTTATGTGATTAAAAACAATATAATTTTGTTCCATGTACATTTTTAGTTGTACCCAGCTATAATACCTAGTGAGAAACAATAACATCATTACTGCAAGAGCTATTTGTTATGTCAGCCTGATTGTGTAGCATTTCTGTTTATGGAATAAGACTTTTAAAAGACAGTACAGGTCTTAAATTAGCAGCTCATAAACAGATATCTGTAAAGTCTGAAGTTTTCATTACTATATTTTGATGTCCTCCATATTTTCTACCCCTCTAAACCTGTTATGTTCATTACAAAATTTTTAAGCAGACTACCACCTTGTCTTTCAAATGGCTGCAGCTAAGGGGCAGGAAAAAGCTATCAATATTTCAAAGGTTATCCATGGCCTAAAGAGGGGTGCTTCACTGAACATACTATTCAATCTCATCCCAGACTTATTCAACTTGTTTACCAACATCCTTGACAAAGGGATTTAATAAACCTTCAGCAAGTTTGCTGATGATGCGAAACTGAGGGGAATGGCTGACAGACCCGGGGGCTGTGCCGCCCTTCCACGGGACCCTAATAGGCTGAGAATTGGGCAAGTTCAACAAAGGCAAGTGCAGGGTCCTGCACCTGGAGAGAAACAACCCTAAGTACCAGTAACAGGCTGGGGACAGACCTGCTGGGAAGCAGCTCTGCAGAGATGGACCTGGGTATGTCAGTGACAGTCACAAGCTGACCATGAACTGGCAGCACCCCTGTGGCCTGGAAAGCCCACCTGGAGAGCCCCCCGTATCCTGGGGGGCACTAGGAAGGGCATGGCCAGCAGGTGCTATCACAGGGAGGCGATCCTGTCCCACTGCTCAGCCCTGGTGAGGCCTCATCTGGAGTGCTGGGCCCAGTTCTGGGCTCCTCAGGACACGAGAGATCAGAGCTGGCCAGTACAAGACAGACAAGAAGACGGTGCAGCAGAGGCCACAGAGAGGGCACAAAGATGATGAGGGGACTGGAGCATCTCTCTTATGAGGAGAGAGTCCAGGAGCTGGGTCTCTTCACTCTGGAGAAGAGAGGGGATCTCATCCATACATATAAATTCTCAAAGGCAGGTGCCAAGAGGATGGTGCCAGACGCTTTCCAGGGGTGCACACAACAGGATGAGGAGCAATGGCCATAAACTAAAATACAAGTTCCACCTCAACGAGAGCACTGGAATAGGCTGCCAAGGGAGGTTGTAGAGCCTCCCACTAGGGAGATATTCAAAACTCAGCTGGATGTGCTTCTGTGACAATTGCTCCAAGTGACCCTGCCTTGGCAGGGGGTTGGACTAAATTATCTCCCTAAAAGAGCTCTTCCAAGCCTGAAAATTCTGTGATTCTGCGTTCTTTGTGATATCAGTTTGAAAAAGGACAGTGTGGTTGGCCAAAAGGATAAACAACCCAACAGCCTGACCATGGGCAATGATGTAAATACTTGGGAAAAGGCTAGCTCACATAAGTAAAGGTGTGTCAATTCTTAATTTATGGGACTGGTTCACAGCTATAATCAGAATAAACCTGGAAATTTCAATTAAATGATATAAATCTCAATTGCCACACCCAAGTTTTCTATTTTATAAAAATTTTGAAGTCCCTTTACTGGGGGCAGTTTTGTTAGGACTGTAACTTGGCCCCTGGTTTCTAGTTTCCAAGTCTTCCAAGATCACTCTAAACATACTCTTCCTCACATTAAAACATAGTTTGTAAACATATCTTTTGCTAAAAATACATCGTTTTACATGTTTTTTTTTTCCTTTGAAGTTTTTTGCTGAGTTACTTATTACACATAAAATGAGTGATAGAAGGTCCTGCATGCCTCAAATGGTGTTAGTGACTTGACATTCATCAACATTTTTTAACCACAGAGCTGTCAGTAAATGTACTCGTGTGCATTTTCTTTTCACAGCCAAGCCAAGGAGGACGGGCAAGGGTCCTGAGAAGACCCTGCCTGTCCTCCACCCCCAGCACCAAGGACACTCTGTTCATGTTTATCAGCTGGCGATATAAGAATACCAAGGGTGTTTCAGCTACCCTCTGCAGTGCAAGAATACAGCTAGATATTATCGTGATGTCTGCAACAGCAGGGACCTTGCTCAGCCCAGCTCCCACCCTCCAGCTGCTCCCTACACCTGCACCGCACCAGTCCCCACCTCTACTTCTGTAAGCGTGAAGTGAGATTTTCAAAAGTGCCAGCAAAACTTCCAATTCACCTACACCAATTAAGATCCCAGGATCAAAGTGTAACCACTTCTGAAGGCTTAAAAACAAGCAATCCCAGACTAAAACAGCTATTCTCCCATCACGGCACAGCAACAGGACAACGCACACTCCAAGGCCGACCTTACAGCACTGGTCTAGAAAAAGGCAGAAGTGAAGTAAGAGTAAAAGAGTAATAGTGAAGTAAGAGTACAGAAAAGAAAGTAAATCAGAACTGCATCTGCCTAGTGCAACCTGTGAACTCTGAGGCACAATACTTCCCAGGTCTCTCCTTCAGGAAGAACAGCTTTGCAAAACTTCTCAAGTAACCTGAATGTCATTTACACAGATTTGGTCCTCGGTGTTCCACTTGGCTTGTAGCAGGGCAATTAGCAGCATAGTCCCTTTGTCCAGCTGGCAGAATTATACTATGGTTAAGTAAACATGGGGCATGTACACTTTGTTCTCCCTCTTCCTCCCACAGGTATCCATTCACACACTTTCAGCTCTGACACAATTTCAATTAGTATCGGTTTTACCAAAAGTCAAAGGCGAAGCAATGAAATCTGCATCAACACCTCACTTTCTTGTGCAAGAAGACTGCAGTCATTCCAGTGGCAGACACTGCACACTGCAGCCATGCCTGCTCTGTATGTATGCATTTCTGTAGTTGTGCATAAACTATGCATTTTTAACACTACAGCATTGTTGCTTATCATGAGTGCTATCACAGTAGCTCTTCATCACTCTATAAAGAAATTGGAGACAGAGAGGAGATTTGAACACTGCTTCAGAAAGTCTAAAACTAGAAGGCAGCAATGATGAGGAAATAATTAGAGCACAACAAGGATGGTGGAAGATAGACTGGAAACAAAAACACAATCATAGAGCTGAAAAGCAAAAGTCACACTTTTTAGGCCCTTCACCTTATCTGAGTTTACTGCCTCTGTTAAAGGACCACTTGCCCAAAGGTGCTTCGGACATGCACTATCAGTTTGGAGAAATTACAATTACTAACCTTTTCTGAGTCTTTTCTGAGTTATCATGCCTGTGATGTGCACTAACTTAGAGCTGATACTCACCATTGCCAGAAATTCACATTTCACATTCAATTAAAGGCTTAAAGTAAAGGATCAAGTTATAAAATTTTGAATCAGACTCAGTAGCATGTTGAAAATGTTTATCAACATTCATAAATAGGGTCCATTTCAGGCAAAAAGACACATACAGAAGGCAAGTAACAGGTATGGGAGAGGTATGACCACAAGCATTATGCAGATATTAAGACACTTCTTTAACTTGCAGTTGTTCATTTTTCTGCCCTAACAGTCATAGATTTTCACAGAATATTGGCAACAACTCAGAGCACCTCGAGCAGGAATTGCTAGTGAGAAGGCAGCAAAACTAGAGTTAAGGGAAAGAAATAGTAGTTTTCGAAAGGTAATAGACATGACTGAAATGCAGGTATTTCATTTCATAGGCTGGGTTTTTTTTAATATATGGTGGAAAATATGGCACCACGTCCTACTGCAATATAAAAAAGGAAGCTATGTGGTTTTTTGCTTTGGTGGTAAGAGTATTATCACAAACACAGAGCAGTAACCAGCAGCCATTATTTTCTGGTTACAAGTTAGACAGCTACAGTATATGATTCATTTGTACACAGGAATAAAGGACATTTGCATCTCACATTTCAAATTTTTGTAAAATTAGGATATGTACACTTACTGTACATATTATGTAAATTTATAATAAGCAGAAATAGTGTAAATAATTAGAATACTCACCAGGAAAATGGATGAGAATAGACTCTAAGAAGAAAACCCTAAACCTTGTACTTCATTAGCATCAGCAACTGACTAATTTGAATGAAGTAATCTGAACTTCAGACTGCACCTTGCACAACCAAGTATGAATGACTGAAAACACTGATGCTCAGTGTTTGGCAGTTTTAATCAAAACTCAATTGGCCTCCTTCTAACATTATTTTATCATATTAATTTCAACAAAATCTTTTCTATGTGGAATTCCATATTACAGGATTTAATTAAAATTAAATAAATCAGTTTAAACATTTAAAATCCAATATAAACTTTTCTTGCACACATTCAACACTTCCACAGAAACAATATCAACATAGTTTTCTATTATAGTCTACAGAACTCCAACATTTTCTAATAAAACTTCTATCACTCCTCTACAAATGCTAAAAATAAACAGTTCCAGCAACCTTTCATTCAACATTTCAATCTCACCTTTTGAGAAGGAAAAGTTGTTACAATCTGAAAGAAGTCATTTTTCCAGGTGCACAGGCCTACCACCTCTCTCAGTGGAAGAGGTTAGTTTTGAAAAACCTTTAGACTAAAAAAGAAACTAATGATAGAGACAGGGAGCACTCACGCAGTATTATCTGATAATAAAAATGAAAAAATTCCTGGTTCTGATGGCCAACAGAGGACACAGCTGTGTAGAAAGAACCTCCCAGATTGTATTTTCAGAACACTCTGAGAGAACACTGGAGCTTATCTTCCCATTCTCACGGCCCATGGATAGTCATATTTTCTCCTCAGTACAGTTTTCTAGTACCGTAGTGATCCCTGTTTGCAAGAGTCTTCTACAGAATATACACAAAGATCCTTTTTCTTTTACTAGGAGGAAGATTTGTACACTGTGGTTTAGGTTTGAAGGCTTCAGCATTTGTCTGTTGAAGTAAATATTTTTAAAAAATTGTTTTTCCCCTTAAAAATGATAGTGCACAATTACAAGAAAATACACAAGTCTAAATTAGTCTTTTGAAGATCAAGACTGAAGCTATGAAAACAGACTTACAAACCCCACAGAAGAACTGAATACAATCACAAGCTAAGACTGATTCAAGAGTAGTGTTGGTAAGTAATTATATTTGCACTTGAATTACACTTTGTAATTCCAATCCTGGTTGCCCTATGTATATGCTGAAGTTTTCATCTCAGGTGGTCCAGATCCTTTAATTCCACTAACCCTTAACCTCATACAGTGCAATATTTAGGAGACAAAACGTTTTCAGTATCTGTTTCCTGTGTCAGATAATATTTACATCTGTCAAAGGCAAAATTTATAATCAATATCTATTCAGACTTATTTTTCATATTAGACTCTTCACTGGACTTAGGGAGTTTGGTGTTTTCCCATACACTAAGTGAAAGAGAGAATTTTTGCAAGCCCCAAGTTTCAGTTTCTCCACCTCTCAAAATTACAATTCACTGTATTTAGTCTTTGTCCAAGCTAGCTTTCCTCTCACTGTTGACATGTCTGTAAGAAGATGAGCTATCCAATGAACAAAAGAAAAATTCAGTATAACTTCTCTACTCCTTCTTCTTGACAGCACAACAAATGCAGTTAAATAACAATTCACTGCAACAGAAACAATATTCCCATTACATGAACCCAGTAATTTCAGAGACAAAGACTCATTGCAGAAATTTCCCTGTTTTCTTATGAACACACATGGTACATTCAAAAATAAATGGCTTTTCACAAGGAACTAAGATGTGTAACCATATTTCACACCAAAGAGGGGAAGTAGTTGAGAAAGCAGATGCAAGAGGGTAAAGGTATGGACAAGCAAGAAGACAATCTAGAAAGCCACTCCTGGTGGTGCAGAAAATCTAGCAAGAATCCCAGTTTAGTTTAAGCACGTGAAACACACCAGCCCTGCACCTCTCTGGACAAAGAAAAGTCACGGAGCAGCATCAACAAAACCACTGCTGGCGGGCTGGCCAGGCAAGGTACACCATGGCAAACCCATCTTCCATCAGGCTGTCTTGAGGTCTCAAGATGAACAGTCTCTCTCTGATATTACTAAAAGTTTTTTAAACATTTCCTCATATTTGAAATTCAACTAAATTTATAGCTACTTGTTTATGCAAATAATTATCCAAGTAGTCCTCTCTTAGTGCTAAAAGCATCAAAACATTCATAAGAAACAGTGGATTGTGTTAGAAGATATATGTCACTTATTAATTGACATCAATGCTGGGTCAATAGTTTTTTTACAAACAACATTTATTTGTGAATACTGATTGACAGGCCAATTACAGTTTGGTGAGCTGGAACTTGACAGCCAGCTGCAGATTTATTAACAAATGTTCAAACAGTAGTATACAACAAATGCAAGTTCAATCTAGGTCAAATATGCTACAACTGAACTCTGAAATAAGCCATTAAAAATGTCTCAGGAGGACAGAGCAAGCATGTTAAAGTGTATGCTATACAGTTAAGAACTGTATTTAGTTGCCAAAGTGGTATGTCAGCAATGAGTCTGACTGCCTGTCATATTGTCAATACCAATATACTGGTATTTGAATAAAGCATGAATTATAAATTTATTCTGGGCTTTCTCAAGTGCAATTTATTGTAGGAGTACCTATTTTCTTTTTAACTTCCTAAGTAAAAATCATTAAACTGCATATAGAGATTTATTTTTCCTTCTTTAAACACGTACTTGTGATATTTCCAAAATGTTCACAGTAAAACTCTTGGTAACCCCAAGGCCTTTACACTGGCCAAATCTCATTCAAGTCCCAGAAACAGACAGAATAAGACAAACTGTAATGCTTAACTGTAAAGTAAAGGTAACTTTTTTTTATGCAAAAGGCAGAATATAACACTAGTTGAAAGCACTCAAGCAACATTAATGAAAAGAGACATTCAAGTGAAACAAAGAAAAACATCTTTCATCAAAACCCCGAGATTTGGGCATATTAAAAAGCAGACAGGCAACTTTTCACTTGTATTTTTCCATCTTTTTTCCCATCAGGAGAAAAACCTGTACAATCTCCTGTGCTCATACAAAATCATCACTCTTGGTGATGATAACCACAAATTTATTCAGTAAGCTGAATAAATTATAATCTTAATAAAACATTATCCAGCCTAAAAATTCCCTCTCTGAAGGAGAACTCAAAACCTTTTTTTGGAAATGACATGATAATATTTCTTCTTTGTCGAGGAAAGAAACATTCCCAACATGCTTTCAAGGCCCTCTATCTCACAGCTGCTGGGACAGCTTGACCCGAGCAGTATGTTCCTCGTTCCACAGGCTCCTTTTGGAAGGGCCAGCCCCAAGGTCACGGCTGGAGAAGAGACAGACTGGGCAGCTTTGGGAGCTGCGGGGCCAGTGAGGAGAGCGGGCTGGAGGGATTGCCGGGTACAGCACAGCGCCAGCAGGGGCAGAAGCACCGAAAGCCACATCTCAGGGGAAAGAGACACAAAGACTCTGCAAAGGACTGGGAAGGACCATGCCTTGCTGCACCCAAACCCCTGCACTGCTGGCCAGCAAGGACTATATATATATATATAGACCATAGCACATTTACGAATAAACATTTTGATTTCTCTTCTTACTGCTTTTACTCTGCTCTTTTTATGTTATCTCTACTTAACATCTACCTCTAGTCTCTTCTCTAATTATGTTAGTTATCCTATTTTTTGTAACAGCTTAATATAGAAAAATTATATAGGGCTTGGCATATCTGTTTTATAAAGGCCAACCAGCATTCTCCACCAGCATTAGCAACTGCTACCTCCACTAGCAACTAGAGAATGGGATCAGACATTGCATGGAGATTCCATCTCAAAAACCTTCTGAGTACTATTTAGTACAGCTAAACCAGTTAGGGACCACAGACGAAGAAAGAAAATCTGCCAAATTTAATTATTTCCATTTTCAATATTATCTTTGATCAATAGGAAAAGGAGAGAACATTTCAGGGCAAAAGCGATAACACTTGCCTTTCCAGTTGACACTTGCCATTTTCAATTTGCCAGCTCCTAATACTTGACAGTGGTTTTTTAGCCATGTTGCAAATTTTAATCTACTGGTGTTATTTAATCTACTAGTTTTAATCTACTTCTTGATATTTCAGTAATCAACTCTTCAAATCTCAATTCTGTAAAGGACTTTTACTAAATACAAGGTAGGAATTGAAAAAAAAATATTTGTAAAGGCAGAAAGACCTGGATTCTCCTGCAAATGATAGCAGTTCCTGCAGGGAAACTGCAAGGAAAGTGCATTATCCCACTCCCTGCTGGAGACCCAAATATAGTGTCTTTAGTAGGCAAGAGATTTTAATCTGATGAAGCTTATTTCCCTGCAGATGAGATAGAGACTGGACAGCAGTAGCAAAGCACATTTTCTATTTTCATGTTGTTTGTTTGATTTTAGGGAAAAAAGGGATAGACACTGAAAGGAAGTAAAAATTGAAAAGTATGTCGTTACCTGGTCTACCAGGTACTGCATCCATTCACAATTGTTTAAATATATTTTCTTCTTCCTATTCATCTTAATTAAATTTACTAACATTTAAGGCTTAATTTCATTTAAATATGGACAGTACCAAGGTAGAGTCAGACAAAGCAACCTTTTCTGAACACAAAGGAATGTCTTCTGAAAGAAAGTAACGTTGTACCCTGTCAAGCTGCCCTCAAAGCCACAGGAAGCTCTGTAGAACAATTCTGACAATGCACATAAGTCACATTAATGTGCAAAGAAATCCCTTACTAGAGCCCAAATATGAATTTCTGTGTACATCGTTGATTTCAACAGGAATTTGGCTGGAGCATGACTCATTATCGTTTCAGGGGACTAAATTCATTAGTGCCATGTGAACACTTCCAGGGAAACCCGTCAGGTAAAAATTCTTTCCGGAGGTTTTCCAAGGGAAATGTTATGCAGCAATTGCCTTCTTGTAATAATTAAAGCTGGGAAAGGCATGTCTCTTCTACTGACCTCTCAGCTTGCTTGGTACAGTCCTCAGCCAAAAATGTCAGGGTCACTGTTAAGCAGAAAAACCTGAGGAGCTGGTGGCCTCTGCTCATTAAAGCATAATAATCCACTATAGACAGGCTCTCCTCTCATCATTTGAAACCTCTAACAAAGTGTCATGGTTTAACTTCAGCCAGCAACTAATCTCCCACAGAGCCACCAAACTAATAAAGTGTCAAATGGTTAGACTAAACAGGGATAGACTTCTCTAAAAAGCCCAGGAAAAACCACTTAAACCACTGATTTTATCAACCATATAGTATCTGTAGAATTGACAACATGAAACCTCAACGAAATGTGATTTTTATCTCAAGTTCCATTACATGTATTTAGACCTGCAACTGAAGAATATTGCCTGAACATGTAATCCCAAGTTAAGGTTTGTTTGATTGGGGTTTTTTGTGGGTTTTTTTTCCCACAAGGGCCTATGTATTCAGCTGTATCCTGTGTCACAAAACCGAGGCAAAGGGCTCACAGAAGAAAAAAGCACATTGCCTACTCCGACCCTAAGCCCTCCTGCATTTCATGTGAGATGTGTTCTTTACATCCCCTTCTGGGGGAACTTCTGGTTCTGCAGAGATTATTGAGCTGATTTTGAACTTATGCAAAAATTCAACTTCTGAAAAAACTCAACACCTCATCATCTTCAGCAGCACGTGCAGCCCAGTGACACCTTAACCATTCTGAATCTCTCCAAAGCATGTCTGTGAAACAACAGAAGGCCATGCTTGCGCCACGAGCAGAATTTAACAAACACTGGTACAAAATGCCAGTATTCGACTTAGCCCCACAAATATGACAGTTAAATGCAAACCTTTATTACTGTATTTCAGGCAAAGTGCACCTTCTACTGCCCTCAGCGCATATCAAGCTGGTCTCTCAGGTCTGCTGAAAAAATGGCGCACACCGTTACCACTGGCAGTGAAAGAAATGCTCCACTAGTTGAAGTATAAGTATAGCGTGCCTGCAAACACCTCAGTGGCCTCAGATGAAATTTAGCCTGGAAGGTGTAAGAGGAACAGAAACATGGACAAAGGAACACATGCGAGTTGTTTATAACAGAATAAATGCCAGAAGAGCAGCTTGTCTTCTCATGGTTTTCTGTGGGTGAGTGGTAGGACAGAGCAGTTACACTAAAGCAAATAGTAGTTTTGCTTCCTGTTCAGCACCATCTAACAGGTCTGAAGCACTAGGGACCAAATAAGGAAACACATCACAATGGTGAAGATCATGTTACAGTACTGCTAGAAAAGGCAGTATAGTTCTGGAAGAGCACAAATGCCAAATACAACTGCAAAATGTAGTATTTGCACACTTCTATGCTGAAGTGTGTATGGGACAGCTTTTTGGTAGCCTGCTTCTCTGTGAAAAGGCATAGACAGACTTCTTTCTATGTTCCATCTCTATAGGTGCATATGCAGGTCAAAAATTAATTTTGTGTTTACATCAATAAATTGCACTTTATGTGGAGATCTCAAATCACTTTATGAATGTAAAAATAACTTTTCCAAAATTTGCCAACAAAAAGAATAGAGGCAAAGGAAATTTATGTGACTTACCCACATTCATACCAAAATAGCGAAATCTTAATTCACTCAGAGGACCAGGCAGCCTCAACACAGTTTTCAAGAATTTTCAGGTGTAAAACTTCCAGGAATTTCATACTTCAACTGGATTTTTGTTACTAATTTCGTCTATAAGGGGTGGCTGAAACATACATCTCTCTGTATGAAAACAGATTTTATTAGTGCCATCTCCTGGTGATAAAACAAAACTGAAAAATCATTAACTAGAGTTGAAGATTCTCGGAGTAAAGCAAAAATATAATAGTTTGATCTGGTTTGGTTTTCTTGTTTTTAATGGATTGAAAATTTGATTGAGGCATCAAATTTTCCTCTCTGTGGACTTGGAGGATACAAAACGCATTAGCCAATTTTAGGATGACATAAATAAGCACCAGTGACAATGTAGGAAAACCGCAAGCTGTCATGATAGTGAAAACAAGTGTTCAGAAATCTATTGATAAATACACCCTATCCCCTTTATTGGGTTTGCCCTAGTCAGAAAGAATAATATTTGGACTAGGAAAATCAAAGAAAAGGGAGCCTTACTCAAACACACACCTTCGCTATATTGCATTTTGGATTGCTGCCATTAATTTTAAATCTCACTGTCCAAGTCCACAAAGTGGAGGGTAAAGGGTATAAGACACAGTATGAGAGAAGTTAAAATACACTCAACACAGAATGGGTAACTGTTGGCAACAGGCCTAATACTCTTGAGTGGGTTTACAGCTCTTGTGTAAAGTAGCTCCTTTTTGGCATTAAGCCTTAGACTCTTCAGGGCATTCTTCTAAGTTGCTTGGGGCCTTTAAAACACACAGTTTTGGCATCACCAGCTTTTTTTATTTTCTTCAACATTTTGTTCTTAAACATAATTCTGAATATTTAAGATAAAGACTGTAAAAGTACAGAGTCAATGTAAATCATTTCCTTGTGTCCATTATTTCTGTTTAAGAATTGTCTGAACGTCACTTGTGTTCAGGAGTTGAACCATGCCTGAAATATGAAGGACGGGGAGAAGAGAAATAAGCCTGAAATAAGCATTCCAAAGGAGTGTCTTGCAACAGGAACCTGTGCATAAGCCAGATTTACTTTACATAAAAGTTAAGTAAACTTCTTGCACATTCTAGGAGAGGCATACCAACAGCAGCAGTGAACCTGCTCAAGGCCAGCCAGGACTGCTGGTCATCCAGCCCCTAAAACTAATTGCTGATTTAAACTCAAGGAGTCTCATGTTAACAGCTGTACCATTCTGAAAAGTCCTAGACAAGAAAAAATAATCAATCAAGGCCCATCCTTATTGTCTACAGAATGGGCTTCCAGAAACAACTGCCAGAGCTGCAATGTCAATGCATTCCTTGTGTTGATGGATTATATGTTGTTTTGTCAAACATATCAAGGCCACCAAAAGTTTTGCAAACCTGAAAAATGGGTCAAGCTGGATAAAACCAAGGTCATTATCACTTACTTTTTTATACTTAAATATCATCAATAACCAGGCTTTAAAACTGCTTGGTTATTGATTATAGAAAACAACTAAAAAAGAGTCTTGAGTAAAGCTTTCTGCATAAGGAACTGCACAGAATACTGATGAATGTCTTTTTTTCAGACTGCGCCAACTGACACATAAAAACAAAAGTACTAGAGAGCAAAATAAGTATGTTAAAGAGATTTCAAGTGTGGCTCAAGCTGCTTACTGATTAACACTTCAGCATATAACACTCCTCACAGACCTGTGTGGTTATTGTTCAAAAGTGAAACAAGGCTCTTTTGGCAACTGGAGACAAATTATCCTTGCTGACCAAGTTCACAGTTCTCACACAGCTTAGTAGCACTGGAGCTGTTTCTTATTCCAGAGTCTCTAAAGGGAAAATAAAACCAAATAAAATACTAAGATGTCTGTCACCTACTTCCAGGATAAGAAAGATTCCTAATGATCTCTAACAGAAAACAAGCTCATCTTACACATGAACAAATGAGCTAATTGATTCATTTTACTATTAAAAAATTTACAGTCAAATATGCAATATGCAAGAAAGCAGAAAATAAAATACAGTAATGTCTTTATGTCAAGGAATGGACAACACTACAGAAACCTCAGAAAAGGATGACAGTTGTCTTTTCAATGCCTGGAAAAGGACAACAAATCTGCACAAGTTTTGTATTTCTTATTGAAGTTCCCCATCTGAGGGGCAGATGTCCAGATTTGCTTCCTCAAGTTCCATTTCAGTCATATCTATTTCAAATCTTCACAACTGTAACACAGTCTTCATCACACACCCACATTCTGACTGCACTGGTTTTAGTAGAGCACTGAAGGTAGAACAAAAGGCCAGACTGGTTCCACGGCTTGAACTCCCCGCACATGCAGTGTCACCTGCTGCCAGGGAGAACGGGGGACACAAGGAGATGGCTAAGGCACTCACAGCTGTGAGCTGCTCACAATTACTGAAAATCCTGCCAGACACACCAGCTCAAAGCATATTCACAGGAAGACCAAACCCCAGGTTTTCTGGCCGCCCCTCCCCTCATCCTCTCCACCAGTGGCTGGAGGTGCGGCAGCTGCACTGATGTCACTAGCACCACGTCAGCATGGCATTTTGGTCACCGTAAAAATTCTTCCTCAGCCAAATCCAGGCTGCTTTAAGGCTACAATATATTGTATTACTCCTCCTAAACTTTGAATGAATTGTCATAACATGTTCTGAATCTCTGTGATTCAGATTAAGGACCCAGCTTCCCGAGCTGGATCCTCCCTCCCATAGTGTTCACCAATAATGTTGAGGGAAAAATCAAACGTGAGCTCCCTAGTTATTCCCACAGCTACCTCCTGCAACTACCTACACCAGCAGGGATATGTTTATCTTTAATATTTCTCAATGAACTTCAAAAATATCTTTTCATTGACTGACTATGAGAAACGAATTGAAGTGTTGAACATACTGGTGCTTTCAGAAAGTATGTGCGGTTTTCAGAAAGACTTGGGAAACAAGAGACACAAGAACACTCGAGATACGCCTGAACATGGTCCAGCTTACACTCACAAATCCATTGTCTTCACATAGGAATGAGCAAGACAAGCAATAAGAATATCTACTAGGCTTCCTAAGAAACAAAATCACTATTCAGATGTGCACAATATGCTGGTAGTAAATCCTCGAATACATAACTTTTGGATATCACTGCACTAGACGACAGTTCTAATTTGAACAGTTTGAAATGTATACACCTTAAAATAAATTACTTTCTTAATAGAACATTCAATTAAAAGCTGGCTTTTTAAAATTATACTATTTTATAACAAAACTTCTGCCCAAAGAGCTGCATTGATGAAAGATGTTGAAGACCAGCGCTGGTATCTGAAGACCACAGTATTTTACCATGTCCACAGTGTTTATATATAATCTTCCCTAATGCCAGCCCTTCAGCTGAATTTTCTATTTGCTATCCTACCAAAAAAGTTGACTATATCACATGTGTGCAAGCTAATTAAGCCAAGAAGGAAAAGCAGAACTGACAGCATCCAGGAGCAGAGCAATTGGGCACGGCAGACAAAAACCCCAGTTCAAAATGCACAAACCAGGGACACTGAACTGGCTGATGTTCCCTTCACCTTCCCATGCTGCTCCGTAACACATACTGTAGCAGGTGGATTAGCTATTATGGAGGTCTACTTCAAAGATCTCAGTATGGATTCTCAGTTTTAAATGTACAATTTTGAAGACAGCAAGAATCAGGCTCTGCCTGAAGTGAAAGAGAGAAAAGTTCCTCCAAAACTATCATGTGGGGGGTCCCCCTCTTTTCACTGTGTGTGCTGTGGATTTCACCCACCGCCTCCACCACTCTGAGCACCAGTTCAGTGATCCCAGAGGTCACACAATGAATATGTATATGTGTTACCACCAGTCTGACTCAGCAGAGCACTCAACATGCAGTTAACTTTCAACTAGCTCTGGAATGATACTGGTTCGAGTTTGCAAGCCTTGTGGAAGAGGGACAGACTTCCTAAATTTTCAAATGGAAGTAGTTAACAAAAAGAGGAAATTGAGAGAATCAACACACTTGTAATAAAATGGGAAGTCTTTCTCCTTTTCTCCACTTCCACTTGGATATCAACCTAAGCCTTTTTAAATTTATTTAATTTATTTCATTTTAAACCTTTCCATTGTTTTCTATACATTAAATTCTCACGTCCATGTACAATAAATTTTGAAAATATTATTAAAAACTCCTCCAAAGTAGTATACTCATCTCCAGAACAACCAGAGTCAAGAAGTATTGCAAACTTACATGTTCCATTTTGACTTCTAAGATCTAAGAGCAGACAGTCAAGTATGTTTTCATCAGAAGCAAACGCACTTACTCACAGAGAACCAGACTCCAAATTCTGTGAGTGTTATGCATCATTAATTTCTACAGCATAAACAGTGGTTTCAAGAAATGCATTGCAAATCTATGGTCAAGGCAAAGCACTCTAGAGCATGTCCAGCCTAGACACCTTAAAAAAGCATGACTCTTGCTGCTTTCATCAGTAAGCAGCTGTTAGTCACCAGTGGAAAGGTGTGTTCATGCATCCACGGAGCATTCCTGATAGCACTGACAAAAATTCTGGTGTCATAGAACATAAAAACACTCTCTGGATTAGTTGAGTCAAAATGTTAGGTTATTCTGTTTATAAAGAATCTTAGGACAACTCAGTGATTCCAAGCAACTGCTGTGTAACACAAAGTCCCAAACATAATCAAATGATGAGTTTCATTCATGGAAAATATCAAGACATCTTGTTGCAGTGTCTCTTCCTTGGTATGAAAAGAGAAGTAAAGAAGAGACTGGCTCCTATCTGCTTAAACCAATCCCATCTATATATGTGTGATTGGAAAAAAATACTGATGGCAGTAGAAAAATGTTTATTATCTTCACCTCAGCATGGGGAGAAAGTGTTTGAAAATTCTTGCTGTATTGGCTTTAAAAACTGTGGGACTGGCAGTTCTGGGGGCTGTGGGACCTGTCACACATAAAGGTCATATCATTCTCATTTGTAACCACACATTTCTTGGAATTTAGGGCAGGGGAGTGAATAAGACAGTCAATGGAGCTGCTCTGAGGAGCTATCCCTCCTCCAAGTGCAGGCTGGCAGACAAGTTTCAGTAGCTGGGATTGGGGTGCTGCTGTTTGAAGATGGGCAGGGTGCTCCTGCATGAATTCTGACTGGTGAGATCTACTGTCCATGGATGATTCTAGATCCCTGAGGAACACCCGCTGTCCGATGGCCCAGCGTGACCTCCCATTACTTTTTAAGAAGTTAATGTAATCAAAGGGTGTTTTAACAGACTCATAGCTATGACTGATATCAATCCAAAGTCAGTGAGAAATCCATTGTGTATTACACCTGTTTAAAAAATACATAAATAAAAATAAATTATGCTGTAGTAGGTAACAGATGAAAGAGTACTGCACATGACTGTTAATTTTGTGACTTTACTGGTTACAAGAAACAAAGTACAAGCTCTGTATGGTCTCTCAGGAAGAAAGAATAAAGCCAAGCAATGACTTAAGCTCTAACACAAAGAAAATCTTTTTTTTCCTTTCTCTGCTCTTCAAAAAGCTGAAGTTTCCAATAAGGTCAGCTGCCTTCACATTACCTAAATAAGCCATAACATTGAGCAAATGCTGATCAAGTACAATAAGGCAGCCAGAATTGAAAAGACCTTCTGATAGGGAATTGTCATTAGGATGAACTCATCTACTGCAATTTTTTTCTGCTATCTCCTCAGTCTATGCTGAAAAGCACATGCAGTAGGGAAGCACCTGACAAAACAGGAAAAATGGCAGTTCACATCCTAAAGGATATGCATAAAACAACATGAAGAGAAAACAGCAAAACCACAGAAAAGCCTCTGTGGTCCCTCAAACTCTGTGGCACTTCACAACACAGAAGTACTGGAGGGAAGCACAGCACAGAAGCATTCATAAACACAACTGCAATCACTTTGAAACTGAATGCTTATTATGAGCCTATAGATATGTCATAATTGAAATACAACCACATGGTAGCAAATTTTCAAGGATTTCTTTGCAATTATACCAATAAATTTTGGACCCTGGCTGTTCATCACTTATGTTTTCCTATTTAAATCTTCGAAGACAAGACTGGCAAGGGGTTTGAGATCATCTCAGCCACAACCTACTCCAAGGCAGAATCTACCAGATATAAACATTTCCTGAAATAAAATATAGTTTTAGGCAAAAGCTGCACTTGTCATTTTAAGTCACTGGGCTAAGATACCATACAGATAGAGTATAATTTCAGCCCTAATTCAGCTGAACAGCTCAGGTCCAATTTTCATCACTAGATTCATCTGTTAAGCATTAAGCACATGTTTAAGCAGTTTGTTCAATCATAGACTCAGTGCCTAATTAACTTGTTCAGACAAACAAATTAAGTTGACAGCAACAAAACTGAAGTATATCTTCAATCATGGTTTTAATTCATATGTGCATTAAGGTTTTAATGAAGTGTTATGCTCTTCTTGCAGCAAAACGCTGAACTGTAACTTTGTCTTCAGCACAAAATTTTCAGCACTGAAGCCAGTAAAATTCCAACCAGAATATTCATCACCGAATTTAACAAAAAACCTTCAGACTTAAACCTTTGCTTATTCTGATTCTGTAATGTCTCCATTTCTCCATCTGTGAACAGTCAAAAAACACAAAGCATCCTGTTTATTTCACAAAACTGTGCTCACAGTACACTTCTAGACTGAAAGTCATCTAAATGCCTACAGAGATATCTATGCATGTATCTGAAGTATTCACACACACTTTCCAGGTAAAACTCACTAAAAATGAAAGGCCTAAGCATGTTATCTTCAAAGGAAAGAGCAAAATCCCTAACTAGGAGAGATATGTCTTCACCACACTTAAACGGTCATAGAGCCTTACTCTACATACTATTTTTGATTGTTACATATTTTATGTTGTGGGAATAAAAATGGTAAAGTACAACAACAGAAGTCAGTAGTACTTATTTTCATGCCTGGATGAAGCATAAATCACTCTCTCCAATTCAGCCAAGGACAGGGAGAGCTGAATGTTCTTAAATTCTAAGAGTTCATTTTAAAGCAGAAAGTCCCTTCCCTTAACACAAGTGACTAAGTCTTTAAAAAAGGACACACACAAAAAAAAAAAAAAGAAAAAGAAAAAAAAAAGAAGGCATGTTTTTCTAGCAATGGGTTTATACCATGTCACTATAAACAAATAAAAATTATTCTTCCCTGTAGTTCTTTTCTGCTATTTTAACTACATTGGAAAAGTACAAATATAATCAAGAAAAGATTATAACACACTGAATGCATTAGCTTTACTCAACAAAAGCACTTTTAGTTTAATCAGCAGAATTTTTCTACATAGGTTACACAGACCTACAAGGCTTATAAAACCGAGGTTGATATGCAGTTTGTGTTGTTATAATGCTGGTGTCCCTTGGTATTCTCCTCTAGCAACATTATATCTTACAAGGAATGACAGTGTTCTATACCATCATGTTTTCTCATTAGCTACTGTTGAGGTTTTTACACTTGAAGAAAGGCCTCTGGACTCACAATTTCCTTTCTCATGTTAGCAAACTGTTTTTTGAACCAATTGACCTGCAAGCAGGAAAAAAACAATTTTTTTTTATGAGAGTAGGAACATGTTAAGCCATTCTTCTGCATTTTCTTCCCCTAGTCTCCATTCATACTATATCATGAAAATGTATAACATAACATTGACATGCAAATGAATATATTATTTCTCTAAAATATTAAAGCACCTTGGAGAGCGTAAGTCTTCTCATTTAAAAAATTATTATTTTGTGGTATTTTAATATCAATTTCCATCAGGAAATCAGGACCTTCTCATATTAGTGGCAAAACTGAATGAGACCAAAGCACCAGATTATCTAGAGATGCATTAAATCATATATAAGTAATTAAATTAGGACAGGAATTATTTTCTAAAAATCTAACTACCTTTTGCATCAGATCCAGAAATGACTACCTGTAATAGTAAAACCCCATACACTTCTAATCAAAGTGATCTTGGAAATTGTGAGAGTACAGCACCAAATACAATGGCTTATTTAGAAATAAGCTTTGCAATCCTGAATAGGGTTGAAATTTCATGTATTAAGTTAAAATGCACAAAAATCCCCCCACCAAACAACCAAAAAAATCCCAGAAATAATAATAACCTGAAACTGAAGGGCTGTACAGACAAATTACTTTGTTCTGTCAAAGGAACAGAAGTACGTTCCATCTTTGAATGAAATATTTCTGTCCATCAGTAAGATACTGTAGTGACCTTTTTGTGCTATCACAGATATCAAAAGGACACATGTCCACTGCTTTAAAAGTCTCTTTTTTCCTAAGCTGACATTACTCCAAGTTCTACGACTCAGCATCAATAACATTATGACAATATAAGGGCTCAAAATCCATAGCAATGACTCATAAATTCACTTCCATAAAAATAAAATTTAAATTCAAGCTGAACTGAAGCCTTGGAAAATCCAAATACTTATCCTTCAGAAAGTGAAACAAAAGAATAATTCATAAATCTATGTCTGTAGCACATCTACTTTTCCAGGGCAGTTCTGAGAGTTTTAATCAGAGCTAGCTTACTGCTTCATCCACTGAAAGAACGGTAAAATACTTTTCAATTTCAACAAAAGCTAAATTACTCCACTGTGGAGGTGAATTTAAGGAATAGTAAATCCAGCTCAGGAGATGCCTTCATGGAAGTAGTTATCAGACACTGGCATTTTGCACATGGCACAGCAAGCACTATCCCAAAGGAGGAGACTGAAAGACAAGGCACTGAACCTCCTATTTTTCTTGCCCATTTTTCTACTGGACACATCTCACCTCTACAACAGCTACCAGACACTACAAAAATCAAACATGAACCATAACCCCCTATGTGGAACTGTGCATTCCAAAACTGTGAGTGCCTGTCCCCATCCCAAACATGAACATGGATAGCCAAGACTCTCACCATGTTCCCCTCAACAATTTCCTTGGCACAATTCCAGGAAAAAATTTACTTCCTCCCAGGGCTGAGCAAGCACATGGCCACCCAAAGGATCTACCCACCCTCTGAGCTCTATTCTCCCCTATCAGCCCTTCCATCTATGCATGGCCATGGTTTTTGGAGCATCATCTCTCAGCAGCACCACAGTGAAATACTCAGAAGTATTGACGTCACACCCCTGATGGGCCAGTCTGGGTGGACAGGGCTGTGATGGAGAGGGGAAAGGAACAGGCACCAAAAGCTATAAGGATGCTTCACCTCAGCCCCACTGACTCCCAAGTTTTTTGTGTCTCACAACTACTTGTGAGAAAGACACACCCTAATATAGGTGCAAACCACCATGCATTTTCTAAATAGAGCACCCATGCATAGGAAGTTACAGTGTTTTTATAGTTATCTGGCTCTGGCTGGCAGAACAGAGCATGGTAATAAATTCTCCTTGAAAAGGAAAACCACACAGAGATTTAACTAGGCAAGAAATAACAATTGAGAGTTTGAAATTAGGTTTGGAACAATAGGTATATTAAGAATCCCAACTGCAATAAAGGAAGACAGTATGCTTTCAAAACTGGGGCTAAAAAACAAGCTTTTCTCTCATTGATATAGAATATCTTCCCCATCCTCCATGTGTGCCAGCATCTCAGAAATCAACTACTTACAATAATAAATACATAGTATTAGCATCCACTGTTTTGATCATTTGTATCCATTTCTTGACAGTAGTATTCTTGAAGTACCACAGGGGTCTTCATTCCAAACTGCAGTACTCTGAAAATACATTTTTCTAAAGCTCAGGTTGTCAGCCAAGGAAAGCTAGAAAAGGTCACACAATCTGAATAGTTTTTAGTTCTCGCGCATCATCAGAAAGCCCTCTTGATACAGCATGAACAAACAAGATAAATGATAGCTAAAGCTCTTCCACAACTCAAAGCAACCAGTCCCCAAATATGATTGAGTTTCTCAGAGCTAGTATAATGAAACCTACTAATTACTTATTACTTGCATCACTATAATTCCTAGGAAGATTAGTCACAGAAAGGAATGCCTTTGTGCAAGGGACTGTACAAACACAGAGCAGAGCAGTCATTGATACTGCTGCAACTGCCACCAAAAGAGCAGCCGTGATCGGTGGACAGGATGATGTATATTCTAGCTTAGTTACCATTTTTGCCAGTCTGCCCGAGAAACCCTCTCAAGTTTATTATGTTAATTAAGATCTCCCAAGCTTCCTCTCTTCTACGACCTTAAATATCACAGCAGTGCTTCTGCAAGTGGTTGCTCCAAAAACACAACATGAGCTTTCCAGGAGCAAAGTTATTCCCAGCAGGGCTACCTACAACCCTCAGACAAGGTGGTTAAAAAACCTGAGACAAATCAGGCAGCACTGAGTACCTGAGTCTGAGGCAGGCTTTCTGACATGCCATCAGTAGCCGCAGCATCTTCACCTAGCAAACAAAGGTACCTGCAAGCCCTGATTCGTGCATCTTTTACTCTCAGTGCTGCCTTGTTCACCTTGCCTAGAAAGGCTTTGAACTTTCCAGAAGTGCAGGCAGTATTAGCAATGGTGACACCTTCAGTCCATGCAGGACGCGGGAAACCACCAACAATGTCCCCGTATGAGCCGACGGCAGTGCAGAGCCAGAGGTATGGAGCCATGGACACCTGCCCTGCCTTGGTTCTTCCGCTATGACCACCCTCGTGGGGCAGTGCAGGAGGCCACCACACACTGCCCGGTTGATGGACCGGGGAACAACTACGGCCACCCTTACCACTACCGCTCTCACCCCAGAGATCTCGCAGCAAAGCATGAGCAGCCTTAGCCGGGGCCAAAAGCGAACAAGGGAGGAGGGCACAGCTATAAGCCATGAGTTTCGAGTCTATTAAGTTTAAGAGGTTGGAGTTGCTAGCAACATACATGCCGGCAGATGAAGAGAGCTGTCACCTCACCAAGCACGACACGTCTCTTGCGGACGGGGCCAGTCCCTAGAAGAGAGGAAGCCCCGAGCGGGACACAGCCCGGCGTCAGAGCCGCGAGCCTCCGCGGGATGCGCATCACTCCGGCCGGCACCCCCGGCCGCTCCCGGCTTCCCGCCCGCGCCGCTCCGCAGCCTCCCGCCGCGGGTACCTAGCTCCGCTTATTCACCAGTAGGATGACAAATCTCCCGGGCGGGTGTCTGTCTGTCCCGTCCTTCCAGACAGAGATGCGTCCCCATCCCGGCGGCGGACCGGCCGGCGAGGTGAGTAACCGCGAAGTGACGGCACCACAAGCGCGCTTGTTTTGCTTTCCCTTCTCCTCCGCCCTCCCCGCGCTGACACGGAGGCCGTGAGCCGCCGACTCACCCTCTCCCCGCCGGGGCCGGCGGCGCGGGGCTGCGAGCGGGGCAGCGGAGGGGCCGGGCCGGGCCGTGCCGTGCCGTGCCGTGCCGTGCCGTGCCGTGCCCGCAGGCTCGGCGGGGCGCGGCGCCGCCGCGGGGCTCCGGGCACTCACCTCCCGCCGGCCCCGCCGGCAGAGCGCAGCTCCCGCCGAGCGCGGCCGGCCGTGCCCGCTGTCATGTGCCCGCCGCCTCCCGTTAACCCTTCCCGGGCCCGGGCCGGCCCCGCCAGCCGCGCCTACTCCGCCACGCGGGGGGAGCGGCGTCCCGCCGGCAGCGGCCCCGCCGCGCCCCCTGCGCCAGGGAACGCGTGGGGGCACGGCTGGATAGGGCCGGGGCAGCCGGGGCTCTGGCAGGTGGTGCAGGGGGATTGATGGGGCGGCCATGTAGGGGCTGGAAGGTGTCGAGGGGGAAGCTTCGGGGGGGGACGGGCTGCACAGACGCTAGAGGGGATGAGGGAACCGCGGGGTGCGCTGGAGGCCGGAGCTGTTTGCAGTAGGGGAGCCGGGGGGGATTTTGTGTCTGTGTGTAACAGGAGCGGGGGGAGCTGCGGTGCCGCACCACTCCTGCAGGAGAAATGTTTAGAAGCTCTGGGGGCTGCAGGCTCCCCGGAGGATAGTCTGGGGGCCACACGCTGCGGGCTTCATGAGGAATGCGTGGGGGGTTGCACGGAGGCTGTCAAGGGGCTTGGATGGGACCTAAACGTTATGGTTTTCTCGTACACGGGCACGGTAGCAGGTAAACCAGAGGAACAGGGCTTTGGAAGTGGGAAAGAGGATGAAGGGGCTTAATGTCTGGCGTTTTTCCACCCGGCGTAGAAAGCTGTGATATGCATGCAAGAGCCTTTCTGAATTAGAAGGAAATCTGATTTGGAATTGCAGGACTAACAATGTAATAGCGTGAGCCATTGGCAGTATTGTTGGCAGTATCCACTCAGAGCAAAAGCACAGGGATGCTGTGGCCCCAAGTTGATGATCAGTTCTTGCAGCACCAGTTGCAGCCAAGAGGTAAATGCCATGAAGAGTGCCCATTGCTCTCAAAAAGACTCCTACACATGTAGGATAAGGCCCAGCAACTGAAACATGTTGGTTCTTTCAGTTTGGGTCCATCTTACTCCCCGTTGGTGTAATTGGGGAATTGAGAATATAAATGAGCTGAAGTTGGAGATGAATAAAGCAGCCAAAAAGCCAGGCTGAGAGAACAGCAAATTACCCAATCACTCCACCAGCATGAGCACGTGAGCATGCAGACCTCATGGCAGGGCGTCCTGTCAGCCAGGGAGCCTCCAGCAAGGGAGCCCACTAACATAGATGGGCAATTGAAGATTGCAGCAGGTGTCGGCCTTTCATGCCGAGCATGGCCAGCCCTGCATTTAAAACAATTTTAAATCCCAGTTCTCCAAGAATGAGAATGACACTGTGGCAGTCATTATTGCTTCTTCCAAGGTGAAGGGAAGCCCATATCCCTATTGAGCTGTGAGTGCTGTTAGGAGGAGAGTTGAGGGAGGGGGATGTGTTTTGATGTGTTCACATCTCTGGGCTCCTCAAGGCCAGCCTTGATCCTTAGCTGAATAAACTCTTCCAAGCTAAAGGTCCTTTGTCATTCATTCATATTGCATCCAATTAATGTGACTATGAAGTTTGTAAGAAGTCGGTGTTGCATTATTTACATACCCAAAAAACCTAGTAGACATATTGAGGCTTCAGTCTTTCTATAAAAGTTTCATTGCCTTCCAGTGTTTTGGGATTTTTTTCTAAGTGTATGGACACTTAGAGATTGAGACACTTGTAAGTTTACTGTTCGTAGTACATTTAAAGCAGAAGTATTTTTAAGCTGCGTCTTACTTTAAAAATCATATTAAAAGAACTGACAGCTGAAGGGGTCTTTTCCACATGAAAGCACAGAATTTACTTGTGAGCTCAATGTGGTTTTTTGCTACTGTCTCATTATTGGTGCTATATGCTGTGGGATCTCAGGATTTGAGTCCTGGCATGCCGAGCCCCCGAGACCATCCTTGGGGGGCCCGAGAGTCCTGGAATGTTGCCAGAAGTGTCTGGTGGCAGGACTTTGACCCTACACGGGAGACGACACCTTTATGAAGATAAGAGGGCCTCACCGGGGTGAAGGGTGGAAAGATTAGCTAATTAGAGGGTAAGAAACAGGGTTTAGGATTTATGTACAGGGGGGTTTAGAGGAGTAAGATGGAGGAATTGGGGTGTGTCCTGCCCTCCTTCTTCTTCCTCCTCTCCTCCATCTTCTTTGGCCACGGTGGCATTTTTGGATTGGTTATTACTAAGAGTACACCGAGTTATAAGAATAGATGGTATTGGGGAAAAATGATAAATATTGTATACGTAACTAGGAGTATAAAGATACGTAGCGGTCCGTGGGACGGCACAGTGTGCCCATGGCTGACTGCTGAGCGGATCTTTGTTAGGCTGAAAGAACATTTTTTAGATAAACAATTAATAAACATAAAACCAGAAAGAAGAACTGAAGCCTCTTCTCGTCCTTCGATACGCGGGCTGCCCAAGGCCACCCCCGGGCCTTTCAGGCCCCTCAAACAGCCGAGATAAACCAGACAATATGCCAGAATTTTCTATGCAATTACATTTAATTGGAAGTCATAATTAAAAAGTTCAAGGATTATCCCCAAGCTAACATCATGGTAATGATAGTGGAAGACTCACACTGAAAATGAGTAACACAGGCAACAAAAAAGGTATATACTGTCAAAGTACTCATTTTGATTCAAATCTACCATATAAACGGTGAGTTTGCGTTAAATAAATTGCTTTAAATAAGTCCTGACAATACCAGAAACCAAATCTAACCACCATTAAAAAAATCTTTTTGCCTTATCAAATTATTTATATGTATGGGAAGTAAATTGTCTCCATTATTCAAATGAAAAGAAGTGATGAATCCTATCAATGTACCACCTTGAGAAACACGTGGTCGTAAACACAAGATATAGGCAGCCTTTACATAGAGGATAAGTTTTTACTGTCTTGGATGAAGCCTGCTGAGAAGTCCTGAACATGAAGTAAAGAGGACAATCAGAACCTCCAATTAACAAAGTTAACATTAGAAACTGCAACTCATATCTAAAGATAATTCTTCATTTTCAATGTGCTGAAATAGCAGCAAAGGTTATGTAAAATAAGGCAGGTAAGACTAATAAGTGCATTAAAAGTAAGTGCATCCAAAGTTTTCTTAGTGGGTGACACAGCTGCATGTTCATGTCTGTCATACAGCGTTGCACATTCATATCCGTCAGTATCAACCTATACTTCTCACATAAAGCACACATCCCAATTATGAAAAGGCTATGTCTTAGTCCTTCAGAAAACTACTGCTTATTCTCTACTGCAAATTTTATCCCCTCTATCAAAAAGCATGTATCTAATGGAGCTAGTGGATTCTGAAATTCAAGAAATGTATCTGAATCCACAGTAATACCTGTGAACTTCTTCTGTCTCCTACCCAAGAACTGAGGGTAAAAATTTATATTTGTCACTTCAGTGCCAATTACATTTGCATATTTCAGTAAAATCTTTTATTTACTGCTCAAGGAAATGTATAGTTACATGCTATATGAAGGTACAGTGAACTGAATTAAGCCTTCAGTTTATAAACTATCAAACACAGAAGCATTTTTCAAAATACTCTTTTTTAAAGGAAAAAAAGTCCCCCTTTTCTTCTTTTTCTCTGTCCCAAAATCTATTGGAATAACACAGTATGCCATCAGTCCTTGCAAAGTCTCTTCCTAGCCTGATTCTTGGATTATGTCATTTGGTTTGTTGTCCTAGAGTGTTATTCCCAGGTATGGAGGAAAAGAGAGACATGGTCATATAAATCCTTGTCACCTTTGTCCCAGGGAAAGACCATCTTTGTGAGTGAGCCCTGACAGGAGATGGTCAGTGGCTAAAGATTATGAAAAGAGCTCTTTCAAGTGGGAGAAAGAAATTGAATAAAGATTAGTAAATTTATTTTATTTTTTGGTATTTTGGAGGCCTTTTTGAGGAAGGGAATTACTCTCTTGATGTTGAAGCATCATGTATGGAAACTCCGATTATTTTTTTCAGAGCCCAGAGGAAAACCATTGTAGCAGAGGGAACAGAGAATGAGGAATGTGACAACCAGAAGACACAGCTGGTTTTAGTTTTTCTTATCTCTTTCTTCTGTACACTGGTAGCAACAGAACTCACCTTTTAGGGGAAAAATCTAGGTACTAGGATTGTAAGACAAATTACTTTTGCTTTTCTGTAGCAAATCTGAAAAAATTTTTGACCCAAACACCTTTGAAATTGTGGCAGTCAATTTAATGGGAGGACAAAATTCCACTGAAAGTAAAGTGAATCTGAAGAGTACGTGGAATACAATGATACTTGGTAAGAGAACACTAACAGAATTAGAGGGCTTGTCTCTTGTTGACTTGGACATGCTGATTTGAATAAACCCAAGTGTGAATAATCATTCCTCAGATGCAAACAGAAATGCAGAAGCTTTTTCAAGCTGTTTGGGTTTCGGGGGATTTTTTTTGGTTCATGTGCTTGTCTTGGGGGTTTGGTTTTGGGTTTGGTTGGTTTTTTTTGGGGTGGGGGACAACAGATTAAAAAATAAATCTTACTGACTAACACTTTTGGTCTAATCCTTTAATTTTACCTCAAATCTTCCATTTCATATCTATTCTGTTTTCATAGTTGCTGTGCAAACGAGAACAATATTTTTGCTAGTTAAGCTGATATGACAAAAAAACCCCCAAACCTTGAATTCCATCTTGAATAGTTTTACTGACTCCAGTATATTAAAATATAATCAAATTGGGTTTTCCAGGTTTAGCTGTAAAATCAAGTCTTGCACCTCTCCCATCTTAGCTTAGACTGACTCTTGGCAAGAAAGAACTCTGCAAGGGACCTCTGTTGTTTCCCATCATCCATGGCTCCAGCATCTCAGGGCTGATACCTCTTTTTTTTCTAGCAGAAAAAATAGGGTATTATGGGCAATGAGTTTTGGGCAATGAGTTTGATCCTTTTTCTTCATCTTTCCAATCACAGGTCACAGGTTGCATTTAGCTGGTCCTCACAGTACATCAGGGAGGGCTGTCTGATACCATCATGACATAGCAGGGCCACAGAAATTTTTTCTGTGTTGTATTTCCTTTTCTCTATCCAGATTTCACAAATATTACTTTTTTTAGTGAGTTTTACTTGCTGTGCAGGAGATGAGACAACTGCAAGAAACTGACACTTATGAAGAACATATTGCTAAGATCTTCAAAGTTCCTAACAGCATCTAGATGTCCTTGTAACAAATCAGTTCCTCTCCTTGCAGCTCCAGCAATGCACCCTGCACTGGGAATTGAAGAGATGAATAAAAGCTGTTCCATTGCCACTCTTAAATGTAAGCTGTCAGGTGGAGAGAAATCTGCTTGTGGAATAAATATGAGAAAAATATATGCATTCTACTAACCTCCTCAAAGAAAGTGAGTTTGATTCCCCAGCATTCTTACACACAGACAAAGCTGGCACTGGTAAACAGAATTCATTTAATTAAATTGTAGTCTAGTTTTATATGGTACAAACATACATGCAGAACCTTTACAGGAGAATGCAGTCATTATCTGTAACAATAAAACCTTTTGGGTCAGAAAATAAAATTATTAGATGAAAATTAATTGCAAGGGAGTTCTACATTCCTACAATACACCTGAAGAAGCTGGAACTGAGACTGATGAGTAGAAGCTTCATAAAAAATTAATCAGTGAAAAGACATAATATCAGCAGTGGAGTTTAGCTAGAATGTATTAATACTTAGCTGACACTTTTTCTAGGTATTTCATATGCTGTGGTTCAGGTCCCAGAGTGGGAATATCATGTACATTGACAAACAGGTGAAGAGAACAGGGGGACCACATTTGCTTGGTCTTCATGCCTGAGTCAAATTTGAAGTCAAATTGAGTTTGATGTGGATCAAAGTATACTAAACCAAACATGTCTAATTTCCATGGAGAAACTATAAGGGATTTCAGGCTAGCATGATGTCCATTCCCTAATACTTACTGATGAATAACACTGCTAGAAACATTGTTATAGGTAGGATGCTAATTGAGGGCCAAGTAAGAAAAAAAGAAGGAAATTTCCCACAGTCCATTTAGAAACCTTAGAAGAAAATGCTGTGATAAAGTGGAACTACTGTTTGTCCTACAGTAAGATCTTCTGATATTAATAATGATTTCTTTTGTAGGCCCCAGCAATTTTAGATTGAACAGCAGATAAGTACAATTTTGAAACTCACTTTTCTTGTTTGGGAGAGTAATCATTTTATTAATCACTTCAGTGGTATGCAGATAATACTGCAATTTTTCTCCTACTCTTGTTTCTATGCCTACTTACCTCAACACTGATTTTTAATGTTAAATTTTGCTTCATACCGTGTAATAAATACTGATATGTGTGTAGTTAGCTTTCTTCTTTGTAGTACCTTTGGACTTCTACTAATTAAGAAAATAAACAAATTTAGTTCAGAAAATAGTGGGGGAAAACACACTAAAAAGTAGGTCCTTGATCAATCAGATATTGAACAATTCACCCCAAACGTGGCTGTCTCCCGCAGTCAGTGTGCCTCTTCCCAAGGGTGACATGCAATTAAGGAGGGGGTCTGGGGGAGGCAGATGGGTGAAGCTATGGAATTGTGTGCACAGTATTGCCACAGGAGCCCAAAGCCTGTAACAAGGCATCAGATGTCTCCATGAAGCCTGAGTAAAAGGTATCTTGGCTTTGTACTCTCTACATGGGAGAGTATCTCTGTGCTCTTTTATGTCCTTAAGAAAATCACCCAAACTCCCTCCTTTTCATTGTTTTAGTATATTTCCATTAGGAGAAGATGTGCAGTTTAAAAACAACATGTGAATAATTTGATGTTACTGTGGGTTTTGTTCAATTCTACATAGAATTCATCCTAATAGAAGTCTAACCTTTTTCTAGGATCATATATTTCACTTGTAGAATATGTTTTTTATGTTTTTTGCTTCTGCACCATTGAATTTTCTTCTTTAAACAGTATTTCTCCACTTGGAGTTTAAAAGGACTCCTATAGCCTCTACTGAAATTAAATCAAAGTCCAGATAAATGGCTGGTCACACAATATTCTCCAAAGATTGTGTTTAGACATATGTAAGAAATAAGAAAGTCGTCTATATGCTAGCCAAGTGTCAAAATACTGATCTGACTTTGTTCTCACAACAGTACTCACTCATATTCCAGCCTAGTTGATATAACTGTATCAACATATCTTCACATTTAGTTGGCTCTATAAGAACTACAGGGATATAGTGGATTGGAAATGAATCTCCTGAGTCTTTCCTTGAATTTAAGTAAAGCAGTGCTAAAAACTTCTCTTTTTTTCATCCATTTGTAGAATGGAGAAGAAAACAGCTATGATGATCTATATAATACTACAATCTTTACTTAATTCCATTGGAATTAATTATTCTAAGCTGTAAGAGTCTACATTGCACAAAAAAACCTTAAAATGTTTCCAATTCCCTATTGTACTTCTTTGCTCCAGTTTAAAGAACCCAATACAGAAAAGAATAACGCCAAGTCACATGTTCCAGTCTTTCTGGGCATATGATGTGTCTCAGAAATTATCAAAAATCCACAAGTGCATCTAAATTTTTTAATAAGCTGCATTTTTACTTATTATTTCTTATACTACACAAAATTCTACTCTATGGTATGCCTATGCACTTCACTAACTTGTGAGCCTGACAATACATATCCATCAGCACAAGTGATTTAAGTACATTTCTGTCTGTTTCCTTTACATTGCTAAAAACATTCTGATCCTCCTAAAGTGCTGCTTTTTATATTTTTTTAATGTATTTTGTAAGGAGCTCACTTTTAAAATTTCCTAATTCAAAGCAACTTAGTAATTTTCTGTGTGCTGTAACTGAAGGGGTTTGCAGTTCCACAAAAATCTCTGGCATTCATGGATTCAAATGGAGTTGACTTGAAAAAATAACACTGTCAGTAAAATTCTAAAATCTAATGATTTCACACACAAATCTAGTGAGCTTTAGCTGTAGGAGAAAATCTTCCGAGGTTTCCAGAGGTTCTGTGACACTTAATGAGATCTCCTTCCTTTCCTTTTCTACCTTCCTGATCACACTTGTAATGAAGACTGAATCCTGACTTTCAGAAACACTTATAAATAATTCCTTGAGAAGTTGAATTCAGACTGTTGTTGCTGGGTTAGATTCAAAGTGTCATATGTGCTAATATAGTTCTTTATTTTTCTGACAACTCTGACAACATAAAATATAACATGGGGATATATAAATTGTGGAAGAACCTAACCACAGAGAAACAGGAAAATTAAATATAAACAATCTTTATAAATCATTGTGTCATTTTTTTTCTTTCTTTCTTGTTGCCGTCCAAAAACTTTGACATCATCTCTTTTTTGCAAGAGATACCATATATCTAGAGAGAATATATGTACACACATATGCACATATATAAACTCAAAAATCCAAGCAACAGTTATCATATCAATGTCTGATGAAAACCTGTTCCCATTAAAATAAAACAATACTGAATGCTAGTAATGACTGTCAATAGTTATGAACATTTTTGTTGCATTCTTCAAGGCTTTTCTTTTTTTTTTTTTTTCTGGAATTTTCACAGCACAACATGTTACTATTACAGGGAAACATTTCAGCAGCTTGAATTGATTTGATTTCAATAGAAAAACATAAAAATACTTAAAATTAAACAAGTTTTAAATGTTTAAGTGGACTGCAGACATGGCTTTCAGTATGTCACAAGGTAGGGACACTAGGAAAGAAGGAAAATACAAAAAGAAATGCTGTCTGGCTAGAAAGCATTGGTAGGCAGAAGGGCATTCCTCAGGCTAATGATTTTTCAGAGCATATGCCTTTGTATACTGGCACAAATGAAAACCTAATCTCTAGAGTAGATGCTAATTAACTTTCACTGCTGCACCATTAATACATTCCCAGGTGCTTCCCAGCTTTGATGTCATAGTGTCTGGGAGAGGGGAAACTGCTGACTGCCTCTTCAGACAGCTTCTCTTTTGGGTGGCTCATTCCATGAAATGTATTTGCTCTGCCAGGAATGTCCTACAGGCCCTGATATATTGTGAAAGAGAGAGAGTAAGAAAAGGGCACCCAAATATGAGAATGAGGCACTGGGTCTTACTTACTGAGAGCTTGGATCACATTTTTCTACTCAGGTCTTGCTATAGCTCCTCAAAACATGTACTTTGAAAGACCACAAGCACCTTAGGTCTCAATAGAATAGATTTTTACTCTCCATTCTGGTCTGGATGATAATTTTGGACATTGGCCAACTATTAATGTTCCATGGTGAGTCTTTTTTAAACTTCAGCCTAACTAATAAATTAGTAATATAAATAGCAGGGGCAAAAGACTCAGCCACCTGTCTTTAATTGCCTGTTATAATCCCAAGTCCTCTGATAATTTGTGTTATGTGCCATAATAAGATCATTAGGTGATATTTTTAGGTTCTTATGATTATTCAGCTCAAGACAGAGCAGGTATTATAACGCAGTTTCACCCCCAGTATAATCTGTTTCTAAGGATACTCCACTGCTGTTTTTGCAACAAAGGATGCTGGTAGCTCAAGTAACAGTCATAAAGTCAGTGGATATGTTCAAGCATGGCTGACTCCTAAGTGACCTTTTGTTGTTACAAAGGGTCTATACTCAAGTATCCTTTTTTAATATTCTATATTTCCCTATGTACACAAGGTTTTTTACATATTCCAGTACTCTCTGTGGTATTTATTATATACAAAATATAGAATCATACCATGGTTATGGTTAGAATGGGACATTTAAAGATAATGATGACCCATGGCAGGGACATCTTTCACTAGATCAGAGTGTGAAACCTGACCTTGGACACTTCCAGTGATGGGGCATCCACAGCTAATCAGAACATCTGTTCCTGTGTCTCAACACCCTCATTGTAAAAGATTTCATCCTTGTATCCAAGCAAATCTACCCTATTTCAGTTTAAAACCATTGCCTCCTCTCCCCATCCCCAGGAAGTTGACTGCAATGAGGTCTCTCCTCAGTGTCCTCCAGGCTGAACAGAGCAACTGACCTCAGCTGCTCCTCATAGGGCTTTCCTTCCAGACCCTTCACCATGCTCATGGCTCTCCTTTGGACACTCCCCAATAGCTTTATCTCCTTTATTGTGGCACCCAGAGCTGCCCCCAGCACTCGAGGTGAGGCTGCCCCAGTGCAGAGCAGAGCAGGACAATCCCCTCCCTTGCCTGGCTGGCCATGCTGTCCCTGATGTCCCCAGGACACGGGTGGCCCTCCTGGCTGCCAGGGCACTGCTGGCTCATGTTCAACTTGCCATAAGCCAGGACTCTCAGGATCCTTTCTGTAGCATTTCTTTCCAGCATCTCATTTTTCTGTACATCCAGGGCTGCCCCATCCCAGGTGCAGAAGCTCTTATGCCATGGGGAAACACAGGACACACAGTCATTCCAAGCACTGGCTGCAGAACCCCACCACAGCCAAAGCTGGAACTTCCATAAGTTCGTGAATCAAGGTCTAAATCAAACTCTTTGAGGTCCCAATTCAGCTGTAATCCTGCATGTTCTCCTTTAGTCTAGACCTTAAAAATACAGAAGCATGATCCAGGCTTCTTTCCTGAAGCTTATTTCAGTGGTTTGGAAACCATAATCCTAAAACAGTGTCAGGGGAAAAGAATCACTATATCTTCTTTCACCACTTGCACTCCAACACTGCAGACAAACACTTGAACAGTAATCAAAAAAATAAACCTGTTATTTAATATAATCATACTGCTGTTAAATAAGGGTTACCATTTGATAAAACTTTTCCCTAAATGCAATCTGAGGTTCAATCCAAGTGTTGAAAATGTTTTTTCAAAGGTACTATTAGCTGTTTTTCTAATTTGAAAAACTCTATTTCACCACTCTTCAATACTAACAAACAATAAAAAGATTTCACCAAAAATCCTAGACACAATGTTACAGGCATCTGTGAAAATCAAATCTGCTTAAGGTAGGAAAAAATCAGAAGTTCAAGAATGCAAGTTTTATTCTAACTTAGAGTTGAGTGTCCATCTTTAAAAAACAGGATGAGCTGGAATCCTATTTTTTTTCTTTTTTGTGGCTCAGAGAAGTCAAAGCATAATGCTTACTATGTCTTGCTCTCAAAGTTATGCTGAATCTGTCTGAAAGGATACATCACATTTTTATTTGTCACTGTGCAAACATGTGAGATGTAAATTAATACTGGTGATAGACAAGGACACTTCAGCCTGCATTTAGTGTTAGTGTGATAATGCTGCAAACCAGCATTGCAGTTTTCTCAGAAGTGGGTTTGCAGTGACCTCTGTAGGACAGACCTGAGACAGGGTCTTTCCATGCTCCAGACTTGCTTTTTGAGAAACCACAATTTTATTGTACACTGCTGCAGCTTCAACAGAATCCCAGTGCATATTTTCTGCATATATATTAAGAAAAAAACTGGGCCTTCAGCCCCTGATACCCAGAATGCCTGACAGTTCTGCTGCGGCAGTGTGGTAGTGACCTCCCCACTGGTCCCTTCAGCCTTTGACATCTTGGTGCCACTTGTCAACATGATTAACTTCTGAAAAGTAATTTCTGTGAAACCACCTGTTTTTGCTAGATTTCAAGTTCTGCGGCAGACAGAGATCCCCTGGAAACCAGACTGGCTCACCTGTCACACGGAGATACAGCCACCAACTGCAGAATGTTCAATTCAGTATGACTGTTGGGACGTTTTCTTGAGTAACTATGCCGCAAGACAGGGACAGTTTGTGCAGCATTTTGATCTCTTGCCTCTTGAACATTTTTAAGAGAGCAACATTGTCTACCTGTCCAGGGAAAAATCAGTGGGGAAAAAGTAGAAGTTGAAAACATTGAGTTACAAGTTCACACACTTCCTATCCCAACCCAAGTTTCTGAATCAAAGAGACCAAATTAATTCCAATGTGTGTTGTTATGTCAAGTGTCTTTGACTAGTTCAAGATTCATACTACTCACTTATCCAGGAAAGCTGCAGTAAATTATTACTTTTAATGACTACCCTTTACAGGCCTTAGGAGTAATCACCAATGCTCTGGAAGTACAAGAGATCAGGGCCAGTAGCAAGGCTTTGTGAAACGTGCATCTTGCTTGACCAACCTGATCCCTTCTGTGATCAGGTGACAAGCTCAGAGGATGAGGAAAAGACTGTGGATATTTCTCCTTGAACTTTACTAAAGCCTTTGACACTGTTTCCCACAAAATTCTCCTGGAGAAAGTCTCTGCTTATGGCTCAGACAGGCATCCTGTTCACATGGTAAGACCTGTCTGTACGGCTGGGCCCAGAGATTAGTGGGGCATGGAGTTACATCCAGCTGGTGGCCAGTGACCAGTGGTGTTCCCCAGGGCTCAGTACTGGGGCCAATTCTGTTCAATATCTTCATCAGTGACATGGATGAGGGGATTGAGTGACCCTCAGTCACTTAACAGATAACACCAAGCTGGGTGGGAGTGCTGACCTGCTGGAGGGCAGGAAGGCTCTGCAGAGGGATCTGGACAGGCTGGATCATGGCTGGGCCCAGTGGTGTGAGGTTCAACAAGGCCCAGTGCTGGGTCCTGCCCTTGGGTCACAGCAAGCCCAGGCAGTGCCACAGGCTGGGGCAGAGTGGCTGCAAAGCTGCCCCAGGAAAAGGCCCTGGGGGTGCTGGTGACAGCAGCTGAGCATGAGCCAGCAGTGCCCAGGTGGCCAAGAAGGCCAATGGCATCCTGGCCTGTGCCAGCAATGGTGTGGCACCAGGAGCAGGGCAGGGATTGTCCCCCAGTGCTGGGCACTGGGGAAGCCACACCTCAAGTCCTGTGCTCAGTTCTGGGCCCCTCAGTACAAGAAGGACATTGAGGTGCTGGAGCAGGTCCAGAGGAGGTAACAGAGCTGTGAAGGTTCCAGAGCGCAACACCTGTGAGGAGCGGCTAAGGGAGCTGGGATTGTTTAGCCTGGAGAAAAAAGGCTCAGGGGGGACCTGCTTTGAACAACTACCTGGAAGGCTGTGGTGAAATGGTGATCTGTCTCTTCTTCCAGGCAGTTAACAATAGGACAAGAGGAACTGCACCAAGGAAGGATATTCACGTTGGATATTGGGAAAAATATCTGCACTGACAGAGTGGTTAAGCATTGGAACCGGCTGCTCAGTGAGTGGTGGAGTCATCATCCTTGGAAACATTCAGAGAAAAAAGAAAAATACGGCACTTCGTGCTGTGGTTTAGTGGGCATGGTGGTATTTGATCAGTGCTTGGACTTGATGGTCTTGGATATCTTTTCCAACCTAAATTATTCTGTTACTCTGTTACCTGGCAAGCAATATTGCTGCAAATAAACACAGCCAAATGCTTGGGTGTACTGGCAAAGGCAGAGACAGCAGATCCAGGGAAGTTTTCCTTTACCTCTGAATGATTCATCCTTTGTGAGGTGGCTATGAATTGCTGTGTCCAGTTTTGGATCCCAATAATATAGGGAAAAGATGAATATACTGGGTGAGGTTCAGGAGAGCCACCCCAGCCTTCTGTCAACCTGGGAAAAGGGATGGGAGATCTCTTGCTTTTTTGACTTCATAGAATGATAGAGTGGTTTGTGTTGGAAGACACCTTTTCAGGTCATTTAGTCCAACTCTCCTGCAATAAGCAGAGACATTTTCACCTCAATCAGATTGCTTAGAGCCCCATTCAACCTGACCTTGGGTATTCCCAGGGATGAGGCATCCACAAGCTCTCTGGCAAGTTGTTGCAGTGTTCTACCACCTCATTGTAAAAAATGTTTCCTGATGTCTAGTCTGAATCTACCCTTTTATTTTCCTATTTTTGCCCCATTGTTTCAGTCCCTCCAAAAAAAGTCTGTGGTGAACTTCTTCATGAAGCATTGAAGGGCTGCAAATAAGGTTACCCCAATGCCTTCAGGCTGCTCTGATCTGTTCATCCCCAGCCTGTGTTAATACCAGAGGTTCCCCTAACCCAGATCCAGCACTTTGCATTAGGTCTTTTTGAAACTCGTGACATTCCCGTGGACCCACTTCATGAGCTTGTCCAGGACCCTCTGATGGCATCCTGTCCTTCACATGTGTCAGCTGCACCACTCAGCTTGGTGTCATCTGCAAACTTGCTGACAGTGCTTGATCCTTTTGTCCGTATCACAGATGAAGACACTAAACAAAATCAGTCCCAAGACAGATTCCCCAGGGCCACCATCCATCACTGATTTCCAGACAGACCTTGATCCTTTGCCCTCTGGATGCAGCCATTCAGCCTTCTCCACTGAACAGTCCATGCATCAAATTCCTCTCTCCAATTCAGAGAGAAGGATGTTTTGGGGAACTGTTACAAGGCTTTACAGAAGTCCAGATAAATGTCATCTTTATCCCTTCCTCGCCCCCTGATCTCGTTCCTCCATCACAGAAGGCTGCTTGGCTGGTCAGGCAAGACCTGCCCTTAGTGAAGTTGTGCTGGTTTTCTTGAATCACCTCCATGTGCCATAGCACCTCCTCTAGGTAGATCTGTCCCATGCTCTTCTCAGGCACAGAGCAGAGGACTTCCCAGGGTCCTCATATCTATCCTTTTAAAAGATGAGTACAATGTTTCCTTTTCCACTCACCGGGGACTTCACCTGATTGCCATCACTTTCCAAATATTATGGAAAATGGCCTGGCAACTACATCAGCCAATTTCCTCATGACTCTGGGATGTATCTCATCAGGTCCCATCGATTATGTCTGTTCAGATTTCTCAAGTAGTCTCGAACCTGATCTCTTACAGTGGGAGGAGGTTGCTCCCCATCCACTTCAGAGCTGTGGGAAGAGATCGTTATTGAAGACTGAGGGGGAAAAACTGTTGAGTACCTGAGCTTTCTCCTCATCTCTTGTTTTATTCATCAGAGAGTTACACTTTCTCTTACCTTCAACAACCTCGTGGGAGGATATAGGGAAGGTAGACAAAAATTCTGTTCAGAAGTGCACATCAATAGATGAAAAAGCGAGACACAAGCTGGAGCACGAAAGACTCAGACAAGAAGTATTGAAATGTTTTTTACCATGAGTGTAGTTAAACACATGGGAACAGGGAGGTTTTTTAATCTGTCTGCCTGTTCAAGGCTGTGATTAACTTGCTCTTGTTGACCATGATGATCCTCAGAGTGACCTCCAGAGGTGCTGGAGGAGTCAGCCTCTTGTGGTTCTTTCAATTATCTTCTACACAAAATCGTGCCAAGAAAGCACTGATTTTTTTTTTTTTTTTAATTTGCTGCTGTTTAACTCAAACAAAAAGCAGTAATTATTCTGCTCCGAAGTCTAGACTCTCAGAACAAAAACATTTCACTGGTAAATACCATATGGCTCATGATTTTAAATTGTAAAAGCTTCAGACAGCAGTACAAATTCTGGTGCTGTAGAGAAATAAGAGAAAAATGTTTTATAGTTCTTCCAACTGAAATGACCATGAACAAGCACTCAATTTCCATGAAGATGCCATCAAGACACAATGAACTGAGAAACTGGTATTGAACTGAGACATCTGCACCAAGCTTGTTTTTACCTCAAACAATATTTATGTTGAAAAATAAGTCATATCACGGGTGAAAAAACCACATTTCATAGTTGTATTTAAGTGCTTTTTATGTGGCGATCACCTCAATTAATGGCAATACAGGCGTTGAAAGAATGTTCTCTATTAACAGATGAAGAGCCTAATAGAGCCTGGATGTATTTGCAACCTCTCTCAGAAACCCTAAGGTTAATCATGCAGTCTTTGCCCTGATGCTACCAGTGAGCAGCACTTAAGCAGTCACCTGGAAGATCAGTGGGAACAGAAAAAGCTGTTTTCTTGTATCAGTGATTATCTTATAAATTCATATCCTCATGCTTCACAAAACATATTGCTATTCACATAGAAAATTTAGTCACCCTCTTGCCAAACCAGGAACAGGTGCAGGAATAGGGAACATATCAGAAAGAAGCACTTCCTGCACCACACAGAAAACTAGTGCCTGAATCTTGTTAGAGAAGGCCATGTATCTGTTTTTCACTCAAACCATGTCTCAATACCTCTGCAATCAGCAGCACAGTGCATCCAACAATCTGGATTTCACAGCCCACTGTGTTTTTATTTGTGCCCAGCATCCCAGTTAGGCATTACAGACACAACTCAAAGACTTACATCCTCCATACAACTCCAACCTCCCAACCATCCATCAAAGCAGCTGCCCACAATGTCATTCACTGAACATAGTCTGTTTCCATGGCTTGTGCTGCATGAACACAGTTGCTTCATGCCATTTTGTTACTCTCCAGCTCCTGTATAGGACAAGAGAGGTCCAGGTCCCAGCTGAAGCATATTCCTGTCTACTCTCCCATTGGAAGTAGAAGGTGCTGCACCCAGCTGCACCACTGCTGAACAGACAATAAACTCTTCACACAGCTGCAGCTCACCCTGCATGGAGACCTCCAGGCCAGTTGAATAATAAGGCTTTACATCTGAATAAAACACAGGCCCATGCCTCCTCATTCTTTCTCACAAGCTAGTCAGGGCTTCACAGACAAGGTCTGACCAGTAGAGTAGGGTGTGCCAGGTTGTGTTTGAAAAAAGTGGCTCAGGAACAGCCAAGCTCTGCATGGCAAGGATGCCACAAGTGTGAAGTAGAAGTAGGAAAATGTGCCATAAAACAACATGGCTGTTATGGCACATAATATGCCCTGTATGCAACGAAAGACTTCAGGAGCTTCAAATGTGAACACCAATTTCAGCATAAATTGTTCTCACTAGGCTGGAAGTATGGGAGGAAAAAGTGTGCAGAGAGAAATGCTTATTTGTCCAGGGCCATAACCTCAGTATCTGTACACCCCATTAATATAATAATGCAAGACGCAGAAATAGAGTCATTTCTACAAATACTCCTTTATTTGTTTCACCGCTGGTTTTCACAAGACATTCCTCTCAGACCTGTCCATTTTACTTTTTTGAAAGCAAAATATGCTCCTATCAATGAAGTCATATGACAGGTCAACAGTTTCTTGAGAAAATAATTTGGATTTCTGAACATAATTTTTCCCATTGGTGCAACAATGATCCAATAATATATTATCCTACCAGAGCTGATACACAAAAATATGAAGGCACTAGATTTTCTTCCTATGGCAGTCAAAAAGCCTGCAGGTAGGAGCGCTTCACAGAGAGCTTAGAGTGAACTTGGTATCTGAAACTGGGCAATGCTTTACTTACTTACTACAGATATACAATATAAATTCCCTCTGTGGGTTATTCCCTCTGTGGAATAACCATTCATCTAATCCTGCAGCAGTTCTTCACATTTGTTTCACATCCTCCCTTCTGAGTCATTTCTTACAACCCAGGAGAAAACTCGAAGCCTTAGTTGGCAAGTATCTGAAGCCTGTTCCCCTAGCCATGCCCTGATCATATCTATATTGTATGTCTGAAGTTGTTTCAAACATTTTTTTTTCATAGAAAGTGTTTCTCTTCTGCTTTGAGCTACCTATGAGACTGCACTAAAGCCTTCTCTAAATGCTAAGAACTTTTCTTGAGCATCACCATTCCCAAGGAGAGTCTTACACTTAGTGGTCATATTCACAGCAGATATACATGAAAACTTTGTAACTTTGTCAAACATTTAATATAAAAACTTTCTGTAAGTTGCAGTACGCTGGTTTGTTGTAGGGGTTTTTCTGTTTGTTTGTTTCTTAGTTTCAGTTTTGTATGTAAGCCGTGCACTGACTAATAGCTGTAAGGCTAGGCTGTCTTTGTGTTAGAGGTGATGATAAGTTACCTTTACACAGAAACTGAGCTCCACCTTAGATGTGGTGTGAAGGAGGATCCCTGTACGGACAAATAATGATAGCAAGCAGTGGCAGAAGTTGGAGATATTTAATATGAGAAAGATTTCTGGAAGTGAAACAGTTCTTTGATAACAGCAGGATGTTCAGCCTGAAGACATTTGTACTTCAGCAGCTACTTTGACATTTAGTATGCTTCCATTAAAAATCTGTTGTTTCATTTTAATTTGTTGCAGGAACTGTGAAGTCTTGGAGGATCTTTGCTGCCAAGATGAGGAGTTACCCAGAGGAAGTGATCAGGCTGCATAGCACAAGGCAAGAGGAAAGAGAGATAGGACATTCTCTGAGGCTCAACAGCTTGAAGAGCCACCAATCCCACCTGCAGCTGAGAAGTTGGCAGTGTTCATCCCTAATATGAAGGTAAGTGCAACCTCTGGAAAATGGAAGAGGTGGAAGCAAGTGGCTTATAGCACAACAGGGAAGGCTCTTTTCTCACCTAAAGGCTTGCAGCTTCACCATCCTCAAAGCTGAGTAGGAGCTTCATGCACCTTCAAGCAAATTATCTGGTCCACCTGACCCTAAAACATGCAATAGCACCATGAGGAAACAGTGATTCATTGCAGTGGGTGACTCCTTGCTGCAGTAATCACTGTTCAGGGTACAGAATAAACCACCTGTTGACCTGACATATCAATTGAAGAGATCTGCTGCCTGCTGGGTCCTCTGTCCAGGATAATGTGTAGGAACTGCAGAAGCTTGTCTGGCTCTCTGACTAATACCACTGCTCATCTTCCATGGAAAAGGAAATGATACTGCTAGACAAAACTTGACTCTTGGGCTCAGATGGTGTTTTCAGTAGTGCTGGTGAAAAGAGAAGAACCTGCATGTAGGTAACAGAAGACTAAGATGAGAGGCATCCCTGAGTCCTGAGGGAGTTGACTGATGTACTTTCAAAGCCACTCTCACATTTGGGTGATATTTAATTTGGTGATATTTGAAAAGTGATGGCAATCATGTGAAGTCCCAGGTTACTGGAAAAGGAAAACATTGTACTTATCTTTTAAAAGAGTAGAGAGGAGGACCTTGGGAACTACCCATCTATCAGCCTTCCTTCCATGCCTGGGAAGATCATGGAACAGACCCTCCCAAAAGCTGTGCTAAGGCACACATGGGACAGGGAGGTGGTTCAGGAAAGCCAGCATGGCAGCACCAGGGGCAGGTCCTGCCAGACCAACCCAGTCACCTTCTGTGGTGCGGTGACTGCACGAGTGGACAGGGGAAGGGTGACAGGTATCATTTACCTGGACTTCTGGAAAGTCTTTGACACAGGCCCCCACAACATCCTTCTCCCTTAAAACTGAGAGAGAGGGACTTCATGGGTGGACTGTTAGGTGGATAACAAAGTAGTGGGGTGGTAGCACCCAGAGGGGTGTGGGCAATGGCTCAGAGTCCTGATGGACAAGAGGGACAAGTGGTGTCCCTCAGGAATCCATACTGGGACCAGTGTTATTTAATATTTTCATGATGTAGACAAAGGGATTGAGTGCACTGCCAGCAAATTTGCAGTTGACACCAAGCTGAGTGACATACTTAACACACCTGAAGGAAGGAATGCCATTCAGAGGTACCTGAACAAGCTCAGGAAGTGGATCCATGGGAATTTCATGATGCCCATGTGCAACTTGTGCAAACCCTGGTATCAGCAAAGGCTGGGAATGAACAGATCAGAGCCACCTTGCTGAGAAGGGCTTGGGGATGCTGGTGGCTGAGAGGCTGGACCTGCCCCAGCCATGGGCACTGCCAGCCCAGAGAGCCACACGTGTCCTGGGCTGCATCCAGAGCAGGGTGGGCAGCAGGGCAGGGAGGGGATTCTGCCCCTCTGCTCTGCTCTGCTGAGACCCCACCTGCAGGGCTGCATCAGCTCTGGGGGCACAGCACAGGAAGGATGTGAGTCCAGAGGAAAGGTGTCCAGAATATGGGAGGTACCAGAGCACCTTTCCTATGAGGAAAGGCTGAGAGAATTGGATTTGTTCAGCCTGGAGAAAAGAAGACCCAGTTGCAGCCTTCCAGTACCTGAAGGGAGCCTACAAGAAACCTGGAGAGAGACTTTGTACAAGAGCATGTAGTGACAGGACAAGGCGGAATGGTTTCAAACTGAAAGAGAGTAGGTTTGGGATTAGATATCAGGAAATATTCTTTACTGTGAAGGTGGTGAGGCACTGGAACAGGTTGCCCAGAGAAGTTGTGGATGTCCTGGCAATGTCCAAGGCCAAACTGGATAGGGATCTGAGCAAGCTGATGAAGTGGAAGATGTCCTTCCCCACAACAGGGAGTGTTGGAACTAGATGATTTTAATGCCCCTTCCAACTCAAATCATTCATGTTCTATGATTCTATGAGACAGAAAACACTGTGGTACAAAATGCCTTCTTTGCCTCAGTCTTTACTAGCAATTCCATCTTTCAGAAAACCAAGAGACACATGAAAAATGTGGAGAAAGGAAAATGCATAGGGAATTCTTCCATGGTGGAAGAGGATCAGGTCAGGGATCACTTAAGCCATCTGAACATACCAGAGTCTTGCTGGGATGCGCACATGAGTGTGAGAATTAACTCACCTGTACCACTGTGAGGTAATTCTCAATAATCTTTAGTAGATGTTAATGAGACTGGAGAGTGTCTAGCATGATAAAAAACTGATGTGGGTCCAGCCCAGAGAAGAGAACTCATCCATACCTACAAATACCCAAAGAGAGAGTGCAACAAAGAGAGCCATGCTCTCCTCGGTGGTGTTCAGTGACAGGAGCAGAGACAGAACGCAGGGCATAGTATATGGGCTTAGACTGAAACACTGGAGGTACTTTCTAAGCAACTAAGCAACAGGAAACCCTTTTTTCTGTGAGGATAACTGGGCGCTGGTGCAGGTTGCCCAGAGAGTTTGTTGAGTCTCCTCCACTGGAGATCTGCAAAAGCCATTTGGACACAGTCGTGGGCAACCAGCTCCAAATGGCTGTGCTGCAGCAGGGGTTGGACCACAGAACCTCCGGAGGTACCTTCCAAACTCTGTCATTCTGTGATTCTGTGTTTCATTTAGCCTATCATTTGTATATCTCACCAAAAAATGACATATAACTTCCAATTCTTTTTCAATTTAGGTCTTACATGGTGATAAATTGAATAATGCTCCTGCTGAAAATGCCTCTAAAGTGGTGAAATACCAAGAGTAACCAGGATAACGCATTTTAGCCAATTTAAAGTGTTATATGAGAGAGCAGAATTAGGCAATTAACAATGCTTATCAGATGTTTTTGCCATTGCTTTCAACGCAATTTTAGATATGCATCTCTGAGACCTTACTTTATTATTTATTCCTGCTATCAGACCTAGACCAGACTGTTCAATACATGGGTAGTTCAGACTTTTACTATTCTACACACAAACTCTAAGACATTAAATCCCTGATTTTTCTAATTTTTTTTCTTGTGACTATGTAAAAGCTTTTTTGAAAATGTGTATTTTAGTCCTTCTGGTATTTCCAGAGCTGGGTGAGGCACTTGCTCATCATATTGTTTCTAGATATCGTAGTCCTCTTACTAGTAAGGCTGTAGAATTTCAGCCCTAGTTGCACCAGTGCTTTACTTAATGTTGTGATGCTACTTGTACCAGTGCAAGCTACTGATTTCCACCAAAACTGATCACTTGAATTGGTTCTGCCGTGGGTGCTTGGACTGTGCCTTAGAAGGGGAATTTCCAGTGTCCTCCTCATCAAAGCTTCAGCATCTAACTGAAATCCAAGACTGCATTCATGCTGCAGGCATTATAGTTCATTGCTAAGTATAATGCGTATGTGGGACTCCTACAAACCCTTCTCAAAACCACATTTTTTGCCCTTGTATTAAGCAATTCACAGGGCCAAATACTCTTGGCTAGAATTCATGGGAGCTGTACCTTTCTGATTGTTTCCTTTCCTATGTCTGCAACGTACCTCTCTTTAAACAAAACATACAAGGGTCAGGGAAAATTACAACATAAAAACCTCCACCATATTTTCTGCCAAGGCACATAAAACTATCCATGTCACTAAGACCATGCATGGCAGCCACAAAATAATTTCACTTGAGATTTGGCCTACTACTTGCCTTATAGTGATACTTTGTTTCTTGCTAGTGACCAGGATAAAGTATTTTGGGTTAAAAGGGCAGATAAAACTGTCAGATTTTTACAGAATTCATCAGTTGTTTTCTTTGTGCTGTACTAATACTGGTAATTCTTGTTTAATAGAGGATTTTCACTGTAGTTCTGGGAATGACAAAATATCCATGTCATTTTGTTGCTGTCTGAGCACACATGAGAGGGGAGGCTTAGGACTGTGACATTTGCCGTCCCCATTGTCTAGAGTTACATACACACTTCCCCATCTGTCCCATAACTTTATTAAAGAGCCCTTTTCAGCAAGAGTTTAGTATTTTCCAGAAGGAATCATTAATTTTCTGGTACAGACTAATTGTGGTTATAACAGCTTTGATTTTATTTTCTCCTTTCTGTGGCTGGAGTGAGATTTCTTTTGACACTTAACTAGGCTAGTTTTATTTTATTAAAATCTAGTAGATGTAGTATCTCCTCACCATGAAGCCATGCACTGCATTTTTATCAGTTGCAGGACTCCATCATTCAGCAGTAAGCAAATCTGCAGAGTAAGGATGACGAAAGCAACAGTTGCTATTTACCTTGACTAAAACTACCACAAGATGTCACCAGTGTTAAATATAGGAAAGTACAAAAATATTGCAGAGGCTTATTCAGGAAGTGTTGGAAAAGCTGGTTTACAAAATATACATGCTATAAAAATCACCACTGTTGTAAAGTTTGTCCAGTTAAAGAAAAAAATTTTTATAATACATACAATTAACCAACTTTTTAGCTTGGTTTAAACAGTGATTTGGTTTGTGGTTGCTGCTTGGATCTAAAGCATTTTCTTTGGTTTGGTTTTAAACTTTTAGCACTTTTTAAAATATGGATTCAAAATTAAATATTAAAACACTGAGACAGATGTTCTGTGACTAACCAATATTTTTTCCTGAACATTGTGTGTTGTGTGCTTTTTCAGTGAATTAATTTCTTTAACACTGGCTATGTTCAAGATTCTAAGTTAGGAGGATTTGGAAAGTAATTTCATAGTTGGAAAGACTTTCTCTTTTCCTGTAGTTTTCTTCAGAGTGTTATGGTTTTTTGATTTGGGGTTTTTTAGATGATGTGTGCTATGTTTGGAGACACTGCTTGACATCTTGCATTTTAAATAGTTTGCATCAGCTTAATGCATTATCCCTCTAATCTGCCATTCTTTTATATCTACATTGTTTCAGTAAAAAGAAGACAACATAATGAAGATGTAAACAAGTGGTAACTCAAGATGTTAGGTCAAAACTGTACCAATTTGTTTCATCTACAGGGTTGTTAAAAAACATCATCGCTATTTCAGTGATGTCATTTTAGTCTCCCATGGACACCGATATCTCCATTTATCATTGTTCGCATGCAAAAATAGGGAAAGTAGGGTAACTCGATCCCAGATAGATAAGAAACTGGATTCTGTCCAGAACACTGATTCATCAACTGATTTTAAGGGAGAGCATTCTTATTCTACCAGTATCTTCAAGTAGGCAAAACCAACAAAGTTGCCCAGGAATGGAAATATTGCTGTTCAACATCAACTCCAAACTCCTTTTCTTTCATACTTTACCATAATCAGTCACATTTATCTCTATAAACCTTTTCAAACCCCTTCCTCCAAAGGGTTTTGATTCTTACTGTTCTCTTACAAAAGCATGTTAGAAAGCAAGTTCTGATGGGGTTGTGAATTACTTTCCATGAAAACTGCTCCCAAAAGACACTTGAACACTGCAGCTCAAACACACATTCAGTCACACACATTTCTGAAACCAAGAGAATGTCCTTGCCCTGCCAGCTGTATGACATGATTTCAAAAGATTTTGTTATCATATGATTGTGATGATCCTGAAATGTAATCAAGATTAAGCCTTGATATATTTGCCCTAATTTTACAGCTACATGAACTGGTGCCTTGGGATTTTAGCTTTTATATTTTTCATAGATTTGTAATCCTGCAATTCTTTAGTATATAACTCTGAATTCCATACACAGTGCTAGCTATGGGTTTCCCATTGTGGTCAGTCAAAACAATTCCTCTCTGAGCCTGTGAATCAAGGACTCCTTGCCATCACAGACCCTGAGAAATGTAAACAAAAGTGAGTTTGGGAGGGGGAACCAACCTGGGGTAAATTGCATCAGAACCATTTAGAGAAGATGTTCAAAGGCCAAAAGCCAGAGAAGCTTCACTTAAAGAGGAATAACTAATGCAGTAGCTGAAAAAATTAGGAGCCTTCAGAATGAGAAATATTCATATCTGCCTGAAGATCCCACAGCACATCACTGGCAAGAAAAAGCAATACAGATTGTGGATGTGTGGGATATAAGCTTCAGCAGGAGGGAGAAGCACTGGAGCCATGGGGCCTTTTCTGTCTCATACTTCTGGGGCTCAGGAGCTCACTACACACCCGAAAGCGGACACACTGTGGGTACAGAGGAGGTTTGGGCATTTCTGCTCTCTTTCAACCTTATTTTCCCCATTTGCCTTTGAATTCAATAGTTAAGAGAATAGTAAGCTCAGGAATCTAATTTCTCATCATGAAGCTATTCCACAGGTCAGGGGAAAAGTTTGGTGGGCTACTGCCCCATGAGTGTAGTCCACTGTTGGCAAAAAATGGGACCATATGGGAGCAAGCATCATTTCCTATGTAAGCGTCTGTCAGAAATTCTTGGAAGAAAAGCATCTGCTCACTGGTCTGCCAGAGAAGAGCTGTAAGCTGATGGCTCTGCATCCTCACAGAATAAAAGCATTTCCTCAGGTCCAGAGGGAACATCCTGTATTTCAATACATGAAAGAAGCACATACAGGGAGGCAGGGATTGCCTAGTGGTACCTACTGTTTTTTGCAGCAGTACTAAAGGATATCTAACAGCCCTGATACCTCTGTTGCTGTGTCTCTTTCCTTTGTTTTGTGAAGAAAATTGTGTGACAGAGGAAGAAGCAAGGTACCCACAGCTGTGCCAGCAATTGTTAAACCAGGAAACAGCCCCAGACATTGGGCTGCCTGAAGTCTGTTGCAGGCTTCAGAGACAAAATGGGAATAGTCATTACACCAGGCTTACCATGAAGCACAAATGCAGTGAGTGAAAAGTACTTTTTGGGTGTGATATTTTTTGTTCCTTAACTCCTGACATCATGGCAGCACAAATATAAAGGCTTCTTCCTCTCTTCCTCTCCCAGTTAATTTCCCAAGCTGGGAGACATCAGGGGGTTTGAGTCTGGGTGACTTTAAAGACACCTGCTGCAGTTCTCTCCATTTCACATCAACATCCAATTCTGCTTTAAAGATGTTCTCTATAATAAGTACTTGAGACAGGGAGTACAAATTCTCTGACTCAGAGTACAGTTTCTTTCAAAGCTGCCTGTGTCCACAGTCCTTGAAAAAAGCCACAATGTTTCTTCAGCAGTCCCATGCTAAGTAAAGGATCACACTTCCTGTGAATGTCTGGCAACAGCATTCTAAAAAACCTGCTCATTTGCAGATGTGTCCCTGTCCCTGGCTAAACCAGATTCTACCACACCCAGGGACTTGCTGCAAACAGCATAGGTTCAGTCTAGAGTATTTCCTGTCTTTCCAAATAGATTTCTTAGCAATAAATAATGTGGAAAAAAATGTGAAACAAAAGGGCCAATATCCCTTTTATACATTTACATTACAAACTTTGTTTCAGGTGCTGCTGTTGTGATCTACTTTCAGTGTGTGTCCAGTTTTTAAATACAGGAGAAACAGGAAGAGAGACATAGGATCAAAACCAAAAGTGAACCAAACCCCCAACGAAGCAATGTGACTTTCCCTGTTCAGCAGCGCAGTACTGTGTACATCTGTCTGAGCAGAAGTGCAGGCTGGACTACACAGTCCCTTCTGGGAAAACGACCTGAGACCACTGGCCTGGTGGTCCAATACCGAGACTGGATCAATCTTTTCATGTGCTCATTCTGGGTTGAGTGGACTAGCAAGTACTTTGAAAACACCTCATTTATCCCTGCAGCAAACATTTCTCAGTCAGTAACCAGTTTTTCATAATGAGGCTGTTTATAGTTTCCATCTTTACCTGTGTATTGTGGCAGTAAACGGTTGCACTACCTCAGAGACAACATCCAATTAGCCACTCCAATTTACTATAAAACAGATACCTGTAGAGAGTTTAAAATGCTAATTCCTTTAGGAAGATTGTTGTTCCCTTCTTTTTACTGTGTGCACTATGAAAGGCATTCATGTTCATAAAGGTCACCATCAACTTCATTGCAGCGAGTAAGAAGGGTTGTGCAGCCTTCAGAGGAATCACAGCATGGGTTTGATATGGGTTCTAGCTTTGCAGTTTTGTAACAAACTCTGGGATGGGATTAGGCAAGTGGCTTCACAGGACAAGATGGTAAGAGTGAGTGCTAGACAAACTGGAGATAAATTCCACAGAGTCTGAGGGTCCCCAAGCAATAGTAGTACATCTCAGTGTTTTATACCAAAGCTATTCCTCCTGCTTTTCTTCAGCTGGGCAGGAAAGGCAGAGAAGTTTGCTGCTGGAAGACAATAAACTCCACAATGCAAGCAAACCAGAAACAGGCATTGCACACACCCACTATTGTCCACAAGTGAATTCTCCAGGTCATATCTGACCTTTCATCTCACTACTTTGATTTCAGACATTACTACCCCTTCATATCAGATTGAATAAAGACTCTGTAAACGACCCTGAAGAAATGAAATACAGATAGTTTACTAATCTTTGAGGCTGTACACCACTAAGAGACAACCTTTATTATAATAATTTCAGAAAGCACATTTTTCTTATGTACATCAAGATTTTATGAAATTCTACATAAAGACCGGTTGTACAACAAAACTTATTAAAAAAAACTGTCGAAACAAGAACTAGGTTTTTTGTTTGATTTTTTCTCTGCAGCCTTAAGGCACCGTTTTGTAATGGTGTGACACTACACATAGAGCTACAAAAAACAAAGTATGTCAGGTTATACAGTCAAGCCGTCAAAAATCAGGAAATAACTAAATTGAAGCTGGTGTATAAATAACTAAATTGGCAGCTGTTTCTGGAAAACAGTAATGAAAAGTTTGAGACCAAGTGCTTTCTTGATGCTAGGCTGCTTGAATGCAGCCTCCCACAGTGATGAGTAACTGCATTGAACTGAACAGACTCGTCACCCATTCTTAAGTCCTTCCTATCGTACACCGCTCATATACAGAATTAAATCTTAGTAATATTTTTTAAAAATACATGGGAAAATATGGCAGTACTATTATTTGGATGGTTATATTTTGCAATTTGAAGTATGAATATTATGAATAAAAAGTTCTGGGCTACAAAAGACATTACTAAGGGTTTTGCTATTGCCCTACTTTTGAGCTAATCATCACAAAGAGAAAGAATTTGGTACACTCTTATGTTCCAGACAGTTTTGTACTACAGTCAGTGATAAACATATCTTCAAAGATATTGACATGAATATTTCAAAGCAATGTTAGTGACACAGTGCAGTGTGTTGCTCTTCTGTTTTCTGTCTAAAGGTGGGTCCCACATGTCTTTTTGGAGTGACACGCAATACCGGCTCAGCAACACAATGCTATAATATAGAAATCACAACAGAACCCTCCATCAAAAGGAGGGTTGATGTAAATCTTGGGTAATCAGAAGTCAAAAAATACCCTGAACATAGTTATCTATATGTCCTGCTTCCCTTTGCTGTGGATGTCCAGACCAACAAAAAGCACCCCATCCACAATGTAACTGAAGGCACAAAACTACCTAAGCTTTCTTCCCCTGACTGCAGCCTCCTTTCAAATCCCATGCACTCGTCCAAGAATGTGGGTGTGGGTGTGGGTGTGGGAGTGTCCCAGTGTGTCAAATATGTTGTATATCTTAGGGTGCACCCGGTACAATGATCCACAATGAGCCACTTCAACAAATAAGCAACCTTCAATATTTGCTGAGGGTTACCTTTTGACCTTTGTTGGAAATATTACCTTTATCTTATTTTTCCATTATAGATATTTGCATTTGTAGATATTCTGAGACTTGTCACTACAATGTAATAACAGTTACTCACTGCTTAAAATCATATTGTATATACTATTGGCTTTGTGGCTCCCCATAAAGATAAATTTTCATTTTAGCTGAACTTTGTGGACTATTAAATTCATATTTTCCCACTGAACAGCCCATAAAACATCCTAGTGTTAAGAAGTTGCGAAGTCTCCAGATCTATGCATCGCTTTAGTTCAAAAGTTTGAAAGAATAATCAGCACCCCATGCTGTTTTCTGTTCCCACAACTGACACTAATGCCTGGGAAAACCCTTCAGAGCTATTCAGCAATTATGTCTCCTCCCATTTTTGTATTTGGTTTGAAAACCAGTGCAGAAGAGGCAGATTAGCCAAAACTAACACTATTGCAAATATCAGCTTCATACAAACACTCTTCATCTGCAGCTAGGTCAAGACAATTGTAACATCATCTAATTTGCTCTTTGCACTTCCAAACTATAATAGAAGGCTAATTTCCAATGAATTGTGGCAGCAGCAGGTGTATACAAAATTGCAGGTTTTTTCCAAACAGCAGTACTGTTTGATTGTTGTCTGCTGCAGAAGAAACAAGGAAGAGCTAGGCAGGATTCCTCACATGCTTCTTGTCTACACAACTGGGAGAGGCAAATGCACCCAGACATTTCACACCAGGTTCTTCACAAGTTTTTTTGCTGATTTGGTTTTTAAAACTGAGTTTTTTCTCTCTGCAGCCCCACTTCATTAGAGGTGATGGGCAAGAGGACGCTTTAGGTCTGTCTGTAGTGCTGTACAATTTTTCTGCATTGATTATGTAGTAAAATGGGTCCCCTTGTTGCTATCTAGATGTAGGGGAATGCTAAACACAGGGATGAGTTCTCTCTGCAATTCAGTTTTCCAACATGTTTCATCTGCAGAGCATCTAGGCCACTGAATACAGCAAATCTGCAAATTTATAAATGGTCCACACATTCCAGATGTGCAACTATACTTGTCTGCTCTTTCTCTGTCTGCTGCATTTTGTTGAAAAATTGTCCTTGCCATATGAAGCTTTAAGAATTTGAAGGGCACTGTGCTATCAGACTGAGAAGTCTTAACTTCTGAAATTTCAAAATGTTTTTGAAATGAATGACCAATAGGTCCTTCAGAGAAGATGATGCCGTCTGTTTCCCAACACCTCTTCTTTGAGGAATTCCCCACCAAGACTATCAGATGTATTTCAGCGGGATGTCCTAGTAGAGAAGAAGGGATGGATTAAACCACCACAGAAAGAATAACCAGCACCCGATGCTGTTTCCTGTTCTCAGAATTGAGAGTCATTCCCTTCAGATCCATTCAGATTTTTTCCAGACCTGTATTGTGAAATTCTCACTTGTTAAAAGACAGTAGTTTGGGAGCGCTGCTCTTTCCACAAAGGCACACATAACTTCCTCCACTCTTGGTGCAAATCAAACACCTAAGAGCCTGTTTGAATACAGGGCTGAGCATAAAATTATTTGACAGGTGATGTCAGTGCAAATTAGTTACTGTGACAGTAAGTCCCTATTAAGAAGCATAATTACTCTAGTCAGCAAAAACTGTTTTCAGTTAGTACACAATATTCAGAAAAATCTGATCCTCATCTTTAAAATTGTGGTGTGTGACTCTTTTACATCTTAACACTGCTCTATTACAAATTGTCCTTTATGAAAAAGATACTAATTTGTTGTACACAGTCAATGTTTGCATGTTCTTAATAACCTGGCTTTAATTCACAGGATGTATGTAATCACTGTTAGATAAAAGAAAAAAAGTAATTCAAGTAACATTTAGTCTACTGATAACATCTGAATTCTAGTGCTTACTCAACTTGCTGGATTCTAAATCTAGAGAATGACTGGTAACTTGATTTTCATTACCTGCTATTACTTTCTTTTCTGTTCTATTCTCACTTATAGTATTCGTTTCACATAATTTGTTTCATTCCCATATACACTCTTATTATCTTTAATTATTACTAGATCACCCACCACCCTACAGACCATCACTTACTCTCACTTTATAGCAAACCATTCCTCTGCTGTCATTGCACTGTTATGTGGTCATCATCTCTCCAGTTCAGAAAAAAACTATTTTCCTCCCTTCTCTTCTCAATTCTTCCAATGTTGCATCAAGAATTATACTCTGCTTGTAAACTCCAATTATTCAATCTGTATTTTAAGAAACTCCCCACACAAATAGCTTTGCATGAAACTAGCAGTATTTTCTCCTGCCTCTCTGACCTGCATTTCATCCCTATGCAGGAGGGTGTGGTGTAGCCATCTTCCTAAAATGGGACTTTGAAGGTAAGTATCATGGACCAGCCTGCTGTGCCAAGTCTGCCTGCACAAACAGAACAAAAGACAGGTTGTGGTTGAGGTTGTGGTCCTCAGCCATAGGTGAGAGCATGATATAATCTGCATTCAGAAAAATCCCACCAAAAGACTCACTCCCAAGGTGTAGCTTAATTTCACAGCACAAATTCAGTCACCAATTTTGTTGTACTACTCTGTATCATTAGTAGAAAGTATTTTTTATCAGTCTTTTCTAGCAGTGGGAACTATATGAGCCAGTCATGGATGGTAGCATCCCCCCTGAGCAGCAGACAATACTTCCAGGACCATAGAGAGTAAACTTTTAGGGAAAAAGATGTATATAGGTAAGGGTGTTTGATTGACAACACTATTCAAAAAATCAGTGATATTCCGCCTCATAGACTCACAACAGGAAAAATACTATCCATTAACTAATTAGAAAGAAAAATTTCTAGGTGACCTTACTTGCAGATGTATTTCTTTCCATGATGGCAATATAGTTTAGAAATATTGATGGTTTTATCTTATTTAAGTAATAATAACATGAATTATCGTGAACATTTTGTACACAAAAGAAAAATTTATAAGACAAAGTTGTTTTGCAAGGTAGGACAGAGTCAACATATCATGAAGCAAAACTCTGCTGACTATTACTTTTGCAAACTACCTGAAGAACTATATTTACTTCGCTTCACTGGAAAAACTTCATAGATGTACATTCCTACAAGCATGTAGAGTTCTACATGTTTATACTGAAGAAAGGTTTCTGAATGTCTAAGTGATTTGAGTTGATAATTTCAGCAAAAATAATGGTTACTCAATAAAAAAGAGGGAAAGCCACAAGGAGTGGCTGGGGTCACTTGTTCTGTTCAGTCTGGAGGAGACTGAGGGGAGACCTCATTGCAGTCCTCCCTTGTTAGGGGAAGAGGAGGGGCAGGCACTGATCTTTTCTCTGGGGTGACAGTGACAGGACCTGAGGGAATGGCCTGAAGTTGTTTCATGGGAGGTTTAGGTTGGATATCAGGAAAAGGTTCTTCACCCACAGGGTGGCTGGGCACTGGAACCTGGTCTCCAGGAAGTGCTCACAGCACCAAGCCTGGAAGTGTTCAAAAAGTCTGGCCAATGCCCTCACACACATGGTGTGATTCTTGGGATATCCTGTGCAGGGCCAGTAGTTGGACTCAATGATTCTTGTGGATCTCTTCCAGCTCAGGACATTCTATGATTCTGTGGGAGGGAAGAAAAACCCTCAAATTCAAGCAAAATGCTTCAAATACTTGGAGAAAAAATTTAGCCCAATTCTAGGATCACATTAATTACCCTCTCTAAAGGTAAACCACTAAGGTGATTCTGCATACCAAGGAGTCTCCTCTTTGTAGCAAAAATCAAAGAAAATAAGAGGATTCAATGAACACATTAAAACAAAAAATATCAATTATTTTAATAACTAATGAAATATCTTTCTTGACTGTATGTGTCATACAGAATTTCCTCAGCAGGGTTTTTATGTTTTTCTGTCTCATGTGACTTGCAGAAATTTTGTATCTTGAGACTGTCTTTGCATGTAACCAAGGATTCCCAAGGTGCAAAAGTTATTCCAAGAAGAGAGAGAAGCAAACACATACAAAGACATATGCAAACATATTCACAAACAAGAAGGCAGGATCAGATAAACCTCCTCCTTTATGAAACAGAGTAACCGAAAGTGTTCTTATGATAAACTCCCCAGAAGCTCTTTTAATTAAGTTAAACCCATGAACTTTTACAGCCTGATTTGATCAAAAACTAGTACACTTGTCATCTGATAACTGTTTAGTAGCCCTCCAGCCCCATTCCTAATGAATGGTGACCCATAATAGATATCATGTAAACAATTATGTCACAGAAAACAGAAAATTAATGCTGTGAAAACTCAGTTCCCCTTTGACCCAACACATCAGGCAGCACAAGATTGCTTATATTGGTTGATGTATGCTTTTTTTATTGTAGGTGGAGGGCTTTGGTTTCCACATACATCTGCCCGGTATCTTTCACAAGAACTGATTCAGAATAAAAGAAAACTTGCATTCATTTTTGAGCAAATTAACTGCTCACCATCTAAATAGTATCTGATCAGAAGCAGATAGAAAGAATGAACAGCAATATATGAGGAGCAAAGGGAGAAAAGATATTCCTACTTCCATGATTCCCCTCTTACATTCTTTGCATTAGCACTGCCTAGTATGCCAGAATAAAGCTTGGTCCTTGCACTACGCTGGTACTCACAGGAAGTCCCCATGACCACAAACATTGCATATCTATGCTTTTAAAATTGCACTTTAAAAAAATGAGCTCTGCTAGACAAAACATTACATTGTTATTTAGATTGCCTTGACAATGGCAATGGAGAATGCATGAGGAAAACTTTCTCCTTCCACCTGTATTCTCACATTGTTATCATCAACACCAGCAGATCACTGCTGGCACATGTGCAATTACTTGATTTATTGTCAAAGACTAACATATATCATAGCAAAACTCTCCTATTTTCAGGTTTTTCTACTGAGAAACAAGATTATTATCAAAATGTATTTTTATGGGTGAGAGCCGACCAACACCAAACCCAAAAAAGATGACAAGTTAAAGGAGGACAATTGAAACAAGAGACTGAAAGGTAAAGCAACTGTATGCTTAAGCGCAGGAGAGAGCTTAGGAATGGGAGGTAAATTCATTTCCATGATGCTTCTGGAACTGACAATAATTAGAGACAGGATACAAGCCTAACCTCTGCTTTGACCCAGAATGGTAGTATCTGATTTTTAACACAACCATCAACAGATGGATGTAGGCAAGAATTTATTTCTGCCAAGGAATGAAACAGCACACAGCAAGACTAATCACTAAACCACTAAACCACTAAACCAACTATGACCATGGAGCAGATCACTATAATGGCAAATTCAGAACAACAAGAAGGAAAACAACATCAACCCTAATGAATACAGATGGGTATTCCCACACCACCTAGGGACTGAGAATTTATTTTCCCACATATGTAATTCCTTACAAAATCTTGATGAGATGACAGCTGCTGAAATAGGGAAGAAACCAATGCATGCAAGTTTTTGTGCACAGTAAGAGATAAGAATAATCTGTACCTTTTGAGACAAAAGAGGCATCACAAATCAATACATTGAACATTCAGCAGGGAAATCTACCCATAGAATAATTGTTACACATATTAGATAAGAATTCTTCCTTCAGGGAGGTCAAAAAATTTTCTACATGATGAAAATTTTCAGTGTTCTGGCATTTGAAGGCTGGAAGAAAAATGTTTATTTAATTTACTCATTCTCTATATTAAAAAAAAAAAAAATCAGAAGCTTAGCAGCCCCAATTTTCAGCTACATTTTTTTTCAGAAAAAACAGTGATATTGGTCCTAGAATTACAAGTAATTTCTGTGTTCAGCTGAGACTAGGCAACTCTGAACCAGGCAGAGGTGTATAAAAATTTGGACAGAGACATGAGAAACAAAATTTTAGCAGAAAGCAGTAACTGCTCCTCCCATGCCTGCCAAAACAGATTATGGAGATTGGCATGCATCTGCTAAATCTCTCTCATGACAGATGACTTCTGTACACTAGGAGGTCCTCCCTTGGTTGAGTTCAAGATCAGAATGTGCATTGAAGGCAGAATAATTGGCCACAAGAAATTTCTCTTTTGATGCTGTTATAACTTTAAATAAATGAATGGATAGCTATGGTGTTTGCATGTAATGATGCACTTGGCATTACTGGAGATTTTTCACCAGCAGATTTGACAGACATGCCTATAGCGATGACAACCGTAACTAGAAAAGGGAAATGGATTAAATTTCTCAAAGTCTCTTCTATCCTTATTTTATCTTGTTCTGTGAACTTCTTGGAACTTCTTAACTCTGTGGTTGTTGCACTGTAGTTGTATTTTTCATGCTCTACTGTTCTGAAAATAACAAATACCTTCTAATATTAACTTAATTAGACTAAATTGTTCCACAAATTTGTTTTTACCACACTGGAGTAAATTAAGACAATTCTAGGCTTTGAGAGTGCAGGGAATTTTGAATATGCCACATAAACAACTTGACCAACATGGTTTGCTACATCAGTATTTACTGTTATTCAGTGAGCATGAGCCATAGTGTCTGGTTTCAGATGCACGCTCACAATCCTGAAGATAATTGGATTATAGCAAAGACCAGAATTTGACTACAGGGAAGTATGTTTTTCAAATTTTACTGTGTTTCTCTATGCAATAAAAGGGATGATGCTGTAAAACAAACATTTATTCTGAACATTATAAAGTTCATCATAAATTAGATTTTGTCAAGAATTCAAATAAAAATTTGAAGTAGCTAGCTCTTTGCATGGTGAAATGATAATGATTTATAAATTAGAAACTTATGTTCTTCAGTAGATTTGTAGAGACATGTATTTGTAATCAGCCTTGCATCCCAGACACTTATGGTTCTTAAGGCTGTTTCCATAGATAGCGATATCTGCTTCCATGCTGTCAGGTTCTGTCCTGCAGGCTACACCTGCCGCAGCCAGGGGGACGTTACTTCAGCCTGTGAACAAGCAGCAGACCAAGCGGCTCTGCATGAGACACAGGTCATCCAGAGGTGCTCTTGGCACACACAAATGATGATAAGTGTCAGGACTCTAATATACATGGAAAAGCAAGGAATCAAAGTCGAGTGAAAACTAATCCTGAAAGCTACTGGATTGACTAAGCCACTCTAATAAAATTCTTGTCAGGTTACATGGCATAACTATAATTGACAATTTTGGAAGTACACTATTTACTACCATTTGAAGATACAGATAAACTAACTGAATCTGTAGAAACTGTGACTTTCCTTGTTAGTGATAAGTGCATAAATTCCTTTTATTATCCCACTTAAACACATAAGCAGCAATAAAAAAAGATCCTTTATCTTAGATCCACCCTTCCATATACTTTAAAAACACAGAGGTCTTTCAATTGTCATTCCTTTGCCTTATTATATTCATCTCTGGATAAACTTGCTGTGTTGCATCTTGTTTGTAAGGTATCCAATCCATTATACCAGCTGTTTAATGGCGTCCTATGAGAGGATTTGGATTCATGGATTTCTGTCTGCATCCTAGTTGTTAAACACTGATTACAAGTACAATATTTTTACCATAGCACAAGAATTCCTCACTAGATCACAACATTCAGAAAAAAAAAGAGGTTAATTGTAATTTACTCATAGTTAATTAAGAGTTTAAATATTTTGGTTCCTTCAGTTGCATGTGCCCTGAAATACATTTATTGTTTCCTTCTGTTATCTTTCTTTTAAAATACCTCATTCTTTTGCTTCATGCAGTTACACTTTGCTGTCACTCTTCACTGAGTAAAAAATCATCTGGATGGCCAGGCCCAGAGAGTGGTGGTGAATGAACTTAAATTCTGTTGCTATCCAGTGGGATTCTCCAGGGTTCAGTACTGGGGCCAATTCTGTTTAACTTCTTTGTTGACAGCCTGGACAAGGAGATTGAGTGCTACCTCAGGCAATTTGCAGGCAAGTTGGGCCAGAGAGCTGACCTGCTGGAGGGCAGGAAGGCTCTGCAGAGGGATCTGGACAGGCTGGATCATGGCTGAGCCCAGTGGTGTGAGGTTCAACAAGGCCCAGTGCTGGGTCCTGCCCTTGGGTCACAGCAAGCCCAGGCAGTGCCACAGGCTGGGGCAGAGTGGCTGCAAAGCTGCCCCAGGAAAAGGCCCTGGGGGTGCTGGTGACAGCAGCTGAGCATGAGCCAGCAGTGCCCAGGTGGCCAAGAAGGCCAATGGCAATCTTCCTTTTCTCCACAGCAGCTCTTTTCCTCCACAGCAAGCATTTCATATAGTCAGAAAGTGACATATATTACAGTTCGTTTATATTAAGAGGATGCATGAGGAAAACTCTCAAAAGCTTCTTTAGTGATTGCTCCTTTCTCTTTCCCATCATCTCCACCAAATAATGTTTTCCAGTTGCTAAAAAATCTGTCAGTGTTGTTCTGTTTTCTATGCTCAAGAGAAAACATAACACACTTTGTTTCAAGACAACTCTGGTAATGATAACCTACCTTTCATTACACCTCTTTCACCCTTGTTTGGAGTGTTGTTGACTTCTCTAAGTAATGAATAGCAAGTTTTTGATTTTTTTTTCAAACAAATAAAACTGTTGAGTAAAAGTGTGTTCAGGAGGTCATAATACCTTTTTTTCTTGTCTATTTACATCTCAAAAAAGTGACACAGTAATATAAAAGCATTGATGTGGAGTCTTTCCACAGAATCACAGAACCACCCAATGAACTAGGTTGGAAAAGACCTTTTGAGATCATCAAGTCCCACCTGTAAGGTAACACCTCCTCATCAACTAAACCATGGCACTGAGTGCCACATCCAGTCTTTATAGTTCTTATAGTCTTTTGACTAAACCATGAGAGGGAATTGGTAAGCAAGCTGAAAAAAAAACAACAACAAAGTCCTTTTCACTGCTTTTCTAAGGTTGTGCTTACTTATGCTGACTGCAAGAACATAAAATTTGCCTTTTTTTAGAAACATTACCTAGAATTCCATGGAAGTATGAAGCACAATAACTTCCCACCTGCTCACAACGTACACCTTACCCTATGCATATTGCTCATGGCCTCTGGGCACATCTTCAGTACCACCCTTCCCTCACAGAGTTTCAAGGAAAAATTCAGGGCAGCATATGATAACATGCACTTACCTGAAAAATAGCCAGCTCAGATTGACCCTGATGCTTACTCACTGTGTGGAGGAATGTGGGAAGAAAAATCTGAATGAACCAGAAGACTTTTTTTTTCTTTTAGGTGTGCATTGTATATTTCTACAAAGAGATCTATTTCTGAAATCTGGGAATATTCCCATACATGAAAAATATGGAATATATACCCATGGTACATAGATTGTGTAATGAGTTCATTTGAAATACCTACAGATTACAGACAATAATGACTTCATAGTTAATGTCAGCCTGATTGCCAAGGTCTTGTAAGAAGGTTGAAAGTTCATATATCTGACAAGAGTAAGATGACTGACTTATTAGTCACAACATAATTTCCTCTCACTTGTCCACCTTTTTCAAGTCTGGAACACATACAAGTGTTCTACCAAAATCAGATGCCATTTTCAAGTACTTGTAACTCAACCCACAGGTAATTCATGGTCAGATTCTCTCTCTTTCAAAAACAACGTGGATCAAAAATGGATCAAAAGGGGCAAGAAAGCACCATTCTGTGAAAATAAACTCCTCCACAATTCAATTTCTCTGTAATGTTCCTACCTTGCCAAATGCAAGATATCCAATATCACTTTAAATAAATGGCCATATGTTATAAGACACGGCTTATAACATAGATGAATATTCAAGATCTTTCTCATGTCTCCCTGAACAAAGAATTTTACACTGTGTCATTGAAGGATTTTTAGACCTTTGAAAAGTGTCTCACTCAGGCACAAAAGGAGAGCAGAATAACAGTAATAGCACAGCATAATCCAGCTTGCTGAAGTCAGAGACTTCAAAGGTCCTTGACATAATTAAGAGTAGGACTACCTTGTCTCTAAAACATTTGGATGAAAATATCTCCTTTTAAAGATGAATGCTTCAGCAATTAATTCTTAGGACATCATAAGTATTACAACTGCTTGTGTAAGCTCTGTTGCAATGCAGTGAGGTGAAACAAGTGCTCGATGATAAAAGGACACTTCCACTGGGCACAAAGAGAGAGTATGACAGACAAATACATCATGCTTAGCCTGCAGATTCAAGTTCACAAAGCAAAGCGTGCTGGAAAACTACCCCACATGCAAATAAAACCAACAAATGAAAGCAAAATGGATCAACATGAGTGGATGAAATTATGATCCTCACTGCTTTCAGAAATTGATCAAGACATAACTATCAGGCTAACATTTCCAAAGTTTGATGTGGAGCATCCATCTGATACTGAAGCTGAGTTTTCAAAGTGCTGAAGATGAGAAAGTCAAAGGCAAACATAGCTTGACAAAAACCAAATCAATCTACTTACTGTTGAGAACATGAAATCAAAGCAATTTTGAACTATTTCCAGTTGGGTGCCTATTTTCCAACTACTTGCAATTCCAAGAAACGGAGTTGTTAAGAGTCCTGTTCAGCAATAAGTCTGTTAAATTATATGGAGTAAGCAATAAGAAGTCACCTTATTTTAACATGACAGCTCCTAAAAAGGGATGATACAAATCTCATGCTTGCACAAAAACATTGAAATTATTTTACTAGCTATTGGAATATTTTTATTCAGCAAAATAGATTATACAAGCAAAGTGATTTTAGGGAGATAGCAAGAAAGAAATTAGCATAAAAAACCTAACTATTTAAGGACTATTTTTGATGTTATTATAGTGATTTTTTTGTCCAGACTTAAATTTGAACCAAAAAAGTGGCCTAATGTACATATACATAATTATACTATATTATATTATATTATATTATATTATATTATATTATATTATATTATATTATATTATATTATATTATATTATATTATATTATATTATATTATATTATATTTATTATATTTATTATATAGTATCATATTATGTTATATTTTGTAGAATTCAGGAAAACTTCAAACAACAGACTTTCAGCATCAAATCACAGCTAAAGTGACATATAATGGTAATTGGAAAAACTCTTCAAACTATGAATTGCAAACCACATTGCCAAAAAATGGCTTCCACAGGATAATTTACTTGTTGATTTGGTTGTTTGTTTTTTTTTCAAACTGAGAAAAAAATATACAAAAAAAGAAATGAAAACAAAATATAACAAAGAAGAAAAGTGTGACTGCTTGCTCCCTTCAGTAAATGTTACTTAGAAAAAGTTATTGCAAACTGCCCAGTTAGGGTAATTTCACTATAGAGATGTTCAGAATTTAACTGATCCCTTCAGTTAAGCATATTTAGTCTCATCACTAGTAGTGTTTCCTAGGAAACACTGTTGGGCCTGGTCCTGTTTACTAACTTTATCAGTGATCTGGATGAGAATCTTGAGTCTACTATTAGCAAATTCATGGATGGCACCAAGTTGAGTGGGAGTGTTGATTTGCTGGAGGGCAGGAAAGCTCTGCAGAGGAATCTGGACAGGCTGGATCATGGCTGAGCCCAGTGGTGTGAGGTTCAACAAAGCCCAGTGCTGGGTCCTGCCCTTGGGTCACAGCAAGCCCAGGCAGTGCCATAGGCTGGGGCAGAGTGGCTGCAAAGCTGCCCCAGGAAAAGGCCCTGGGGGTGCTGGTGACAGCAGCTGAGCATGAGCCAGCAGTGCCCAGGTGGCCAAGAAGGCCAATGGCATCCTGGCCTGTGCCAGCAATGGTGTGGCAGCAGGAGCAGGCAGGGACTGACCCCTGTACTCAGCACTGTGGGAGCCACACCTCAAATCTTGTGATCAGTTCTGGGCCCTTCAATTCAGGAAGGACATTGAAGTGGTGAAACAAGTCCATAGAAGGACAGTGAAATTGGTGAGGAGTCTGAAATGCTTGTGCTGTAAGGAGTGCCTGAGGGAGTCGAGATCACTTAGCCTGGAGAAGAGGAGTATCAGGGGTCCTCTACAACTCTCTGAAAGGAGGTTGTACCCAGGTGGGAACCTTTTTTCCTAGGCAGCTATGAATATTAGAAGAGAACGTAGTCTTAAGCTTCTTGAAGGGAGTTTTAGATTGAACATTAGGAGGCATTTCTTCACACGAAGGGTGATAGACATTGGAATGGGCTACCCAGGGACATGGAGGTTTCACTGCCCCTGGGAATAGTTAAGGAAAGAAAAGTGGCACTCAGTGACATGGTCTGGTTGACAAGGTAGTAATTAGTCAGAGGGTGGACTGGATGATCTCAAATGTTTTTTCTCAAATTAGCTGATTCTGTGATTCTGTATTTCTCAGCACATACACTTAGAAATCACATGTTCTGAGATTTTGTGCCTTGATCTGTCCAGGTTAAATTCTTTGCTGTTTCCTGCAACTCATGAAGACATGTCATGACATTAGAGCTGAAAACTGAGTGACCAACACAATATTTTATTGGGCAAATATCTCCCTGTATGTATCTTCTTACCTTCCTGTAAAGGCAATGTAACAAGCTGGTAGAAAGGATTATCAGCCTCAAATTATCCACATACTCTCCCACCTCAAAGGAAGAAAATTTTTGATTGTTATTTTCAACATATAGACTCTACCAAAAAAATCCTTACATTATTCGCTGGCTTGGGAGGGTGTCACAGTAAAGTTAACCACTGCTGACTTTTATATTCACAAAATTTGAGACTAGGAAAATCAGCACTGCAACAGACTCTTTCCCTGCTATTGTGTTTTTGTTTTCAATGTAGAATGTACTTTCATTTTCAAGAAAGCATGTGGTTGTAATCTGAAAGTAGCAGAATTTAAATGTAACCAGAATTTCTTTAGACTACAGATGACACAAATGGAATACCCCACAGACACATTAGATGAAAAGAAGTAACCTACTGTCAGCTGACACTGTGAAGATTATACAATATGATTTCTGTATTGTGACTCCTGCTTTGACAAAGAACATGTTTGACTCCTTCCTACTGGTTGATTGCATGAGAACAACCATATTACTCTTTTTGTACGGTCTCCAGATAGAGTGATCCTGGGGTGCTAGACACATCTCTGGAAATTCTAAAGTGAACCTACAACTGAATCTACTAACTTGAAATACAATACTCTGCTGCATGTTTGACCCCAGTTCCTCTCTGCTCCTTAGCAGGTGAAAAGAGGACATAAGCAAGGGGTTGAATGCACACACATGGACAGAATCTATCTGAATTTATGTACAGATTGCTTCTTGAGTACTTTCCACTTCTGCCATAGAAAAGAGCTGTGTTCTGCAAGCTCCTGATATTGACCAGCAGTGTGGGGTCATTTTCATGAAATCCTTTTGCTAGCAGAGCACAAAGTAACCTGCTCACTTGTTAAAATACTTTCATATTTCATCAGTCAAAAACCTTACCATGCAAATCTGCTGTACTGCAGTTAAGTCCTGATGCATAGGGGGACTTTATGTCCTTTTGGATGACAAAGAGTTTCCACAGCTATTTCTCAGGAGATTTTGTCTCTCCAAAGGCTATTTTCAGAAAGATTTGTTTGTTCTTACAGGACATTTCTATCAGAACTGTGAAGTTATGCTTAAATTGCCCTGCAGAAACTTACTTATAAAACTTGCTAGAAGCATAGGTTGAAGTCCTGCTTACCGCTGTCAGGCTGGAAAAGTCAGCTGCTTCAAGCCCAGCAGCATTTCCATGACAATATTGGGTCCAAAAAATTAATTTTAAAACCTAAAATAAAACGAAAAATTTAAAAGGTGATTTCTTATGGTTTTAATTCTATTTCTTACTATAGAGTTTACTGATCTCCAGCTAAACAATTTCTAAGAAACAAAGCAAAGCCTCAAGTCTTCTCTTTTGACTGCAATTAATTAATGAGAATTACCTCCTCTATTGCCCCTTTACCAGTAATAGTTACACCTCTGGTGATAAGTAAGAATCCTAAGGCCTAAGAACTCTGTCCTGGATACAGGGACAAGAGGATGGAGCTTTCAGTGCTGTGTATTTCACACCACCCACATTACTGCTGGAGGGGTGCAGCCTCGACAGGAAAACACTATGAGCAGAAACTGAAGTGGCACCATCTTTAGCCAGGGCACATGGAAGGGCGTGTGCCAGAGCAGAGTCCAGACTGCACTGCTACTAGACACCAGGATAGAGCTGGCACCATAGCTGTTGTAGCCACCAGAGCCAGCACGCCGGAGCTGCTGGCTGCCACTCTGCTCCTGCCACCACTGCTGCACCCACAGTCCTGCTGCTGCTGTGGTGGCAGAGAGCGAGAGAGAGCCTGCACCGGTACTGCTGCCACCACCAGAGCCAGCGCCTCTGCACCACAGAGCCTTATCCGGAAAAAGTAGTTTTCCAGATTTTGTTTTGTCCCTGTTTTTCATTGTTTCTGGACTGGGGAGGAGGAGGCTGAGCCACAGGAGCCGCCCTGGCATGCTGCCTCTGTTTTGCTGAGGGCCATGTGGTGATGGTCTCTATTTTGCCTGTGTTTAGACACTGCACTGATTGGTGCCCAGGTGGACGTTTGGTGAATACCCTTTTGTGGGCAAAACTCTCTCCTGTCGCTGCCTCTTAAACACTCTTTGTTACTAATATTGTTGTGATTATTTCATTAAGTTGTGGTTCCAGTTTACAATTTCTCCTAGTTTCCGCCATTATCAGAAGGGGCAGGGGGGAAAGGGGGCAGCTAAAATGGGTTTAATTTTTCACCTGGGTTTAAAACCAGCACAAACTGAATCACTGAAAGGCATATATAGGACTAAATTAGTCAAAAGTTAGAAAAAATTACACTAAAAATGACAGTAAGTGCTTTGTCTCCTATGAACTACTATCAACAACAACCCTCACATGATATATTAAAATAATGACTATATTGCTGTTCAAACTGCTTGCATAATTTGCACTAAAATATTGTCTCTTGTGTACTAACAGCTGTGTATGAGATTTACTTACCACACTGGCTGAGAATTCACCTGGCTCTTCTGCTTTCATTTCCCTTCCTTGTTCCTAGCAGGCTTTCTCTACAGTTAATGCACTGAGACAGATGCTTGGCCGTCTAAGGCTTTCCTACAACCATGAAAATTTGGCCTATGACTTCCCATGCAGTTTGAATCTAAGCTCAAAGGCCAAGCTTCAAGTCTCAAAATAAGATTGCCTCCAAATCATGGGCATTTTTATAATACCAGCTTTTTTCTTGCTGCTAAAATTTTGGCATACATTTCATTGCAGTTCAGGGAGGGCTGTAATTTGTCAGCCAGCACTTCATCTATGTTTGTAGAGATATGGTAGCCCATGGTGTTCATCCTGTTTCTCCTGGGTTAATATATCCTTTGACAGCTTTCATTCCCCAGATTTGCAGAAATTCTCTCTCAGAAGAAATTTAAGAGCATGGAGAAAGGATACACAGAATAAAAGCTCCAAGGGTCGGCTGGATTTTGAGATAAACCTGATGAGGTACAGCTCTAGATCCTGAGGAAATTGATGGAGGAAGTGGCTAAGTTATGTATCATATTTGAGAAGTTGTGGCAATCCACGATTGGTAAAGCAGAAATATAATCCCGATATTTTAAAAGGGAAATAAGGTACACCCAGGGAACTATAGGCCTATCAGTCTCATCTCAGTGCCTGGCAAGGTCATGTAGCATATCTTTCTGGAATGAAGGTACAGGGAGGTGATTTGCAACAGCCAGCATGGCGTCACTAAGGGCAAATTTTGCCTAACAAGTTTGGAGGCCTTCTATGAAGGATTATAGTGTTGGTGGATTATTAGTACTACCAATTTTGTGGACGGGACGTGCCTGAGTTTGTCTGGCCCCTGCAGCTGAACCAAAAGGTGACAGCTGTGGTGTTTCACTTCAGAGATTCTTTTGGCTAGCTGGATGTTGCAGCTGGGCACATGGAGATAAGTCCAGGCATGCTGGGGCTCCGGTGGTGGCAGGATGGAGCTTTCTCTCATAGACGGTCCGCTCCTCAGGTTTCCATCTGACGGAGAAGCTTTAAGGCAGTAGTGAAGGAAAGGAGTCAGTTCTGATGGAGGGCTTTAATCCAGAGCTTTTATTCTGGCCCACAGGCCTCTGAATCCAGCAACTCCTCCAACAGAACTCCCAGACCACATCGTTGCTCACTCTTTTACACAGGGGAGGGGAGGAGGGAAGGGATAGGGAGCCCACCAATCAGGTATGGGAGAGGAGGTCTCAAGGGACAAAGGACACCTGGATGGCCCAATGCCCCTCGGGGGAGTAGAGGGCATCTTTTGAATCTGCCCAATCACTTGACACCCTTCTGGAATTCCAGGATTGACAGACAGTGCTTGGCAGGGGGCAGGGTGGGGAAAGGAGGGAGGAGAAACCCAGGGGTTTGGGGTAAACCCTGAAATCATACTGCAACAGTGAATGAGGGAGGAACAACTGACATCATTTACCTGGACTTGCACAAAGCATTTGACACTGTCACACATGACAACCTTGTCTCTAAACTGGAGACACACAAATTTGGTGGGTGGAACACTATGTGGATAAGGAATTGGCTGGGTGGTAGCCCTCAGAGCTGTTGCTCCCAAAACAGCTTGATGTCCAAGTGGAGACCAGTGATGAATGGTGCTCCTCAGGGGACCAGTGCTACATATAGTATCTGTGGCAGTGGCACGGACAGTGGAAGCACCCTCATCAAGTTTGCTGATGACACCAGTCTGTGGGCAGCCAATGCACTGGAGGGCAGGGATGCTATCCAGAGGGACCTGGACAGGCTGGAGAGGTGAACCTGTGCCAGAAGGTGGGCCTCTGGAAGTTCAACAAGGCCAGATACAAGTTCCTACCTCTGTGCTGGGTCATCCCAAATACGGACAGAGGCTGAGTAATGAATGGATGGAGAGCTGCCCTGAGGACAAGGGCTGTTGCTTGACAAGAAGCTTGACATGACCTAGCAAAGTGAGCTTGCAGCCCAGAAAGCCAACCATGTCCTGGGCTGCAGAACACGAAGTGTGACAAGCAGGTTGAGGGAGATAATTCTGCCCTTCTATTCCACTCTCGTGATCCAGACTGTAGTACTGGATGCAGCTCTGGGGTCCCCACCACAACAAGGACATGAACATGTTGAAGTGAGTGGCCACAATGTTGACCAGAGGGCTGGAGCACCTCTTTTATGAAGACATGCTGAGACAGTTTGAGTTTTCCAGCCTGGAAAAAGCTCAAGGAAAAACTTCTAGCCACCTTACAGCATCTGCAAGGGATCTACAAAAAAGCCAGAGGACTTTTTACAAGGGCATGTGGTGAAAAGACAAGGGCGAATGGTTGCAGAGACTAGATTTAGAATCATAGAACAGTTTTACTTGGCAGGCAGCTTAAAGATCATCTCATTCCAATTCCCTTGCTGTGGACAGGGAAAACTTCCAGTGGACCAGGTCACTCAGAACTCCATCCAGACTGGACTTGAACACCTCAAGGGATGGGGCATTAACTGTTTCTCTAGATGACCTGTTCCACTGTCTTCCCACTCTCACAGAAAAAAACCCTAATGTCTAATATAAACCTACTCTCTTGAGGTTTGAAGCCATTCACCGTGTCCTGTCACAACATGCTCTTGTAAAATGTCTGTCTCCGTCTTTCTTGTAGGGTCTCTTCAAGTACTGGAAAGAAGGCAAGGTATCAGATAAAATGAGATTTTGAAATATTTTAAAAGATGAGTTCTTTCCTTGAACCATTTACAGTGCATTACTGTTGTATTTTTTCAATTTTTTTTTTTTTTACATTCTTTTGAAGTAGAATCCTAGCTCACTATTAGATGTTTTTATTCTAATGTGTGCAGGCAACTAAAAAAGCTGAGGTTTAGACACAGACCATGCTAAAGCTCCAAATCCTGTGATGAAACTCCTCAGAACAAATTGGGAATACAAAGTTCTGCCTAGAAAAGATGCCAAGGGCACTGAGTATTTTCAAGCTCTTGAAAAGTCCCAGAAGGTCAGATCGTATGCCTATAATTCATTTTTGAGTTGCACAGCCAATAATTCTGAATTCCTTTCTCACCTTTGCTCTTCAGATCTTTGACTATCTCAGTTAACATATTACCTCAAACTTGCTGAACATTTTCTAAATTAGTGTTCACTCACTCATCCATTTCAATGTGCTACTAAGACATTTGAGTTCCAAAATAATTTTGTCATTTGCTATCATTATCTTCCATCCAGAAAACGTTCTGCTTCATTACGTCTTCATTAAAATAAATCTCCAAATGGAGTGTGGGTGAACAGTGTCCTTCAATTTCATTTATGTCATTTGTGAAGACTGGTAAAAAGCAACTGCTTGCTAGAATCAGTAATTTTATAATTACATATGTATTAGTATGGCAACTTGTACCATATATCACATAATGAGGCATCCTGCAGAGTTGCTGGAGCTGCAGTAGAATATTATCCTATAATTTTTGCTTTGTTCACCATCACCTTGTATTAATACATACGTACTTTGTGTAGTATGGAGGTTAAATGATGTTACTCCAATATGGCTGGAAAATATCACCATCTTCACTTGGGGAACAAATTATTATTATGCTAATAAAGTGGTATTTGTTCAACATAGTTTTACCTCTTAATTTTTCAAGATTGAGACATGATTGCCACTACAGTAAAGATTCAGCCTTTTCACATGGGCCTAGAGGTCAGATGCAGGTGCTGCTGTGAAGTAACTCTTCTTCTGAGGTGGAATTGCCTTGTACATATTAGTGTGCCAAAAAACAATATATCCTGTGCAACACCCAATATCAAGTCACATCTGAAAACAATAATGCCTGATTCACAGCTCCAAAATCTTGGAAATATATATGAGGTCTAGTTCAAATTTCTTTTAGTCATTTGCCTTAAGCAGAGTTCATTTCTGAGTCAGCAGGTGAGAAGGTATTACAAAAATCAGAAGTGAAAAGGTAAATCTCCACTCCAGATAGTAGATCTATTGTTCTACTCTACAAAGATTTACTGAATAATTTTGCCCATGAAGACATCATACTTCAAAACAAACCTCATCCCTGCCATGCTGATATTCTCTGACAGACATTTTTAAATGCTTTGCAGAAACTCAGATATTTTTACTCTTTGTGCAAATTTAATTAGTTTTTTTATTACTACTAGAGTTCCTTCGCACATGAGGCTAAAGAAGGGTGTTGTGAGAAATATGTGTGCTTCATACTTATCCTTGTTGTTCATACTTACCCATTTTGTGTAATTAGGAGGGAAAACTATTTGCAGTCATATTGGTCTAGATTTTTTCACAGACTCTTAAGTGGCTGAATCTTTAAGAAAAGGAAGAATAATTTTTAAAATCATTACCACAGTATGCACCTGGATTTACACCACTGCTGATTCATGATCACTTCACAGATATGCCATCACTCTTTCTAGGCAAATGAGAAATTTGTGACCTTGTAAAATGTGTCTGCCTGTAATGATTTTCAGAGCTTGGCTTTCCTTCAGCCTTCTGTTAATAGTACATAACTACTAGTTAAATCTCAATCTGTGAAACACATTTGATGCCACCTTCCCACTCTGCTTGCCCACTTTCTTACAACATAAAATGTCTGCAGCCAGGAGAACATATAAGCACAGTATGAAATATTTTACACTACTTGAAACAAGAAAAAGTAATCACACTTTCTCACTGATAGAAATTCCTCCAAGTAAGACATGAACACAACATCTTCTAAACTTCATTAAAATAAGTGAAAATATACACAGTATTTTTACTGACGCCAGGAACACAATTTACTAAAAAAAAAAACAGAAGTGATCTGGAATGCAAAGTTCCACATCCATGGTTTTAAAAGCTTAACAGGTAAACCATTATCAAGGAATTCAAATACTTTTTCATCATTATTCTTTTGTGTTTGTTTGACACAGATGAGTTTTGATACCAACAGTGAAAAATAGCTGATAAAAGAACATTTAGTTACCAAAAGTGGGTTTTGGTAGCAAAAAAAGATATTCAATATTAGAGGGCTACAAGCTAGCAAACAAAACTCTCATCTGCAGCTGTTGTCTTCCTCCCAGTTGTGGTCCCATTGACTCCAACAACAATAAAAATCTCATTGATCAGGCATAGGATTTCATTTAATTAAGGAAAACAAAACAAAACCCCAACAACCACTGACACCCTCCCAAAGCAAGCAAACAAAAAATAAAGTCCAAATAACCAAAAAAAACCCCTCCCAATGTCCTCTCTTTGTTAATTTAGCTCAAATCCAGACTTTTTTATCTACTGTTAAGCATAATTCAACAATTCTAAAAAATCTCAGTTGAAGAAAACATGAAGAATGACTAATTTAATAAGGTTTAGGGTATCTTTGGCAAGAGTAGAAAAACAAGTGCAAACAGAAGATAAAGCACCTACTGGTAATATTCTGGAAGTTCTATGTAGTTAGATGGATCCCCCTATGCATGCAGAAACAGCTACTGAAATAGAAATATAAATGACTTCAAAATTATAAGAGAGGGTTGGATTAATTAAATATACCAATAAAGTTTCTGGTAGTTTAAAACTACACTGGATTAAACAGCAATTGTGAAAGAAAAGTCTACTGCTATTAGACCAGTATCATGGCACCAGATATAAAATCAGCCCCCCATCAGCTCTGCCCTTGAGGACAATCAGTGCATCTGTCAAGTAAAGTTCAGTGGAGGAATTTTTTTCCTATAATATAATTTTTTCTTATCACATACGCTACATGATACAGCATATATGGAAGTTAAACTTCAAGGTCAGATGTCAGGAGGCACGTCTTCCAGGCTATAAGGAAAAATTCTGCAATTTTAGGTGCTTGGTAACACTAAAGTATTTACAGACATAAGACACATAAGATCTTTGTGCATTTTGTTCCACATGCTTTGGCACTTCACTGAACTTAAAAATGCTATGATTTTTTTTGCATTATTTTCTCATTAAGACAAAGAGATATTAGAAGGAACTAATCAGTTTGTGTTTTCAAATTTTGTATATACTCATGGCTTTATGTTATTAAAAACTATTGCAAAGTTCCTATCTTGTGGACTGGCCTTAAATTAAAAAAGCAAAATTAAATTAAACAAGCAAAATTAAATTTAAAAAGCATATTTAAAACCCTCAACTATTCTACCCATATTTTATGTAGATTATTTTTTGAAATATTTTAAAAATACTGTTGTTTATCAAAGCATTTTAAAAAACACAATACTCAAAATTTCCTTAATTCCCTGTTGATGCAGTTTCCTTTGTGTGCTCACCATAAACTAGAAGAAAAAGGCACTTCATTATTTTTCTATGGAACAAATCAACTGTCACCAAAACTTATACAAATTATATTAGTAAGCTAACCAATGCAGAAAAAGTTGAACATCTAAATAAGTAAAACTGAAGTGATTTTTTTTTCCTTTCTTAATTAGAATCACTGAAGATCTTTTTTAAGATTTATGAAAGGGCAAGCTTCCACTTGCTATACTCTGCTCTGCATTGTACTCTACTGTACATGCTCCAGTAGGACTGCTCTCCCAGCACTGAAACATTCATATGCCTCAAAATGTTGAAAATATTCCTATGCTGGTCTTCAGTAATTCACTTAAAATGTAGTTAAGAGAGTTATACAAATTGGAAGTTATTGTTGAGACATGGCTGTGTAAGTATTAGGACACCATGTGGTAATAATTTATCAATAGAATGGTTATTTATGTATTTATGTACACTCCTAATTCTACAGCAAAATAATCTGAATTATTTTAGCCTTCAGGGAAAAAAAACCAAACACGGTGAATGTATGTCATTATTTCCCAGGACAGTGTTCACATTTTCAAGACTGATTCCTCTGTATGGTTCATTAACATTAAAAAAATTAAGCACAAAAAATTAAAGCATTTTTTCATGCATACAATCCTGACCATGATCTACTCTGACAACTTTGTAAAAGTGATCAATATAGCTGCAGAATATATTCTTATCATCTTTACAGGTAGAGTGTATAGACATTTTTTCACAAATGCATTCTATTCCTTTCATAATGATTCCATGGTCTCAAAATCAGACAAAAATTTTAAAAAATGTTTTAAATAGAATATAGATTTATGTTTGCTCAGTAGTTGCACTCACTAGGTGTACAAGCAGGTAGTCTTGAAAAGTATTATGTCTTTTAGTCTTTTCATATAGATTAATTAGTTTTTAGAATAATTTTAACATTTCAAGAATGATCCATGGGCTTGGGCTACATTTCTTTTCCATTTTATTGGGATGGTTTTTTTTGTGATGTTGGGTTTTTTAATTTATAACTCCCTTTACAGAAACTGCCAGCTTGACTCTACATCCAGGATCAAAGCCAATGTCCATCATTCTATAATAGGAAAATTAAATTTAAAACGGCTTGCTCATCAGGATGTTGAAAACATCCCTATTTCATAGGCTTGATTTTTTACACCCTTTAATTTTCAATGAGTGTTGTGTTGTCAGCTTTGTGGGTTTGGTTTTTTTGAGGTCAAGGCTGTGGAATTACTTTTGATGAAATTAAAAAATAAAGAAAATTATTAAGGAAAAAAAGACTAGAACTTTGGCATGCTTTTTTCCTTAAACATTTTTAGGGACAAAACACTAGCAGAAAATAATAGAACATTGTACTGTAACAAAAGGTATATGGAGGTCTTCAATATTATTCAATATATATATTGTCTTGCTGTTGCAGAACACAAAAATAAGATCTATCTCTAGCCTTCACAAGTTGTAAAGCAAATTGTCTTATGTTTTTTCTAAGATTGTGCAACTCCTTTAACATATTTCAAGCTTCAGGAAGAAATGTATCAGCCACAATCACATTGTTTTGTACCTGCAGAAGGGCATTTTTCTGTCCTTAGAATGCTGCAGATAATTCCTAGATGTACCAAGAAGGTACTCTAAAATCCTTAATGTGAAAAAGGATACTTAATGTTTCAGTAAAAAGGATACTTAATGTTTCAGTATTAAGAGAACTTAAACCTTAAACCTAAAAAGAGAACAAAACCTTAATAGAGAAATAAGTAAATTCTAACCTTATTTTAGCTAGTCTTCAGGAACTGAATTGGAATAATTTCCCCTAGTTCACCAAAACAGCTCAAAAGAGAAGCAGAGTAAGTTGTAAGAAGGGGTATGTGCGAAGGTGAATAGAGAGAAAATAAAAGGAAGGCCTAAATTCTGAAGATGTCTTGCAAATAATTTTGTTCTTACTATCTAGAGAGGCCCCAGTTCACCACCTCCTGGGGCAGATCAGACATTTGACTTACTGAAAGCAACATCCGAGACTCCAAGTATATAGGAGAGGAAATAATAGTTTTAAAAAATTATACCCTGTGGCAATGAGATCCAAAGTCAAAGCTCTTCTGCACGAGGTATGCCTGATCTTGCCCATCCTGAAACCCAGTGTGTCTTTCAGTGTCCTGAAACCCAGTATCTCTTTGGTGCCACTCATGCTTTGTGATATTTCCGTACCAAAGTCTAGGCACAGTTGTTTCTTATAATTTCTTTGCATTAATTATTTTTGTTTTGCTTTACTGTAGCTTGTAATGTGATAGTATGCCAGCCTTCCTTTTAAGAGGTCTGACACATTTTATGGCTTAATTAAACTAATATATTTACTTATCTGTTTCCTTTCCACCACTGGGCTACCACTTATTTTTTTAAATTAAATTCTCCTGATGACAGATGCAAACAGATTACTGCAGTTGCTCTACACATCTGAAAAATAAGGACAATATTAGGTGTGTCTTTATGAATTTATGTATCTAGGTCCCGGTTTTAACACTTGAGATTGATGACAGCTCTTGCTTCTCATCCAGGTGGATTTCAGTGCTCTTACCTGATTTAACAAGGTACATACCGAACTCTTCCTCCAGGCTGTCACACAGCACAACTAGATTCATGAGAAGAAAGAATGAAGAGAGAGCAGAAGTGACAAGGTTTCAATTGCGGTTTTTGCTGATCTCCTTCAGGTCTTAGTTATCCAGGTGTTATGGACAGAAATAGGCAAACCTCAGTAGCGTATGGTTAGAAATCAATGATATCAAGTGCAATTAAACAAGATAAAATAAATTTTCATTCTGTTCTCTCCTTCATGTCATTCAGCAAGACAATGGCAGATTTTGGTTGGGGGCTGTTTGTTCTTTGCCTTTACCATTGAGCTACGGGTTTGACAATCAAAATCAGCATCTTTATAGACATATTGAAAACCATACACCCACAGAGAACTGGGTCCAAATATTATATATGCTTTAATCAGCCTTATGATGGGGAGGAAGAAGGAGACCATTACCAGTGAGATGCACAAGAAATAAACGCTTCTGGGATATTTTAGTATGTAAGCCTACCAGGGTCAAATCCCGGGGGGGAAATCCGACATTTGTGTATACCTGATCCGACATTTGTGTATACCTGCAGTCACCAATTTTGTCAGCAGGAGCTGGGTGTGCTGGCCGGCAGGTGGGCCGGCCGAGCGAGGGGCGGGGGGACCGGCCTCTGCGGTTGCCAGGTGAAGCGCGACGTCTCCGCCTCTCCGCGGTGAGCGCGCAGCCCCGCGGAGCGCACGCAGGCGGCTCGCCTCAGTTCGGTTCGGCTCGGCTCAGATCGGCTCCGCTCCGCGCGACACGCACCGCACCAGCCCCGCCGATCCCCGCCATGGCGAAGGCGATAAAGAAGGGATTGCTCTGCCCGAGCTTCGTGAGGGAAAACTGGCTGCTGCTGAGCACGGTGGCCGCCGTGGTGGCGGGTGAGCGCGGGGCAGGCAGGGAGCGGGGCGAGGCCGGCCCCCGCCCGGCCTTGCCAGCACGGTACGGCCTTAGCGGCCGTACTGTGGCGCGGCGCCCGACCGGGGACCGCGCCGGGCGAGGGGGGCTGCGCGGCCGCAGGGCAGGGCCGGGCAGCGCGGGGCCGTGCTAGCGACCCACCCGAAAGGCAGGCGAGGGCGGCGGGCTGCTCTTCCCCGGCTCCGCCGCGGCCGCGGGGAGCAGCCCCGCAGTGTGGCGGTGCCGCGGCGGTCGGGCGGGAGGGGGCTGGGCGCGGGGGGACGCGGCGTTGTCAGCCCCGGGCGGCCGGGTCGGCAGCGGGGGCCCGGGGCCCTCCTGGCCGGGCCGGCTTCTGCGCGCGTCCCTCCAGCCTGTGTGGCAAAGGTCGGTGATCGGCGGGGCGAGACCGCGGTGCGGAGAAGCGCACGGGCGACGGGGGCTGCGAGCCCTCCGTGCTGCGGATCCCCACGGCGGGCTGTGCCCCGGGGGCCTCTGCAGCTCTGGGGGGACGCGCCCCTGCCTACTGCTGGTCTGCAGGTGGCAGCCCCCCCGAAGGAAGCTGCTGTAGGGCCGGGGAGCGGTGGGGGTGGCTGCTTCTGGTGGCCCAGGCGAGCGGTGCAGCTGGAAGAGTTTGGCAATGCCGCCCATCTTTTGGAGACGTTTTCGGGGTGGAAACGTCTGGCAGTGCATTCCGGCTTTCAGAGAGGTTTTCACGGCCATCATTGTAAAGATAGCAGGATTTATCCCCTGTACGTCAACCAGCTTCAGAAGGAAAAACGAGTTGAACGCCATCTTATTAAGGATAAGTGGGCAAAGAGGGCAAAGAAAATGCACTGTGTTGCTTAGATGAAGAGATTTTTCCATAGGGCATCATTTTGGCCCTATTTATTTCATTTTCTCTTGGTTATTATTTGGAAAGTCTTGTTCACTTTTTTTTCTCCTGTAGAGAAGTGGTGCTATAAATACTTCCTTAGCTTGCTGTCTGGGTCTCTTTCAGATGACTTGTCTGCTAATTTGAATTTTGGCTCAACCATGCCTATTTTGGTGCAAATTTGTTCAGAAGAGAATTATTATTTTGGAATTCCTCTTAGTTATTTATAAGCTGTAATCAGAACTGTGCTTACATATATATGTTTTCCACAATACACTCAGTATTTGAAAGATCCCTGGATTTTTCTGACCTTGTTCAAAAATATTTTTGTGAGTTTTGTATACCAAGTGTGCAAAGGGCCTTGCTTTGAAAATCTGACTGTACAACTGGAGGAGTGTGTTTATGTGTCTGTGTTTGCATGTGTACAATTGCTTTGTCACATAGTCTTGTCAGGTATTCTTCCAGGAGTTGGCGTACTTTTGATTTACAGAAGTGGTTAAGAAATATTCCCCTCTTATTATCTTCGGTGTCTGTAGTTAGAATTGAAGATTGTGATGTGATTCTACAGGTGATACATTCTGAAATTAAATTTCTCTGAGAGCCACAACTTAGGACAGTGCAGGAGCTGTGGGGACAAGTGACCCCAATTCCCCTAATACCCAATAGAAATTCCCAGTAAGAGGACAGTCTCCCAGCACTTGCTGTGTCCTTCAACTTCTCTGCCTGCTGCACTGTAATTAACAGTCCATATCTCAGGGGAGCTCTATAATACTGTCAAAGAGAGTCTTCATCGTAATTCTGTGAGCCTTGGACCAAATTACCTTTTCAAGGAACTGTGTATCTGCAGCATTTCCTGTATTTCTCATAGGTGAAGTAAGGTACATGAGAAGAACAGTGAAACACTTGTAAAGATGGAGTTAAATGATATATTATTGCTTTACTACAGCACGAGGAAAGTTTGTAGTATACCTAGAGTCCACAAACCCTTCATAATTAAATTTACATATTTATTCTTTTTTAATATACTCTTGGAAATTCGTCTGAGGTTTGTTAATCTAGTTAGTTTGGAAGAACAATTTAGCATTTATGAGCAGAAGAGTGGCACATCATTTTGAAATAAGAAAATAGGCTTTTCAGAAGTATATGGAAGTAATAAATGCATCAAGCTGTGAAAGTATGCTGTGAAAGCTGTCTTGCAAAGTACCTGACATTCCTGCACCATCGTATGGAATCATGATTTTTGCTCATCATCCTCAGAGCCACGTTCAGCATCCAATTGAAATACGCTTCTCTTTTCTAGTACACTTACTAAATTGAAAAGTTTTTCTGATTACTTGTGTGCAGCTCTGAAAAGAGACAGAAATGGAAACCCCTCAGAATTCTGAACATTGCTTCCTTCAAGAGTATTATTATCTTAAGCATTCAACATTTTGCCTGTTCTTTCCCTTTTCAAATGTACCAGAATTTCTTTCATAGCAGTTGTGTATGTGGAGGGTGTGATTTAAAATCTGTACACAAAATATCTGGAGTGTTATGTTTTTTGGGTAAAAACACCTGAATGCATATTCAAACAAAACAAAATTTGAGGCTCAAGTGGTTATTTTCCTTGCCTTAGAAGAGAGTCAGCTTTAGGCCACTAAGCTGATGTGAAGAGATGTGTAACCTGGAGAGCAGCAGCCTCACACAAATATCTGCAAAAGGAGGTGCAAAAAGGTGCAAAAATCTTGCATCTTCTTGTTCTATTGGCCTTACTGAGCCCAAAGCAACTGAGCTAACAAAAGTAGTTTACAAGTCAATTTGCTTCGAGTGCTTCTGCCGCCCATTTTATAGAAAGTTACATTGTTTCCAGATTATACAATCAGGGCAAAATAAACTGGAAATATCCCTGAAAATTACTCACCCTGAAACAGGCGTCCAAAGGACAATTGCATACCGAGAGTTTAAGTCACACTTCACAGGTTTCTCACAGAGTATTTCTTATTTGTCATCACTTTGTCTCAAAAAGGTCACTGCTGCAATACAGACAAACCAGTCATGAAAGGAAAAGGCTGATTATGTGATAGTTTTGAAATCTATTAGCTGCCTTTTTTTTTTTTTTTTTTTTTTGGTAGCAGCTTTGTGTCTGGGAAAGATTATTCTATTATTCTGAGGGATTCAATTCACCTAAATTTGCAGATACTTTTTTTTTTTTAATCGCTGAATGGAGTGTCTGTCACTTCCTAAACATATTCAGAATTTAAGATACCTCTAAACCTGTCTGTGACTTGGGATTGGGCTTATTTCAACAGCACACATGTGGGACACTGAAGTTGTTCAGGTATTTATGTGGAAATGTGAGAAATGCAGTATTGAGATTGATAAAGAAGGAGGAAGCTAATGGCACCGAAGACTGTGAATCTCAGGTGTCCTTTCTTCAGCCCTTTGTTCATCAGGGGTGTGCCAGTGCGGTCTCAGTGAGAGGCAGCGACAAACGCTTTTGTGTTCTGCCATTACCTTCCTTCATCGTTGTCCCCTCACGAATGTACACGGTCCTTACGCTGTACGCCTCGGGCAGCACGAAAAAGGAGCCTCGGTGCCGGGCCGGGAGCCGGGTGCGGCGGGAGCTGTCCGAGGTGGCTCCGCACAGCCGGCACCGGGCGGCCGGAGAGCGCGCAAAAACGCGGGCTGCAGCCAGCGGCGATGCAAGGCAGGGGTGGAGTAAAAGAGAGGGCGGGGGTCAGGTATTGAGGCCGGAGCATGCCTAAACGACTGACTTTTCCACCTCTGAAGTGAATTTATTCAGTCTCTGCAGGATCAAATGCTTTGCTTGTGCAGTTCCATTGTTGAAAGATTTGGGCTGGCATCAGCCTGCCTTTGAGAGTGAGATTTAAACAGGCATAGTTCCTGTTGTAACACCAGCATTGAAAAAATTTTGAGTGTTGTGACTAAAATGATTTTCCAGAATTTGGTAAGTGCACTAGCCATTGAATCTTCTAGTTTGTATTTTATGATACCCCCTGGCAGTTTATATGCCTTTATTCTCTATAATGTTAATGGAAGTTATTATATAATAATATTAAGTAGTAGTATCTCACTTTAAGAATATTTCTTTGTTTCTAGACAAATCAGGTCCATTCATACCTGCTAAATGAAGGGCTGTGCTCCCTCTGTAATCAGACTTGACACGGGGACTTGACAGCTGGTTTTAATAGCAGTAGTTCTGCATTACTGGAAGCCCACCAGTGCACTCCTACAAGAATTAATGTCTCATAGGGTGAAGACAACAACAGAACAATTAGTAGCCTATCACTCTGTTGATGGCCTTTTCCTATGTAGAAGGCCACCTGAATCCAGGGAGCTCACAATATTCCTGAGGTTTTTTTGCAGATGTTGACTGCAGCCTCTAAACCCCAAAAACATATTAACTCTCTGTCAGTAAGTTGCTTCTGTCTCTAGCAAAGGCAATTTAAATGGCAAAATCCTAGTCTTGATATGAAGTAAAGTTTCACCATTTTCCCTCTCTCCCTCCTTGCACCATATCAAAAAGTGGCCTCTTAGGTTAGTTTAGGCTGTCTTCAGTACCATTTCTTGCTTGCACAATATAGTGGTAAGGTTCCAAACAATGAAGTAGATTTATAGTCTCTTGAAATATGCTAGCAAAACCAGCAAGAAAGAAGTTCTTGGGGAATAAGGAGAATATAATAAAACAAAAGAATTATTGCTTTGTTTCTGACAAGTATAGATGTAAGCCAAGCATTCAATTTCTTTCTTGAATTCTAAAGCACAGCATTTTATTAATTTGGAATTTATAAAATATGAAAACCAGACATCTTGAATCAACTGTGGTAGCATGGAAATTTAAAAGAAAACTGTTTTCTTCTTGCTGTGCCTCAGAACAGCAAAGATGATACTTGTGACTTTCTGTGCTGCTCTAGACAGTGATGATTCTTGTATCTGTGTTTCTCTGTAACACTTGCTAACAGTTTGATATAGGATGGGATCTCTTCAGAAATGTATGAAACACAGCAATTCTGAGAAAATGTCAGAATTTAATTTTAACAATGGAAAGTAAAATGTGTAGTGACAAATAATTTCATCTGACAGTTTAACATGCCACTGAGGATCAAAAATTCTCTAAGTCAGGAAGTCAGACAATGAAAGAATTCAAAGGTAATTGAAGTTAAGCATGATGCTTCTTTTCAGGTGTTTTGAAGCGAAGAAAACCCATCTTTTATTTCTTCTTCTGGCATGTAAATTTTCCAATTTTATTGTTTGTTTTAACCCAGTCTCTGGGTTTCACTTTATGTGAGTAAAGTGAAACTATCACTAGAGCTGAATTTTAAAATCTTTGGAAAGGGTGAGGTTAATGTCAATTTACACTCTGAAAAGGCCCCAAACTACCAAAGTCTACTGGTATTATTTTTACATTTGAAGCAAGAACACCAATATTAGTATCAGCAAAATATTTACTGTGTCCAATTTCCAATATTATTTAAGGGAAGATGTAATTGCAAAAATTACAATGTAATTGCAAGAAGTTCTTTTCTTTTATATTTGCATTTTAGAAACAAAGCATAAAGACACTTTAATCTTATATACCCCATTTAAAAAGATAATGTTCAGGTTGAGACTACGTGCAAACAACAGCTGCACTGTTCGGAAATCTTTTTTTTTATTCCTATAAATGCCCCATAGGATTTGTGCAAGGCATTTGTGCTTATAGTCCCACAACATTGTCTTGTCCAGTGAGAACACATGTGTATCACATCTAAAGATCAGGGCTCTATTGGAGTTAGTGTTTCAAATTTCGTGGTCCTTTCATGATTTTGGAATGGTGAACAACCTGGCCTTGCTTAATCTGAGCTATTTTTTTGGGTCATATACCTGATTTCTCAAGGCTTTGAAGTCTTCATTAGTTTCAGAATAACAATGTTACTGCATTTTACTATCTGTCTATCTTTAGTGTCCACTAAATTGCCTTTCCATCTGCTTATCTCTGTCACAATCATTCCATTGCTCTTCCAGCAAGGGGAGAGCTAGAACAGAATGTCCTGTTTACTGCCCTTTTCTCTCATGAATGAAGTAATAACAAGGTTTAGAATCTGGCAGATATTTCCAGTTACTGGCCTTTCACCTTTCTTATACCACTTCCAACCATTTAGTTTCTTGTGTGTTTTAGGGGTCTTAAGTAAAGATGCATTTCTCCTGATGTGCTCTACTGAGCTAATATCTCTTGGGCTATCCATGTACAAAGGTGCTTATGCAGCTTTGGGATAGCAAGCAAAACATTGTGGAAAGAGAACAGAAAATCAGTGGGGTTTTACAAGGAAGGAGGAGAAATTATTGGTGTTTTGTGTGTGGCACTGTAATGGTGCCCATGGTGCTGTAGTGTGTCAGGCCATATAAGCAAAACATTGGATGCTACAACTGAGAGACATGAATTTCTGAAATGATTGAGAAAAGGGGTCTAAACAAAAGCAGTGCTTTATAAATTGTAGTGCGTTTGGAGACATTGTGGAAGCACTAAGACCTATACATGTCTGGATGACTGCATAATTAAAGAAGGCTCACACATCATAGATGGATGAGATGAAGGAGAAGGGTAATGGTTTTAGAAGTGATATATGAAAGGGGTCATAAGGAAGGTCTGCAAAAGAAGAAAGACAAGTTACTGTTGTCAGGTTACCTTTCAATTTTACTGTAAAGCACAGGAATAGAGAGATAGAAGGATACCCTCTGGGTTATCATATCTAGCCTCTGCTGCTTTGGGTTGCACCATTGCAGATAAAATTCTGTTAAATGCCATGCTGCATCTTAACGTTATATAGGCCATTTGATGCTGTACATCCTCCTAGGAAGCTGTATTCTTCAATCTGATGGTTGAAAGCCTTACGACTTCCACTGTAAATGTACTGTTTCACTATTTATGCATCCAATAATTAAAATATTACTCCATCACTAGTATTCAACCATTTTCTATATTCCTACCTCACTCATCCATGGTGGACAAAATAAGCTCCTTCATCTTCCCTCAAAAGGTAGGCTCTTCATTTTTTTTTAATTACCCTATAGTCCTCCTTCATGTGTGTTTGACACTGATTTTGCTTTTCCTGAAACCTTAATGAGTTTCACACAGTATTTCCCAACAGAACAGGTGCTTTCACCAGGACACATCCAAATACATGAAGAAATGTAGGTTGCATAGCTGCTGGGACAGAATTGTCATTTTCCCCAGGTGTTTGTTTATGACATGACCTTGCTTATAAAATAAATAAGTTTGTGATGTTAAGGTTGTAAGCACACTACTTCATAAATGTTATAAATTAACAAGTTTTTGAAACTATGAAAGAAAAAATCTTATCTCTGGTATGACTTAGTTTATTTTTTAGTGGTAGATTCTTTACTAGAGTTCTAGCTAGATGAAGCACAGTTGAAAGGTTTTTTCCTTCCTTCACCTGTATATTGTTTTCTTGGCTTTCTCTGAAGGAAGTTTCATCTGCACATGGAAAATATTTGGAAAATATGTGCAGATGGAATTCATCTACACTGTTCGGATAAAGGAGAGGAAACCCAGAGTCCAGTAGGAGACATTGTTAAATAATCAAGCTGGTTAGCCCTCTGCATGTTTGGAGGGAGCGCTGGTTCAGATTCAGCAGAACTGTGGTCACACAGTCACAGGAAAATAGCCACTATTTCCCTTTTCCTGGATGAGTGAGCTAACTGCTCTTGGTTTGACGAAGGAGGAGGTGTGCCTTGTGCAGGGCTGCATAGCAGAGAGGCTGCTCTGTGTTATTGGTGACTGCTACAGGCTGCCCTATGTTATCAGCCCTGTTCCAGGCTCCTGCAGCACAGAAAGTGGCAGGAGTTATGTGGGTTTGCTGTTTGCAGTGGCCTTCAAACCTGTGAGTAAAGGGAGTACACCCACACTGGAGTAGCTGATTTTTACCCCTCTGGCCAGCATTCCACCTTGCCTTCATTCCTGAAGGTCCATCACAGGGAGTCACTGTCTTCCTGAACTTTTCTCACACTGCAGTCAGATGACAATGTGCTACTTGTGTGAAGGAGTTTACAACCACTGCACCCTCAACAGGATAATCTGAGAGCATCAGGGGGTCTCACCATGGCAGAGGACAAGCATTCTCTTATACATTGCTACTAAATATTCTTCAGTAAATCAAGAGCTGATATGGAAACTCTCTTCTGAAAGATTTCTGAAAGAACTTTTCTTCACATGTCTTTGTAAGCAAGCTGGTAGTCTGGCTAACACAAGCAACCATAGAGTTAAAATTAGGTACCATGTAATTATACCCCTTATACCTTAGTGGTTGCCTGCAGTTTTTCCAAGAATCATTTTTTTTCAATCCCCATCAGTATGTTTATTGGAAGATAGAGTGTAAAACAGTAAAATGTGTAACATTAGAAAGTATTAAAAACAATGCAAAAGAGCTGAAATAATATGTTTACAAGCCTTTGTAATATATTCTTCCACACTCTCTCTTTTAGTGTTCTGTAGTTGGCACTATATTTCTTTGCACTAAGAGACAGCCAGTGATAAAAGAAACTCTATGGAGAGAGCAGACAAAATTGGTTTATAAAATATTAGTAAAGGACTGAGAATGTACCACACTGCAAAACTCCTTCTTGCCTGTGCTGCAGTTTGACATGTTTATATTGAATATTTTGTATTGTGTTTGAAATCAAGTCAGTGAACTTTGTTTGCTAGCCTTTTCAGTTCCATGAACCATCTGCTGTGAGGTTAATCCAGTTAAGACTCACCAAAATGATAGAAGTAATTGTTTTAGTCTGTCACATCTGTGCAGCATATAATGTGAAATTATGAAGAGCCTAATCACTTAGTTAATAGCACAACAGATATTGCTACAATTCAATTAAATATTACCAGGTTTGAACAATGTTACTTTTTTTTCTTCTTTCAGTGCTGTGTCAAAGCAAAATTCCTATAATTTCCACACTAACAGCATCAGCAGGATCACTAACTGCTTCAGTGAGAAGGAGTTTCCATATTATGAAATTTTAAGAAAACAGGAAAAATAAATACCACAGCTTTTTTTTCAGAGCAATACATGTGCTACAGAACAGATAATTTTACAAAACAGATTATTAGTTTTACAAAAATACGTGCTGGATTCCTTTTCTCATTGCCTTTATGGTTCATTCCTAAGGATCATTCACATAATAAAGTCAGTGGGAGGTGAAGGTGAGGTGTTTCTTCAGTGTCATGTGCACTGATGGAGAACTCCCTGTCAATAGAAACTGTGCATCCCAAACCAGTGTTCTCATCCATGAATGCAAATAACATGAGGGAGTCCCACCTGTTGGATAATTTTTTTTTTTCTGTTTCACATTCTCTTTCAGTGAGAAACAGAAGCAAGCATGTCTATATGTGGACTTAGGTTATCTGTTTCAAAATTGTGAGTTGTTCTACCTGTAAAGGTAAAGAAAGTAAAGGGACATGCTATCTTACCATATTCTTATGAGGGATGTAATCAGGTTCTGAAAAGCAACTAACTCACAATAGTAATAATGTAAAGCAAATAAGTACTGTAATGTCATACTGCATATCCTGAACAGATTCAGATACTCAGGGTTTCTGAGTTTTGAAATTCGAAACCTGTATTTTGTTGACCTCACAAAAAAGGGTTCAGGGTTTAGCTATGACTTCCTGAAAAATTGTAAATGGTCTCCATGTTGGGTTGCTTGGTTGCTTCTGAATGGCCAGCATATTTTTACAAGTTTACAATAGCCGTCGGACAATCTATGACACACCCCATGTGTGCGAGTATAACTGAGCATGGAGATTGCCAATGTTTTGAACAGAATGTGTGTAGGTTTTTTACTAATTTCCAAATCTGTGTCATGAACTTCAGCAAGGTACTTGAAGAAAAATGTAGTAGCCCTATAATTGTTCCCATACAAAGAATTTACTTTGTCCTTAGATAAAATTTCAGAAAGAATAGCAATATGCAACGAAACACTCCAGATGAAGATCAAATTGCAATAAATTACTGTTCACCACATACCCAGATATCACAGAAATTGTTTTGCAGATAGACAGAAACCTCAACATAATGATCTCCCAAGACACATTTTACCTAATTTCAGTGGTGGACTCACTGACCATAAATACACAGGCAAGACTGGTTCTTCCACCTCTCTACACACAGCTGTCATCTCCTAGGTCCTGTAAAGCCTCAGGCTTGGCAGATGTAATGGATCTAGTGCTATGTACAGTGGAGCCAGTTGCAGGTGCTAGGTAACCCCTTGTAGCACTTTCTGCTGCCCTTTTTGCTGCGTGGCACAATGAAAAATGGCTCATCCTATAGAGGGGAAATGTGCATTCCCTCTGACTTTTTAAGCTGGGACTCCCTGAAAGTTGGGTGCCAATGGGTTTCACTTGGTGTGCTTATATTCACTGATTTTCTTCTGCTCTGTTTTTCTTGTTCTTCTCATCCTCAGCCCTCACTTACTTCATCTGTATTTGCACATTTTCTTTGAAGGATTTTCTGTCTGTTACCAAGCTTATAAAAAGCCTTGTGTGTTACCTAGGAGAACAGTAACAAAGAGTTAGGACATGTGAGAATTGTCCTGTGGCCTTCATTGTGCTCACAAACTCAGGGACCTGACTGCACCTTTCGTTTGCTGTCTTGGTGGCTGCTGGGAGAGGAAATGTAGACCCCATGCTAATACAGCATGTGCTGTACTATACACAGTTACAAGGATATGTTTTCCTTAAAAATTTAAATTAAAGGTATGGGATTGTACCATTTATTCCACCATCATTCTTCACATCTGCCAAATACTGCAGAAATCTGGAGCTTAAGCAGAATGTGTCATTGAGCTGCAAGTAAAGGATTGCTCTTGTGGTAAAAATCATAACCTAACTTAGCCATGTGGACAAGAAGGAAAAGCAAAAAGAAGAGATGGAAAAGAAATACATCCAATTTATCACAGATGAGAAGAAAGGTGGAGTAGTTGAAACTCCTCCAGGAAAGATGAAGAGAGCAAGTAGGAAAAGTAACATTTTGCTCTTCAAAAAGTGCAAGCAAATTGTTCCATAAATTAAAGAATAATAAAAAATTAAAGTTAAAATAATAATAAAAATTAAAAATAAGGAGGAAGGAATCCTAATATATAGAAGCAGCTTTGAAGACTATATTTTAAGGTTGTTAAAAGTAATTGTTGATTTTAATTTCAGAAATAAAGGACTTATCAGTAGCATTCATCTAGAGAAATTGAGATTTTTATAACACATTGTCTCTGCTTTGAGCTGCTATAATCAATGTGATGTTAAAATCAGTGGTTACCATGTGAAATGTGTTTATGCTGAACCACAGTTCTTTTCGTGTGTTGCAATTCCCAGAAGAAATTTCCAAGTTAAACTTGGTTATTGGGATGAGGATAAAGAAGTTCTACATATGTCCATTTCCTGTACAACAGACAGTTTATTCTGCTGAATTTCTAATCTTCTCTTGTTACTGTTACAAAATAAAATTTCTTATATTCCCATGATATATTCAAGCAGCATATGCTAGATGCTAACTGCAGTTAAAAAGTAGCTGCATTTTACTGTAGTTTGGCATACTACACGAGTTAATATGGGTATAAGGGCGCTGCCTAGTAAAGGAATTGCATGAATAAGGAATTGAGAGCAATAATGTAATTTCAAGAGATTGCTGAAACTCTGTTCTCAGCTATTGCCATTAGATAAATAATATCCTCAACAAAAAAATCAAACAGAGCAGGTATAAGTGTATAGATGGAACATCTTAAGGAAACCCTGCTATAATTTTGAGAGCATGTGGGAAGTTTTTGTAGTGAAATCTGAAGAAGTGGAAAATAGAACCCTCAAGAATTAAACCAAGGGTGAATCTTTCTACCTGCTATCAATCCTGCTGAATATACAATTACCAGAATTCCATCTGGTCAAATATGGCAGTCATATAGAATGAAAGGCAGATGGTTAGAACACATCCTAGTCATACCTGCTGAAAGTAAAGTGGCATTACACAACTTGCCATAAACATGCAGTTCAGTCTTGCTGCAATTTAAGCAAATGTCTACCCTAAGTTACACGCATTGTCTGAAGACATGGAAATTACCTGTATGGTTAGATTAAGCTATTTACTCTAGTGTCTTCAGGATCTAAGCCTTAGCAACTAACTTCAACTCATGTAGCCATTTTACAAATGGAATTTTATCTTTCTTGGGCTTATCTAAAAGTGCAGAGTAAATATTTTCAACTCATCTAATTCAGTACCTAGATGAGAAGTAGATATCATTGTGTCTTATCATTCTTTAATCAAGGTTATTTGCATAATATTGCAAATATCTTCAAGTCTATTAAGATTCAAGATTGCTCCAAGGAATTCAAGCTGTCTGTATTCACTGGCAGAGATTACACCTTGATCAGAAATCTTAATAGTTGACTAGAGCAGCTCATTTTCTTGGAAGGTTGTCTGGTTAATTTTCCATCTCTATTAACAGGAAAGACTGGGTTTTTAATCTGTTTTAATTTTCATTTAGCTTGATTTTGATGATGGAGAATTCTGACTTGTTCCTTCATTGGATCCAGTTAGAAACTGGATCTCTTGATCTCTTTTCGTTCAGGACTGAAGCATTACCAAGCTTCTATGTGAAACAACAGTTCTAGTGCTTTTTAGACTAGAAAAAACATTTTACACATTTCCTGTAACAGTAATTTTAATTTGAAAATCATGTTGGAATGGAAAATAAAGCTATTGCCTGTCAAACTGAGGAATTTTGTCTTTTGACTCATAATTTTTTTTCTTTTGGTAGAAGTCTTATCTGGGATTTATCTCAGAAGTGGGAACTATCTGATAATTCATATAATCCAAAGACAAGAGGATGTATAAAGGTTCCTTGTGCCATGGCTCAATCACTGATTGAATTTATAATCTGGTATTTTTAGGCTGGTTGTGTTGTGAAATGAGTGTGAAATGAGCAGAGTGTATTTTTGTTGTTCTGTTTCCTGGAAGTTATTAAATTAATTTAGTGATTACAGTCACACTCTTTCCTAATTATGTAGAGCAGCAATTACTGAGTGTGTTGCTGCTGGGTAGGCTTATTTTCACCAAAAGAAATCATCTGAAGTATTTATGTCACCATCTCTCTTTAGTGTTTGGTAGTGTTTATATAGTCTATTGATTTTTTAAATGCCGGTTATGAGTCTTCTAGAACTGGTGAAGGTGGGTAAAAAGTCAGAACTGGACTGGACTGATAACCAGACCACCTAATCAGATTTTTCTGAAGACATACCTAAAGACATCCTACTTCAGAATTATGTGTTATTACTTTGCTTATTAGAAAAGGAAATATATAATTTTACCTGATTTAGAAGTTGTACCAGAGTTGTGAAAATATGTTTATTTCTCTTTTTATTCTGCTATTTTTTCTCCTTGTCTCACATGTTTCTATTATAAACTACATCTAATTTGTGTAACATTTTTATGTCCCTTTTAGGTATTGGGATTGGCGTGCTGGTACGGGAATATGGCAGTCTGTCTAAATTGGATAAGGTCTACTTTGCGTTTCCTGGGGAATTGCTGATGAGAATGCTCAAACTCATCATTCTGCCATTAATCATATCAAGTATAATCACAGGTATGACTGAAAATGTACTGTTGGCTTGTGGGACTATCATTGTGGGTTAGCTTTTTTCCTAAAGGATATAACCCCTAAAAACAACTTGATGGAACTCTATACTGAGAAAGAGAGATTTCGTACCTTTAGGTTAAATTATTTCTTTGTGCAATGAGAATGAGAAAAGATTTAGAAAGATTAGCACTATTATCTATAACATTATATAGAGCTGTGAGCTAATAACTTTGCAAATCTATAGATTCTTGTATCTCTCTCTCCCTATTTTCAGAAGTGGGTTAAGCACATTGCAAGCCCAAAGCTGCAACTACATATTCTGAGGTAGAGTTAACTGTTATAGGCAGTCTCATGATGCCATTTCACAAGCAAGAGAGAGCTGATCTCATTGCCTTCTGTCACAAAGAGGACATTCATGACCTATACTTCCTTGGTCTCAGCTAACTTCCCTGAGGTACCTTGCATGAAGTCTAGCATTCACTGAACCCTTCTGCGAATCCACTTGTACTTCCCCAAAACTGAAAACTCCTTTGAACCAAGCAAGTGCTTGGGAGACTGTGTAGCCAGGAAGGGAAGAGAGAAGCAAACCTTCCATCTTCTGGGAAAAGCAAGCAAGCTGTTGCCTGGAACCCTGACCTAAGTGCTAGAATTTGCTAGCATTTCACCCACAGAGAAAACTTTGGAAAGATTTGGTGGAGAAAGCCCAAAGCAAGGAGACAGAACTGAATGTCAAATAGCCTTTCCTTAGAAATAACTTTTTTCAAAAAATGGAAAGCCAAGTAAACTTCTCTTTGTTCTTTAAGTCTTTACTGAGGGTGCAAGGATTGTGACTCTTTTCTTTTAGCTTCTTGCAGTGAATCATGACACATTGGTCCCTTTTCATCTCCACAAAACTTCTGTTTTGACAACATATTCATGTCTAGATATTCATATCTGTAATGTAGGGTGAGATGAACCCAGTGTTAGAATTGAAATGGAGAATGTCAAGAGCTGCAAGATCCAGAATGGAAAGCTGCCAAAGGCAGAGTGAGAAATGATGTCACAAAATAGTCAAGGGTTATGTCCAAAGGAATGAAAGGAGAATAAGCAATTGTTAGTGTGTAAAGGTGAGGAGAACCTTAGTCTGTGTCAGGCTATCCAGGAAAATGAATATCCAGGATATTTATTGTGTTTAAATGTAACTGCCAAGATAAGATTAAGACATTTCTTTTTTTGAACAAGGTTTTATTTGTGAGTGAAGTTGGGCTCATGTCTTCAGAAATAAATTGGATCATTAGGATAATAATGAAATTATTTTTTAAATCTATCTGTCCAGCACTTAGAGGGGAAACAAGAATCATCCTGTTAAAAAATATTGTGCTCACTTAATGTATAATGTTCCAGTATGAGTAAACTGCACTTGTAACTACTAACATAATCTTGGATTTTACAGATTGCAGGTTACAGTCAAATACAAAAATGACTGTATAATTGGAAATGCCAAGGTCAGAATCACAGCGTCTCATGATGAGAATGAGATACTCTGATTCTGACCTTGGCATATTCAACTTCCTTGGCAAGTAAGGCCATATTTTTCTACACTTCCGTATTAGAATTTTAGGCAAGGGAAAGGAAGCAAGATAGGTAAAAACAGAAGCTACTTCGATAGACTATATAGGCCTTTGCAAATGAACCACAAATGTCGGTGCATGATGCTATTTACCCATAACCATCCTCAGGATGTTAATGAGATATTGCCTCTTTTAAAATAGGTATGTTAACCTTCCAAGCATCAGAAATGCACATTTGAATTGAACAAGTAAACCTGTGAATGGTTATGAAGCATGCTAGTCATTTTTCTTCTTTTACACAGAGTCATATGGAGTGATTGAGGTTGGAAGGGATCTCTTGAAACTATCTAATCCAGTGCCCATGCAGGATGTCATGGTGGTACTGGCTAAACACCATATAGCCACAAAAGTCGTTCACTCACCTTCTTCTATTGTAGTTGGGCAGAGGAGAGGGGAAAAAAAAATTAACAAAGGGCTCATGAGTTGAGATAAGGACTGGATGAAAAATACTCTAAGGGCAAACCAGGTTCAAATTTGAAGGTATAAGATAAATTTATTATTAATAGAGTCAGAGGAGGATAAGGAAAAGTAAAATAAAACTTTAAAACACCTTGTCCCCTGCCAGCCCCTCCTTCCTTCCCACTGACAGTGGAGGAAGACAGGGTGCGGAGGTTCTGGTCAGTTCATCACCTGAGATTTTCTGTTCACTCAGGAAGAGGAATCTTTTCTCTGCCTTGCCATGGGGTCCCTCCCACAGGCAAAGTCTTCCCAAAACTGCTATGGCGTGGGTCACACATGCACAGGCTGCAGTCCTCTAAGGACAGGCTGCTCTGGTTTGGAAGTAAGGGCCCTCTCTATCTCTGGGAGCAGGAGCCCTCCCTCTCTATTTGGTTCTCCCATGGATCACAGCATCCACCCACTCCAGCATGAGCACTTTTCCATGGGCTGCGAGTGGATCTCTGCAGCCTCATGGACTTCATGCATTACAGGGGGACAGTTTGCTTCACCACAGTCCTCATCTTGCATGTGACACTTGGAGCACCTCAAGGCATCACTGACCTTGATGCCACCACGTTGTTTTCTCTCACATGTCCTCATTTCCTCCTCTTCTCTGACTAGAAGTAAAACTGCTCCTTGTAGGTACCATTGTCAACAAGTTCTACCAATTCTGAGATTCCTGCAGGATCCCACAGTGCCGAGAGGCTCCACGCTGGGGAGTCACTCGTTGTGTTTCTGCTGCTGGCCAGGTCACCCTGCTGCCATGGCACAGGCAGTGATGGATGCCATGGCACTGGCACCATTTAACATCTCCCTTCATGTGGGGTCTGGGAAGGAAAGGCCACCACCACCTCTGCCCTTCTGCCCACAGCGTGGCTGCCGAGGGGCGGCCAGGCAGGCAAGGCCCGCCATGGGCCGCGTCAAGATGGCGGCAGCTACGGCTCGTGGCCTCCACTGGGAAAAACTGCACATGCTGTTTTGCTTTTCTTCTTAAATATATCATCACAGAGATGTTACCAACCTCTAATTGTGCCAGCAGCATGTCCATCTTCAGAGCCATCAGACACTGCCTCTGTCTGGCATGGTGGAAGCTTCCAGCAGCTTCTCACAGAAGCCACTTCTGTGGCTGTCTACTGTTACCTAATAATCCAGTCTGTGTCAAATCAACACACAGGGTCAGCTAAAGCAGTGTCTTCATGTTCAGATTAAATCTCATGGGTTTTTAAATTTTTGACTATTGTCTCATGTCTTGTTTCTGGGCACTACTGCTAAGAGCCTGGCTCTGTACTCATTCCCACACATCAGCAATTTATACACATGACTAAGGTCACTCTGAGCATTCTCCTCTCCAGACTGAACAGTCCCTGCTCTCTCAGCTGTCCTCATGTGAGAGATGCTCCAAAACGCTCATCATAGTTATGGCCCTTTGCTAGACTAAGTCCAGTAAGTCCATCTCTTTCTTCTACTGGGGAACCCAGAACTAGACCCAGTACTCCAGGTGTGGCCTCACAGATGTGTTTAGAGAGATCACCTCCCCCCACATGTTGACAGTGCTTGTCACAGTGTTGCCCAGGAGTCTGTTGGCCAGCTTTACTGTGAGATCTTACTGTCTCATGGTCAGCTTATTGTCTGCCAGGACTCCCGCATCGTTCTCTGCAGAGCCGTTCCAGCCAGTCAGCCTCCAGCATGCACTGGTTCCCTGCAATATTCCTGCCCAAATGCAGGGCTCTGCATTTTTTCTTGTTGAACTCCACAAGATTTCCCTCAGACAAATTCACCAGCCCATGCAGGTACCTTTGAGTGACCATATAACCATCTCATACATCAGCCACTGCTCCCAGTTTTGTCTTGGTGATTCATGGACAAAGCTGTTACCTGTAACCAAAATCTAGTATTTTGACATGACATAAATTTAAAAAGGCATCAAAACTTCCTAGATGCCTTTGGACTCAGCATCACAGTCTAGTTAGACTTATGACCCAAATGAGCCATTGTAATTGTCTCTGCTGCACGCACTTCACCTTCAATAAAGGCACAATAACATGATGATGTTTTTTCTCTCGAGGTGAGCTAATTGCATCCCCTTAACTTGTAAACTAAAAAGACATTCATTCTGGGCCAGCTGAAGTGTTGTTACTACTTTAACTGCAGTAGCTTTGAATATACTATGGCCCCAAGTGCCACTGAGGATGTGAACACATACACAGGTCCAACAGCTGTGATCATCAGATACAGGCCCTATAGGAATCTGCATAATACATGCATTCCAACAAGGTGGACATCCTCAGAACACGTCTGGTCCCACCAAAGACCACCAGCCATCATGCAGATTGTGGTGCTTTTCTTGCATATCCTACATTTAATCAAGAATGATGAGATTTCTTTGGAGGAAAATGCTTTTGGGTCTCATTTTAGGAAAGGCAACACCAAATGCAGAAATACGTGGCCTTGCCACTAACAGTAAGGCAAACTGTCTTGTTTACAGTCATAGCTAAAGACAAATCCTGGATCTTCCATAAATTTTTCATTCCCCTCTTTGTTTGCTTCTTTACAGTAATTTTTGAAAGTGTGAATTTTGCTTTTGATCTGAAAATGCAAAATTTCAAAGAAGACGTGGTCTAACTTGACTTTAGTAGTAAGGTTTTTGACACTCTCACATAACATACCTACAGATCAACTGAAAAAAATACAGGTTAAAGAATTGCACAGTGAGGCAAATTGAAACCTGTCTGAATGGGCAGACCCAGAAGGTTGCACAAGTCTGGTTGGAGACAAGTCAGTAGTGATGTATCGCAGGATTCAATACTGGGGCCAGTCCTGGTTAACATTTTACCAATGGCTGATGATGGAGCTAAGTGCTTCTTCAGCAAGTTCACAGGTTTGTTCAGTGGGCAGAAAAGAAGGTGACAGGGAGACCTTATTCCAGCTTTCCAACACTTGATGTAGTCTACAAGAGAGCTGGAAGGGGTCTTTTTGCATGGGCATCTAGTGCTGAGACAAGGGTCAATGGCTTTAAACTGAAAACAAGTAGGTTTAGATTAAATAGTGAAAAGAAATTCTTTGCTCTGAGGTTTGTGAGGCACTTTTCAGGAGCAGGTTAACCCATGGAAATTGTGTTTGCCTCATCCCCAGAATTATCCAAAGTCATGTTGGATGGAGCTCTCAGCAACCTGTCTAGTGAAAGGTGTCCCTGCCCTTGGCAGCTGTGTTGGAACTAGAGGATCTTTAGGCTCCCTTCCAACCCAAACCATTCTATGATTCTATGATGCAAAATATATCACCAAAACATTTTTGAAAATGCAGTCTGTGGTTTTCTTTTTTAGGATTATAATGTAATTAAATAATTAAAAAGGTAATGTCACATCCTGAAAAGAATCAGGTTATGCTTTAGAGATGGGGAGCTGTGGACAAATGCATGTCCCATGATCAGATCCCAATCCATTTGTGCATAATTATGTAAATCAAGCCACAGAAAAGAGAGTGGAAGTTGGAATCACTCCTTGAGATTTCAGGATTTTCTGCAAAATTTGAAGTATTAATAATTTTAATTTGTTGGAATAAATTCCATCTTAGTAAAAAAAACCCTCACTGATTTCCTCAGTTAAATTAGGAACATGCTTCTTCCTTCTCCTTGGAGCTTTAATTAGAGCAGAAAAACCCTTACCTCTATTTTGAGATTCAAAAGGTAAAATTCTCCCTCTGAAGAGAAGGAGGTTTTATAAAATAAACTCAGCTCCTTTGAGCATTAGAGATGAAAAGCATTGTTTACGTACTTATTTAGCATACAATTTGCAATTTGTGGAATTTTTCCACTAACCTGCCTAGAAGCATAACTGTAGCCTAGTAGAAAACTGGCATAAGCACTAAGCATGTATTTGTTTTGAAAATCTTGGTTAGCAGAACCTTGCTTTGGGTGTGGAATAGTCTGAGTAGTACTCCAGCTCAGAGCGAAATTTTAATTTTTCTCTTCTTCTCATAATAATTTTAATGGATTCTCTACTCTCACACAAAAGTCTACCCCTGAAAATTTTGTTCAATATATAGAGCTCTTTTGTCTACCCATGAGATTTCTATGCTTCAAATTAGTTAATAGCATACTACTGCATCATTCTTGTCAAGAAATTATTTGTATTTTCTGTCTTCTGCTGTAGTGACATGGGAAAATTGAAAATGAAAATCAAAAGTCTAGAGTGTTATTCAAGATCATTGCTATGATGTCAGAACTACAGCTGTACTTAGTGTAATGCTCCACACCCCAAATCCACTCTTTTTGAAGTAATTCTCTAAAAGAAGAAATATTAGACAAATACAAAAATATGTTATTTTTAGGTATCCTGTAGGGAGAAAGAATTGAGAGAAATTTCTTGTGTGCTTCATGGGAGTTTTGACACTTCAACATAATCATTTTGGGAGTACTTATGACATATAAAGTATCTTTGAAAGTCTTAGAAATTCACAACTCTAATTTCATTCCGAGAACAAAAATTCCCTGGAGTTCTGCAGTGTATTTCATTAAGGGTGCATACTGAACAGATCAGTCCTCTTTAATCACTTTAGCTTTCTTTTTCATGAAGTGAGATTCACACAGTATGCAACAGCAGGAAATGTTTGTAAATCTGTTTTCTATCAGGATGCCAGTAGAACTTAGGCTGGAGACAACTGTCAAGTTTCCTGAAGAGTTGTTCTCTTCTACTTGGGTACGAGCTGAGGAAACTTACATGCCTAGTCTGAAGTTTTATCAGTCCACATAAAGTGTCTGGCCTTACTTCCTGCACCTAAGTTCCGGGTTAGTAGCTAGTGTCAGGAGATCTGGATCTTAACGCAACATCCCCAGACATCCAGATACTATGAGAATAACATGGGTCTGCTTCCCATCTCTTTTCAGTTGGTGCTTCTCAGATGGGGTTATATCATGCTGCCTGCCACATGGATTTTCAAACTGTAAGCCATGGGTCTTGATGTGGAGATCTTTCTTCAGGGCTAGAATGTATTCTGTCAAAAAAATTCACATCACATATGTGATAAATGACCTTTTTTTTGATTATGTTTCCAGAGTTACCCATAAATGCAAGAAATTTTAGCTTTGTATTAAAAGATGTGGCACATAGCAGAGCAGGTCCATGTCTCAGATCTCAAAATTAATGACATGATTTTATCGGCTGTTCAACATCTGTTTCAAGTTCTGCAATAATCTGTGCCTCATTTCTTATATTTCCTCCCTGACAAAATATTAATAAAGCTTTTTCTTATGTTTCTGACCTCCCCTGCATGTTCAGCCTTCACAGACAACTTCAAAGAGACTAGAACAGATGCATTAGAGTTTCCTGCATTGTGAATTTCTGCAGGCTCGGGTATGGGTAACACCAAAATTTCCTAAAGCCATTGATGAGGCATTTGCAGGTACACATGGCATACTTCAGGACCAGTGGGAAAAAAGTCTCAATTACCTCTCTCAGGGCAGCTGTAAGTGAGCTATAAATACAATGTCTGCTGAGCTGTGGGTCTGGCAAAACTATAATGTTTCCATCGCTGTAGAAATAAACTCTTGCTTTACTCCAGGGCCTGCTTTGACTCCAGGTCCACTGCAGTCTGAAGCATCATGCCAGTTCCATTTGTCCCTATACTAAATATACACTCTTACTTGCACTTGCTACTTATAGTACAAAGGCAATGATTTCACCATAAATCTGCCTCAGCAGTTTCTACTTCTACTAGTCCAAGAAGCGCAGCTACCGGGAGATGCTCTATTTCTTACATCCTTAGGCATCCTTAACAGGCCCTGTGCATCACCAGCACCGTCCTTGGGAAATTACTGGGCTAGCTTAACATAGTCAGGGATTGTCTTCTGAAGTACCTTCATGTTCTTTGTATGCTTTGCTGTTTCTTAAGCCAAAAGAGCTTCCAAGAAAATCAGATCTATTGTATAGTGTTAGTAAATTAGTTAACTGGGCTCAGACAGGAGACTCACCTCTTCCCTCTATATCATTAATTGTGTGAAGGTCAGAAAACATTACAGTACTGTTAATGAGTTCTGCCTTCAGCTGTATTGAGGGATGTTGGAAGTTCTGTCCCTGCTGTCCATGTGCAATCATTGAAGCAGGCAGGATGGCAGAGTCATGAGTTATTAATGGACAAGACTTTGTGCCCCTCTTCTTCAGATTACTTCTGTCATAGTCATCTACTCCTTTCCCATCAATATCAGTTGACCTTATACAACTGAGACAGCCCCTACATTATTTGAAGTTTTAAATTAAGGTAATAAAACTTTGAAGTGCACTTCTGGTTCATGGAGCACAGTTACCACCAGCTCTCAAGGGCAAACAGCTCCAACAGTGTGGTAGTGTGTTGTTAAGTTTCTTGTGTTATTCCCCCAATTTATGTATTGTTCTCCCCTATTATGTGTAAAATGGGTTCGTTCCCCCAGTTTTTCCCGCCAGTGCTAGCCTGTCAGCTAAGTTGCTATAGTAACCGCTACTCATAGTTGCCGATATGTAATTGCTCCTCCCCTGGTTTCCCTTATAAGTGAAAGTTGTTTCCTCCCTGTCCGGTCAATCACTCCCTTCCTCCTCCCAGGTTTCGAGAACCTTCTCCTCTCTGGAGATGGTGGTTGGCTGGGGTCCCAGGACACCTCCTTTACCTTTTGATTATTGGTCTCCATGGAGTGTCAGTTCTGTGAAGTTCATCCCCTCACCTTTCCCGATTGGCTCCGCCTGTACCCACTCCCCTCCTTTATAATCCTGTTTTCACCCCCTATGAGAAAAACTTTTTCCCGGTTAGTTTCCTGGTGTTTGGATCCGGCATCACCTTGAATAAACCGATGTTTAACCCTCGGGAAATGGTCAGCTCCGTTCCTCTCCTATACCAGCGGTGTACGCCAGTCTGCAGCCAGCACAGCCTGAGGCCATCAGACGCCGAAGGGTGCTGGCCAGGAATTGCAGAGGGGCGTCAGCCTTTCGCCCTCAGCTAGTCGGACTCTAAACTTCGGGCCACATATGTTCCCCTCTGCAGATGGCGCCCACGCGGGGCCTTCACCGTACCCCGCGGACTGGACTTTAAATCTACTAGCCGTCAGACTACCTCCGGTGTCAGTGGACTAATCCGCCTGAACTTTTCGTTTGCAACGCTCTTTGATTAGGTGAACCCCGGACTCGGTTCCTCCCCTGCCTTTTTAATTTTCCCTGGGAGCTCTACGCGGGGGACTGCCGTCTGCCGCCTTTCGTGCCCGCGGTGTCCCTGCACGGTGACGCCGGGCCCAGCAGCGGGGCTCTCGGCGCGGCGCTGAGTGGTTGCGGCGGGCTCTTTCAGCACGGGGCGGCTTTTCCGCGTGGTTTGCCGCGGCGGGGCCGCTACACCCCCCACGATCATGGGTGTGGGTCAGAGCAAAACCCAAAAAGGAGTTTTTTTTGTAGTTAAGGGTTTGTTACTTGGAAGAGGTTTTACTGCCCCCAAGAAAGAGTTGATAGTGTTGATTAGATGGGTATTCTCACATTTCCCTGAAGTTCCCCCAGAAGTTGCAAAAGAGCCGCGTTTTTGGGCAGCCATTGTGGCCAAATTAGACCAACAGGTTAACGCTGGGGAACCCCGGTTATCTAACGTGGCATACTGGGCAAGCAAAGTATTAACTTCGCTGCGCCCAGCCGGGAGTTCAAGAAAGGATTTTTCTTCTTCGAGTTTGTTCCCCAGTTCTCCCAGTTCCCGCATCCTTACCCCCCAGCCCTCTCCCTCTTCACACAGGCAGGAGCCCTCGAAAGGGATTTTAAAGGCCAACAAAAAGCAGGGAAACCATTCTGCCCCTGCTCCCTCTCAACCTGCTCAGCCTCCCCATCCGAGGAGCCCTGCCCAAGTTCCTCCATCCTCACCCTCTACCCCAGTTCCCAAGTCCCCAGTTTCAACCCCTAAGTTTGTTCCGCTTAGTAATGAAATTCCACAAAGTAGGTCCTTTACTGTCCAAGATGGCGGGGACCACGCGGTCTCTGCCGCCAGAGCTCCTTCTTCTTCCGCTAACCCGTTCCTCCCAAGCACCAACCCCTTCCTTCACTCTGACCACACCCCTTGCCCAGTTACTCCTCTCTCATACCCTCCCTCCATCCCACTCACTCCTCAGCACTCCGCCCCACCTTCAGCTCCTCCTCAAACCCCTCCCTCGGTGCAGCCCCCCATTCCCTCCCCCCCCGCTCCACTTTCGTTTTTCCCTCCGCCTCCGAAAGCCGCCCAGGGGGCGGAGAAGGATAGTTTGCCGCGCCCACTCCCTTGCCTTGCGTCATCGCCAAACCCCGCCTCAACCTCCTCCAGTTTCAGTTCCCACGCCACCCCCCCCAGCTCTCACGCTTTGTGTTAGGAGCGGGGGGGGGGGGGAAGCCGGAAACCGGAGCAAGCTCCCCTGTTAGAAGCCGCTCCGGTAACCTACCACCTAGGCGAAAGGGGGAATACACAGGCACAGTGGGTGCCTATAGCCCAGGCCCAGATAATAGAACTGTGCAAAGCTCAGAGTGACCACTCCCGGGAATCAGAATATTTCCGAGGGCTCCTTCGACCGGTGGTCTCACAGGGAAATCTGGTGCCTGCGGACCTGAGAGCTCTTTTCTCCAGTCTTTTGAGACCCGTTGAATTTAGGGTCTGGGCGGGAGAATGGAGGAGGCAGATTGTAGAGGTTCTCCCAACGCTTTGGGAGAACCCCTCCACATCTCATGACACCGAGGGCTTGGCAATTTCTGAGGACCATCTTGTAGGCACCGGGCAGTGGGCGAGTGGGGCAGCTCAGGCAAAGGCGTTGTTCACAGAACAACTCAGGGAAACAGGGAAAGCTGCAGAGCGTGCCTTTTATAAGCTAGCTACTATCACCTCCCAGCTAGCAGAAGAAGAAATAAGACAGAGCACACAGGAACCTTACCTAGAATTTATAGAAAGGCTCTACCGGTTCGTTGAAGCGCAGGATCCAGGAGAAAGGGAGAGAGAGGAGATGCTTAGGCAGATGGCTTATTACAATGCCAACACAGCGTGCAGGCGGGCTATCCGATCTCTCCCTCGAAACCCCCGACCTACAGTAGAAATGATGATTGAAGTGTGTGCCAAGACGGTTCCTCTACAAGACCCGAAAGCGTGCCCCAAAAGAGCCTCCGTAGCCTTTGCAGAGTATCCGACGTCAGAAGACACAGACGCCAAAGCTGCCACCGCCACCAGACCAATGACACCGGGATCCGGGAGAAGGATGACGGCAGCTCACCCCTGCCACCTCTGTGTCAAAGTGGGGCATTGGTTGCCCCAGTGCCCTATGAAGCAAGATAGGAAGAGGACAGAGGAAAAAGACCATCCAAATGGGTCAGGCCCCTCATCCCGAAGCAGAGGATGCAGAAGGAAGCTGAGTCACAGGTTCAGGCGTGCTCGCGGCGACAGAGAAAACCCTCCCAAACACCATCAGTTTCCTCAGATGTTTACTTCCTCCCCAATGCTGAGACTGCTGCTCCTACCCCTCTCGTCACTGAACTACCTCTGGTTTATTAATCCCAACCTCCCTCCCCCATTTCTTCTTCTTCTCCCGAACTGGATTTATTATTTGGGGCAGAACCATCTGTTTAAGTATTTTGCGTTTAACTGTTCACTTTTTGTCTTTTAGTACATTTCCCCAACTCACTTTTGATTTTCATCCTCCTAATTTGCAAGCTGGTCTGGAGAAAACTGACTGCGCCGAGTGCCACTGTCCCTTGCAATGTTCAGAAGACAAAGACACTTGTCATGACCAGCCGCGAGTTCCTGCATTCTAAGCTTAATTTGGACTTTTCTCTTCATTTTAATTTTTATTTGGTAAAAAACGGGGAGATGTGGTAGTGTGTTGTTAAGTTTCTTGTGTTATTCCCCCAATTTATGTATTGTTCTCCCCTATTATGTGTAAAATGGGTTCGTTCCCCCAGTTTTTCCCGCCAGTGCTAGCCTGTCAGCTAAGTTGCTATAGTAACCGCTATTCATAGTTGCCGATATGTAATTGCTCCTCCCCTGGTTTCCCTTATAAGTGAAAGTTGTTTCCTCCCTGTCCGGTCAATCACTCCCTTCCTCCTCCCAGGTTTCGAGAACCTTCTCCTCTCTGGAGATGGTGGTTGGCTGGGGTCCCAGGACACCTCCTTTACCTTTTGATTATTGGTCTCCATGGAGTGTCAGTTCTGTGAAGTTCATCCCCTCACCTTTCCCGATTGGCTCCGCCTGTACCCACCCCCCTCCTTTATAATCCTGTTTTCACCCCCTATGAGAAAAACTTTTTCCCGGTTAGTTTCCCGGTGTTTGGATCCGGCATCACCTTGAATAAACCGATGTTTAACCCTCGGGAAATGGTCAGCTCCGTTCCTCTCCTATACCAGCGGTGTACGCCAGTCCGCAGCCAGCACAGCCTGAGGCCATCAGATGCCGAAGGGTGCTGGCCAGGAATTGCAGAGAGGCGTCGGCCTTTCGCCCTCAGCTAGTCGGACTCTAAACTTCGGGCCACATATGTTCCCCTCTGCACAACAGAACAGCCATTTTGTGGTACCAGCTGTCACTGCCTCCTGGCCTAGCCATATCACTGTGGGCACTGCTGGTGGTACCACTGTGGATGGGTCTAAAGTCAGTTGGTGTCTTCTGTGGTTCTCTTGTGGAGCTCAGGACATATAAAACTGTTCAGGACATATACAACTAGATACTCAGGACATATACAACTAGATAAACCAGATTTCATTCACCTTTTTACTCCATTTCCCTATGAGCAGATATCACAATCGATTAAAAATGCAGTGTCATGTTAAAGGGCTTTTTTAATAGCTTGGAAATTGAACCTTGTCCACCTACACATTTTGCCATCAATAATTTTGAGAGAATTCAAGCACTTTCAATACTACAGTTTTCTGTATACACTCCGTTTCTGTATACACTCCATACATGTATCACCAGCAACAGTTCAGGGCTATATTTCTGCTGCATCCTTGAACTGAATCTGATTTCTGTAATGAATCTTGTGAGTTTGTCCACCTGTCTATCTTGGCAGATAGATGTGTCATCCTCCTTCCTTTCAAGTTTTTATATTCCAACTCAGGAACATCATCTCTCCTAAAAAGTCATTAACTTCAGATTATATAACTCTAAGAGCTTTCTAGAGAAAAAACTAAAATGTTCCTAGAAGTGATGAATAGAAGGCAGTACTAATACCCTCTTTCTCTGCATGTCTCCAATAAGCTCTGTAGGGAAAGATACAACGATTGTGCCAGCTGCCAAGAACACAGCACAACAGTCCCTCAGCAAACTGATATCCAGGGTCAGAAATTCCCTCTGTTTTATAATTGCTTTAACCCTTTCATTGCTATAAACTGTTCATCTCCCATTCCACCCTATCTAGCATTTAGAAAGGTTCATTACAATTACTTTTTCAACCTCATCCTAAATGAACCAAGACATCTCTCAGTATTTGGGCTGTTATAACTATTGTTATATTCCACATTTTAGTCTCTTTGTTGGGTTTTTTTTTCAAATAATATTTTTTCAATGCCTCTCCAAAGTTAAGAGACCAATATTTGACATGTTAATCCAAGTCTCATTAGATCATGTAATTAGAAATTGAGAATTTTCTGACTTGAATTTTTGGTTATATTTAAATAGCAAGAACAATTGCTTAGGCATTACCTGCATGCATCTATCTCTCTTTCCCACTCTCTCCCTAACACTGTGCCCCTGTTATGTGCTAGTTTTTCTCATTTCATTTGTAAGACATTCTTTTGTTGCACTGACACAACTTACTAGTGGGATAACAATCACTTGTTCTAAAGAAAAGCAATAATAAAATTTCTATCAAGTCGATTGAAAAGGTAATTGCTACAAGCTGCCACAGAAATCCTTTTCCTTTACAGTAAGTAACAATGACATTTGAATAGACAGGATAACTGCTGTTACAGAAGAATTGACAGAATAGGAATGGAAGACTTCTAGTAAAAACACTAAAGACAGTAGATCATGTAAAATCTCATTTGAGAGACTGCAAATCACTGTGTGTTTGGGGTTTCCGTTTGCCATAGCTTTTTCATTACCTGATCTTCTCAGCCAACATCTGACTTGGACCTGTCCTCCTAATGAGACACAGCTAAAGAGGTCATTCAGTTAGCTGGGGAAAGACTAGTTGCAAAAGATCTTTCCAAGCCACATGACACAGTAAACATAAGGAAAAAATAAAATTATGAGGTGTATATCAAGTGAAAGATTTTTGAGAATGATCTAGTGGCAATAGTAACCTGAGTCCTTTGTCTCAGATGAGCAGTGGACAGTACATCGTGCTGTCTGAAGTCCTGTGTGTGGGTGGTATTTCAGTAGACAGTTGTGAATGACTTACTTGGTCCTGGTCGTCTTGTTCAAACACAAGTAACATGGTATTACATTACCCAGAGAATTCCACAAAGCATCAGGGAAAAAAAGAAAATATTCACCATTCAGCTTTTGGAAGAAGCAACATAAATTGCTGTTAAACTAGTCTGGAAACTGAAATTTCAGGGAGAATATGAAGAAAATGACATTTCAGGAGATTATTGACAGTCAGAGCAAACTTGACAGTCGGGGCTTAGCTACAACATCATGCAAATAAAAGGGCAAAATGGGACAGAAAGGGCTCAGAGTCTGGAATGGGAAGAGGGGAAAATCATAGATGACTCAAAATGTCTTCAGTAAAGCATAGGCTCTGAATTCACAACCGTGATTCCCTCACTGCACTTATTTTCCAAATTGTAAGCAGAGGGATTTTCCCTTCAAAAAGTGAGCACAGACCAAGGACAAAAGGAAATATTGGGCCAAGAACAAAAGGACAGAGGACAACTGGCTTTGGAAGCTTGCTATACACTGCTTGTGCAAGCAATAGTCTTGCTCAACACTGGAGCTAGAATTTGGTGTTCACTTCTCAGATAAAAAGCATGTTGGTCTTCTGAAGTAAAGGCCAAATACTGTTTCAGCATTGGTAGTGTTTCCCATTGCAAGTAGAAGATGGCAACTAATTCAGAACTTTCACTTGCATCTAAGAAAGATTGTTTTTATGGCCTGACCACTAGCCTTGTGATGACCAGTGAATTAAATGAGATCTCTCAGAAGAGAGTGTCAGCACTCTTTTGGGTTTTTCTCCTCAGTACTTTTAAAGAGTAAATATTACCTTTTTGCAACAACACATAACATAGTTCACCCCAGCAATAAAGTAACATTACTTCTTTTATATAAGACATTGTGATCCCTTTAGAAGGACTGCCTATTGAAATTCTCTGTATGCATTTTAAGAGTCGCCTATGGTTTTCTGGTTTTTTGTGCCTTATGCAACATTCTGTAAAAACTTTTTGCTTCCCTGGATGCTCACCATCATTTAATTTAATTTAATTTAATTACATATAATTTATTTACATATAATTTCTATGATGTAGTGACTGCATATTGCAGCCAGAAAAGCCAAAATGGACGTGAAGAAATATAGTGTGAACACCTGGGAGAAGTTGAGAATAATTTTGTGATTTATCTAGTGACTTCAGAAGTTCTTCAATTAGTCAGTAAGGCTGCTTGCAGTTTGGAGCAGTTTCAGAACTGTGTTTTGCCTTTGAATCAGCATTGTGGTCATAGCTGAGAAGGTCTAAAAGGCATACAGTTCTATTCTTCAGGAACTTTTTTTGTTAAATTTTTCTACAATTGGGGATTAGATAGGGAATTAGATATCAGAACCCTGAGAGAATTGGTGTGCAGTTGATATGCACCATACTTGAGTTGATTTTCATCGGAATTGAATTAGCTTCTAAAACTAATAGAGAAATACACCATGTGTCTGTCAGCAGTGTGAACTTGGAAGGACCTTGAGCCAGACTTCCTTCAGGCCCTGGGTCACTTAAAGAGAACAACTGTCAGTGCTAGAAGCTGGCTAAGTGGCATTGAGAAAACTCACATCTTGATCCTCAAGTGTGGTTGTGCTGCAAAAGGAGTTAAACAGCCTAGCTTTTATGGATTATACATAATGATCAATATGTTGTGCAGATAAAGTGATGATCCTGTCAGCTTCCACTGATCTTTGGAAGTTTGAGAACAGCTAAGTACTGCAAGAGATGGACTTGATAATGGCACTGAAATTTGTAGAGCAGGAATAAAAAATGCCAGGAGGTCTACGTATGATTATTTCTGTTGAACAGAGTCAACCACTGCACCAAATTTATGATTAAATCTCTCATGATGTACTGAAAAAAGCACCTGGAAGCGTAAATCTGTGTGTACAGTTGCATGTATTCCAATCTGTAGAATGGTATGAGAAATTCTAAGGATGTAGGTGTCATCCCGTAGGGAATTATGAAGATGATATCTAGCAAGTCAGAAGACCCCTGTGATTGTTTCCAGTACTTCACAGAACTCGTTTTACTCCCAGATCTCGCAGGACCGAGCAGTGGTCTCACAAGAGCATAGTGAACAACTCTGGAATTACAGTGCTGTGCCTCAAACCAAAGCCATTTGCCCATTTGTATATAGGCATTTTACAGGCCTCTAAAGTGAACATATTTTATGTTCAGTGGCTACTCCTAAAAAATTCTGGAACACCATGTTTCATATTTAAACTTAGTTTCGTTTAAATGAGACTATTCCCTTAGATAGCTTTATCCAGTAGTATTTCAGGGAAGTAGTCTTAAACATGTACCATTTTTAAAAATTCCTGCAGTGCAGCATTTCACTTTAGGAGGGTTTTGAGGTCCTTATACAAGAAAGAGTAGAAGGGAGAGACTTCATTTCACTGATTTTTTGGGTTGTATTCTTTTGCAAGTGTATACAAAATAGAGAAAACTGGGCAAAAAAAGAGAAGAGTGCTAAGAGCTTCAAGCTGGAGACTGTAACAGAAAATGTGGGAGGTGAATTGCAGACTAGACAATTGATTCCTAAATTTTACTTCAGTAAATAAAACCTTAACTCTGTTCTGGTAAAATCATATGGGCAGAGAGGTAGATAGATTAACAGATTTTAACATCAGTTAGGGTCTTTGGTGATGATCTCACTCTTAAGCCTTTTTGTATCATAGCCACAGAATTGCATTTTGTGCTTCAGTGGCTACAGCTGAATTAGGAAATCTTTTATAGGAAAATTTGGGGGACTAATCAGAAATAACTGCAGTTTTGAAATGCCATGGGACGGAGGAGAATCGATTGTGCCTGTTCAAACTCTATACAGTAAATTATATTACCAGTTTATCTGTTCAAACGTGTTTAAATTTGGGGATAGATTGAGGGAAGAAAGAACAAATACATGAGCTGTAAACGTTTAGTTGTAATCCAAAGTAGGTAACCAAACCTAATTACACTGCTTTTGTGATTTAATTTTGAATGACACTGCAGACTATCCTATTGAAGCAGCATGTGTGCCATCTTAGTTTGAGTAATTAGAACTGAAATTGGTGTTGTATAGTAGTTTAATACTACTAGCTTTGTAGTTAGTAGTGTTTTAGTGCTTTCTTCAATACATCTTCTATTAACTCTTTCAGTTCCAAAGAAACCAAAAGACATGATGAAACTAAAGCCATGATGTAACTAAAAAGAGAATCTTAATTTCAGTTTTCTTGAGAAAAAGGCTAGTGGCTATCAATTATCCTATCAGTTGCTCAGTCATGACAGTAGGACATATCTGGATAGAAGTCCATTATTATATATCATATTTTCTTATGTGTAACAAGCTAACATGAGAAAAAAGGAGCTTATTAGTATACATTACCCAGTGTAAACCTGTGTCTGTGGCACTTGTAGTGAATGCTATTTCAGTCTCTATATGGAAACATCATTCTGAATGCAGGTTTCAAAGTACAGCAGCTTTCAAAAAATGTAAATCCCACACCTATCATCCCCAGACCATTGTTGTACTTATTCAGCCACGTCTGTCAATAATTTGTGTGGTTTTATGGTTACCAGCAAAGCAGCATCAACATGAAAATGGAAGGACAGGCTGGATCCTAGCATAGCTTGCTCACTAACAGGATCATTACTCAGTTTAAAAAGGCAGGGGCAAAGTTTACCCTTTATTATAACTCTATAACTCTACTGAGCATAACAGTTTGCAAAGGGATTTCATTTGGAGCCAGAAGAATTCCTGTCACAGGAATCTCCTTTCATATTTACTGTAGGATCTTTATAACTGACTACTCCAGGGAAATAACCTTGCATGATTATTAGGCTCTTAACTAAGTCAACCAGACTGTCAGAAAAAAAAAAAAAAAAAGGAAGGCATAAGTTTTAGAATAAAATTCCATTATTTCCAAGTTTTTTTTAACTTTTCATTAAAAGATACGGAATGGTGGCAATACCTGCTTGCTCTCTTTTAAAAAAAGTATGTGAATTCTTCCAAGTTAATTTATCAGGTGCAGAAGTTTCAACATTGAACCTTTGAAAATAGGTTTGTCCATAGAAAGCATTATTTGTTATTATTGGTGTGAATTGACACAATCAGGTAACCAAGGGAACCGCCAAGTGACAGCTGAAACACAAAGAGTAGATTTATTTCATTACCTCACCAACAATGCCAGTTGGCCGAGGCACATGGAGACAGAGCTCCCTTAGGCTTGGCTCATCCTAGCGGCCAGGGTGGGGGAAGTGCTTGCAGCCTGCCTCGCTGTAACAGAAGGCTTCCTGCATCTCTGCGAGAGTGCGTTATTCCTCCACAGGAATTCCACTTCTCAAAAGAGGCGCAGGCTGAACAACACTAGGCATAATAAATGCAGTTTTCCCACACTGACATTTTTAGCAATCCCAGCTACAAGGTCACTTAGATCTAAACTATTCCCTCCTGCTCCCCAAATTTTCCAGTTTTAGCTATTTCCTCCCAAAACTTTCCATTCTGAGGAGTTCTTGCTGCTATTACTTCCACAGCTGAGCCCATAGCAATGGATAAGTCCTCCTTTCTACCTTTTTCCCCCCAATTCCCAAGGTGAGAAATGGAAATCAAGGCTCAGATTCTGTGTTTATTCTGTTATTTGTGCCTCAAACAATATCCTTACTGCCGACAGTTTCATGTAATAGCTGTGACATTGTTTTTCTCTGCATTAATCTGTATTCCTTTGCCATATGAATAGTTCATTGATTGTCTTTATTTGCTTTACAAGTGAGAGAATCTTTGAACTATGATTTCTGTATATATGTGTAGTTCTTCTGTACTCAATCTTATGGTACACTATGCCATGGAAGACCCCAAGATAATCAGATTATGAAATAAAATAACCTTCATTCTTCCCTCTGAGTATTGTTTGCATTTTGAATAACAATTAACAGAACTAGTAAGACATTATATGAGTACTCTAAGCACAAGTTGTCAGTGCTGTTAGTATAACTTCTGAATGAGACATCAACACATTGTTAAACTGTGCTTGCTAAGATCCTTTTTGAGCTCAAAGATCAGTAAGTTACATGTAAGTCAAATCTCTTGATTTTTCTTCCTTCACTTTTGAAACTATTTTTCCCTTCAAAAATCACACTTCTCTGAGGCTAAATATCCTTCTCATGGTTTACCTTTTGTATGAAAAGGAATCCAGCCAGTCTTTGATAAACTGACTCAATAAACATACAAATATTAATGGATCACAAAGGTATAATAAAGAGATAGCAGTGATTTATTAACTAATGTTGTTATAAAGAGACAAGTTTTGGAGTCAAAATGCTCACTTTTCCCTGGTTACTGATTTTACACATACAAGTTTTATAAATCTTTTAAACAACTAATAAATACTTCACAAGAAGTTTCATCTAGTATTGTTGCCAGGAGCTAAGTTGACCTGAGTTAATACCTGTTTCAGCATTTTCCCTACTTTCATTAGTAAATCTGCCATCAGTTCTTGACAATGACATATACAGGTGGAGAAGTGTGGACCACCCAAACTTCAGAAAAAGCTTTAGTCAAAAATTTAAAAACAGTAAACCTGGTAATGAAGACAAACTGACCAGAAATGATCCTTACTTGTCTGATAAGTCTTTGAGCCACCTGGGGTAACAGGCCTCAGCAACTCTCTTCACATGACTTTTAGCTTTGAAGACAAAATGTTACAGATCTGGAAAAAGTGAAGCTATGAGTTAACAGAATAAGGAAATAAATTGTGACGTTCTTATAAACCAAAGAAATCTAATTAATCACAAACATCAGGGAATCAAGAAAGCTCAATTGTCTTTGTTCTAGAAAAAAGGTGGAGGGGGAAAGGGAAAACAGATTTTTGAAAAGAAGCAGAAGCAAATATGTTGGTCAGCTACAGATATTTTTCAGAAGTGCAAATGTCAATTAAGTATTTAGAAACATCTTGAATAAGGAAAAAATTTCTGCAAACAAGTAAGAGACAATAATTACTTCTCTCTACAAAAATGACAACATTCTTGTAAGACTGGTTTTTATTGTTTTGTTTCTGTGGCTGTTTTTTGCAGGTGTTGCTGCTTTGGATTCCAGCATTTCTGGGAAGATTGGTTTGCGGGCAGTTGTATATTATTTCTCCACAACAGTCATTGCGGTAATATTAGGTACTGTATGATTCTGTAACTTTTAAATCATCATCATTGCCTAATTACAAAGGTACTGCACTGTGACATTACTAATTTCTCAAGACAGGATGAGGAGATAAGATGGGAAATCAAACCAGACAACATGACATTACTTGTAGTCAGATACAGAGAGGAACTGTTCTGCTGTCCATGGTTGAGCTGTTTTCATATCCAGTGTGAGGCCACAGGCAATTTCACCATATTTTTCAGCTCAGGGAGGATTAGGAGCTGTCTGCTGAGATAAAAAATGACCAACACTGAGAAAGCTGAATCAATGTCAAAGACCAACCTTAAATACAAAGTGAATTTCCTCAATTGCAAAACTGATAGCCTGTTCCTGATTCTCGTGTTGGAAAATATGTAGTGTGTCACACCTGAAAGAATGACAGAAATTACTGGTTCCTTTGTCATCTTGTTTCTTTCCTTAAAAGTTTTTTTTCCCCTCTGTGACTGCCAGGCTCCAATCCTAGATCTCCAAAATTCTCATCTCCTGTTACAGGAAGTTCCTGACAAGCAACATTGACATGTTTTGTATTTGCTTAAAGAAACATCCTCAGCCTCCTTCTTAAAAAATAAATATAAAACAATCTATCTCAGATGTCTTGGTAATTTCTGTAAATACATAAGAAATATTATATAAAGACTAATATTAGTATATATCTAACTTTGAAATTGTTCCAACTTTGGGTGAGGTGTTAAACCAGACAATCTCCTGAGGTCCTTGCTATTCTAAGTTGTTCCATGGCATTATGACATTACTTTTTTCATAACGAGCTACACAAATATAATAATGCTTTTATTCGTTAGAAAGACTTGTTCCTGCCTGGTTGAAGGGTCATCCAAACAGCTCTTTCTTCCTTCTTTCTCCTTTCACTGAAATTTAGTAGTTTCATTTTCTCTGGCTTTCTCTGGACTTGTATAAGGGGAAAAAAAAGAGAAAAAATATTTTGAGAATTTGGAGAATAACAATAGTAAAAATTCTTAAAATGGAGCCACTAAAGTAAATGAAAAATTTTTCATTTATTTCAGTATCTACAAGGTCAAATCTAGTATTTCTTAATCTAGTTTTTTTTAATTTCTTTCTTTTTCTGAAGCCTTCTCTTACATAACTGTATTGCTACCCAACTTTAATGAAACACCCTGTGACTCTGGAGTGCACACTTGTATTCATATCTGAAAGCTAGTAACAAGAAGAGCTACATAAAGGACAAGGGAAATAGCAATTAAATATATTCACTCTGCAAAAGTTGCAGCACACTCATCTGAAGCCAGCTAAAGTAATTTACCCTCTTGGTGAGCAGTAGTGATGTAATACAATACATACAAAAACAAAGCTAAAGTGATGAAGTCTAGGGGCAAACCTGCAAGTAGCTCCTCTACAAGGGGAACCCACACATTTAAGGACACCACCTGCAGACTTTTCTGCACATACTAGCAGAAGCACCCAGGGAAAGTGTTTGTTGAGTTGAGTTCACAAAGAGTTTGGATACACAGGATATACTGAGGAAGAATGCACCAATGCCTCTGCTTGCACGGTGAGCTCTGCTTCTCCTTCTGCAGGGATTATCCTTGTTGTGACCTTTAAACCTGGAGTGACTCAAAGCGCAAGTGAGATTGACAGAACGGGCAGTTCCCCAGAAGTCAATACTGTTGATGCCTTGCTGGATCTGATCAGGTGAGATTTTAATTTTTAGTTTCCATATCCCCTTTGCAGAAGTTCAAACAAACACAAATAAAGTTGTGATATGTAATACAATGAAATGCTCTCTGATACTGTTTGGATGAATTAGGGTAGTATTTCAACAAATTAGACATTTTAAAATTTACTCAAAGCAGTTTGTTTAAAAGAAATTCTCTTTATAGCATAGACTTCAGCTAATAAACCAGTGATGAAAAATCCATCCTTCACAGAAACTGACATGCAAGATTTATCTATTATGAGGAAAAGATCCATAAAGGATTGGTGGATTACTGGTGGATTACTGGTTGGCAGCTTCTGTGTCATCCAGCATAGACAACCAGCTGAAATTGCAGAGCTGTGGTTCCCCTCCACAAGGCAGCATGCAGAGTAACAGATGCAGTATGCCAAGATTTCCAGGGGTTCCACAGTCAAGAAGTTTGCTGCATCACCAGTATCTAAGGCAACCGTATAATGTGTCATTCCCCATTAGCATCATGGACAATGACAGATATTTTAAAGTGGTTAGAAGAAGGAAACCCCTAGAAAGTCTGCAGAAGACAGGTCCAGGTTTTCAGAGCTACTGTGTATAAGGGATTTGAAGAAAAATAACACCAATAAAGGCTGCATTTCCAATAGAGGCTAAAGGCTAGGTGGTACCTTCAAAAATATTTCTGTTGATTTTTTTCTTCTGGTATATTTAGCCTCTATTCTGGGTCACTATTCCTGCCCACCATTTTGTCTTTGTAGAATTTTTACATAATCTGTCATGTAAGAATCAACTGCCACATATCTGGTAGTTTGGGGGTTTGCTATAGATTATAGCTCAACTTCTTGCAAAGAAGTTGAAGACTGTAAATTAGCAGTTAAATGATCTGAAATTCACTTTTAAAGGAATTAGAATTGCCAATATATTTATATTCAAAAATATGGATAAAAATAATAGATTTAGGATTCAACACAAGACAGTCTTGTAAAGATGAAGGAAAACCCCACACTTGCACAAACTGATTTTGCTTTTGAATAGATTTTGCTTTTAAAACTTGAAGACCAAAGGCAGAAGTTTGTGAAAGATCTTTAGGGGAGTTTTTAAAACTTCTGCTTCAGTATATCAATGTATTATATGTATCAAATGCATTTTCTGCACTGGATTGGATATTTACCAAATACCTAATTAATGCTTTCTTTTTGCAACTGCTTGAATCTGAAATTGGCATTTGGAGTCACACAACTGCATTGCACTAAATCTCCTAATTTTTCAGTGTTTGAAAATTGTCCTTGGCACCAGAATAACACAAGAGAATTTACCATTAACCAAGATTAATTTCTGAATTCAAAACTACAAAAGAGCATACCAAATATCTTATTCTTACAGCACAGCCTTTGTAAGAAGTTTTTTATTTTTCTTTTCTGCCTATATTTGACATAACCTATAAAGATGGTGTGTCCTATATTTCTTACAGAAGTCAAGGAAATAATGTAACAGGGATAAAATACACTGGGTTTAGTATCTTACCAACAGAAATGTCAAATGCTGAAAAATAAGCCCAAAAGTTCAACAAGTGCTAGCAGGAAAACAGTCATTGGGATTCTTAAACCCTTAATTTCTTTGGAAAAAAAAATCTATCTATCTATCTATCTATCTATCTATCTATCTATCTCTGGTGATGCTAAATGTACTTCTTTCTGCTAAAAGAAACAAAACATGATCTTGTTTTTAAGCATCAAATTTTATCATTTTGTTTATAGCAAACAACTTTTCCTTAGTATGCTGTCATATTGAAATGCTTCTATGCTTTTTAACAGGAATATGTTCCCAGAGAACCTTGTTCAGGCCTGTTTCCAACAGGTAAGTTTACACATTCCTCTTTATTTCTGTAGTTTTCACTGTTAACCACAAATTATTTTCATATGTCACAAAAAAGTTGTCAGGCAAGACTTATTTCTGAGAAGTCCAAGAATATCTTCATCTCCTATAAAAAGGTGGGGGTTTAAGGCATCTTGGTTCCATTTCCATTATGATAAACACTCTGCTATCAGCTATTAAGTCCCAAAAAGGCACTGTTTAAGAGCTGGATGCAGAAACCAAGCAGCATGTAAGACAAGATGTTTTCTTTTGGGACAACAAGAGTTAGAAGAACCATCTTAAGAGGATTAGTTGCCTTGTTCTTAAGATCCCTCTGTGTCTGATAAAGTCTGTCTAAGTTTGCCCTCACCCTGAAGTGTCTCACATCTAATATCAACTCCCAGACCAAATCCTTTGAAGGAAAAGGATGATAACTAGTAGTCTATTTGAGACATCTTTCAGGAAAAGGGAGAGTTGCAAGATGAAAGAGGAAATTTCTGTCTATATATTAGACTTAGCAGCTAACCTTCCCCAGAAATTTATAAAAGAAATTTATATGCTCTGTGCACAACTCACTTTATAAAACTTCTCCATGTTGTTTTTGTCATCATTACTGGCCACCCCACACTAAGGGGACAGGCAGGCTCTTTTAGGAATCCTTGACAGAATGAATGCTGGTGGCATTAAACTGTAGTTACTATTAAAGTCTTGTTTTCTTAATGGATTATGATTAGTGTAGCACAGAACTTACAATCAGAATAGCACAGGATTTCTGTGAGCAGAATCAGTGTAGAACAGTTTTATAGTAGCACAATTTAACTTGTTTTCTAATCACCTGGAGCCACTGCATATTTGGTCAAATCTTAATACTTAATTTGCTGTATCAATATAACAGCCATAATCTAGGTTTGAAAAACATATGAAAGAATGCAGGTTGGTCACTCAGTCCTCAGAGGAAGCAGACAATGACGGAGGCATCCCTGACCACCAGGTCTCAGTCCTGCAGCAGTTTTGGTCCAAGTTACTCACTAGGACTTACACCTGCTTGGTTTTACGGACAGTGTACCTGCTGCTGTTACATTTGCCTGTTCGGTGACTGCATCATCAACATTGCTCATCTGGCTGGGTGCCTGGAACATTTAAGACAAATAAGGAGAGGGGTAGTCAGCCTAGTGCCAGGAATCTGGAGGCTAGTAGGGAGCGGAAGAGTAAGTCTGTTCGGTTTGTCTGCTTGGTGCACAGGACCTTGAAAACCTGGCAACAAGGGGTAAAAGGAAATGTGTAACTCATTTGACCACTAAGAATGTCTGTTTGCCTAGCATAATGGCATTAGTTAGGCTGACCACACCGCCAGGGGCCTCTCCTGGCATGACTGTCAGCAATTCTCTCCAGGCTGTTTGTTCCAGCAAAAAATTCTTGCCATTGTCAGGAGCTCCAGCTCATGCCCCACAAGACTGCAGCACATCCATGGGGTATCCAAGATCCTAGGGAGCAGCATTCATAGGATATTATTTGTGAACCTCTTGTTTGATCTATAGCTTCTGAGGAACAGAGCCCTGACGGCTCACATGAATTGGGAAATAAAGTCTTTGTCTATGTTTGCTACCTTCAGCTTCAATTGGTTAATTTTTCTCATATTTTTACTGAGCCTTTGTCTATTCTTCAGTTTTCTCATTTTCCTAAATAAGTTATTCTGGATTTTTTTCTTTAAAAACTTTTCCAGTATAAAACTAAACGTGAAAAAGTTAAAACTAAAACTGCTGTGGATAAAAAGAGCTCCATATTTCCAGAGGAACTCACTACAATGGCTAACCCAGCAAGGGCTTCAGAGGTACGATCTTTTATCCTTTCATTCCTTCATAATATATGAAGTAGGAAGAAAGAACATAGACTAAATTTGGTTTATTTCATGTGGTTAGTGATGAAGAAATGATTGGAAATAGCACATAGATGGATTTTAGCAAGAGCACAGAAGTTAATTAGTAAATGCCTAGAGGTCCTTCCAGTAGGATTAAGAACATCAGAGGATCCCATGGGTAATGGACCAGTCCAAAGAAAACAGATGAAGACTGATTACTTTTATCTGCTTATGATTTGTAAATTTTCTGAGAAATTCAACACTCACTGCAGAAAGACTAGATATACATCACCTTGAGATATTTGAGTAGCAATAACTGTAATTGTAAGCACTAAAAAAAAAAAAGTGTTGAAAATAATAATAAATATTTTTAATGGAAAACAAAACAATATAAAGCATTTGTTAATTAATAGTTTTTACTCTGAAAAAGAATGTACAGAAAAAAAAGTGAAGAGATTTAAGAAGCCTTTCATTAGAAGTGTAGAAAGCTTTTGGGTGTTAATGGTGTATAAAGTCTAGACTTACTCTGGAGGAGAGGGAGAAAGGAATTCAATAGAATGTGAATGCAGAACTATAAACAATACCAAATCAATATACATTTTATTACACTCCTTCCAAATTTCATCTCAAAGTAATAATAGTATGGGAAGATGGGCTATATGAAGAGACATTAATTAAATCCTGAACCAGAATGTAGTGAAGAATTGCACCCTTTTGTTGATATGTTCAGGCTGCACAGAAGAATGTATGAATACCTCTTTAGTAGGATTTTTATGTAATGTGCACACAATTCTCCTATAAATTATGCAATTACACTGATGTCCCAGTTGTTAGGCAGTGGTGAATTTATCTTAGATCCAGACACAAACCCTTGAGTTGCTCAGAAACTAACGCAAGAATTCTACATCTGTGTTTTGCTTTCCAGTGGGGAGTAAATCTTGAGTGTAGAGGAGTAGATTTTGAAAGCATGACTGTGGATACTTAGACCTTGCCATACTCATGTCAGAAGTCTATAGAAAGGACAACACAAATTAAGGGGTGCTTTACTCCCTGCTGAAGTTTGGTCAGATCCATACATGGCTTTAAAATACAAAATATTCAAGTTCAGTTTAGTGTATTCCTGAACTTGCGCACTTGGCTATTTCAGAAAGCCAGTAGAGTGGCTGGGAAAGAGCTTCATGTCTTTCAAAAAAATCTAAATGTGTTTTTGTTTTAGAACTCTTTGAAGTAAATTCACTATTTTCAGATAGTATTTTTTTCTCTTGATTCCAATTTATAGAACAAAACCCAAGAATATAAAATTGTGGGGATGTATTCCAACGGCGTCAATGTGCTGGGGTTGATTGTCTTTTGCCTTGTTTTTGGAGTGGTTATTGGGAAAATGGGAGAGAAAGGACAAGTGCTGATGGATTTCTTCAATGCGCTGAACGAAGCTACAATGAGAATAGTTCAGATAATTATGTGGTAAGTTCAAGGATATACTAGTATTTTCCAATAACTTCTTTAAGTGGAGTTTGTCACTGAAGAGGTAAGAGCAGATTCAACCTCATGTCTGCTTTTGCATAGTGCTTTACAGAAAGCAGCTTTCAAAGAAAGATTGGTAAAAATTTTCCTTTCTACAGAATTTGATCCTTTTGAGGGAACTGGAAACAGGGCTTCTTAATATATACTAAAGGAGCAGTCCTATTTGTTCCCAAGAAACTTGAGTTTTTTAGACATTCTTGCTAGATGTTTATAAAAAACTAGTGCACTAGTCATTTGAGGCCTCTTTTGAGGATAAGCGTTACCACTCGTATACCCTTCTGAGTCTTGAACAATATTCTCTGAAAGACATTGTGTTCACAGGATGTCTGCATTGGATATAACTTCCTTTAGAAATCTGAATTAATATGCAAGCCACAGCACAGAGAAAAATTCAAAATGGTATGCAAAATACAACTTAGTACCATTTACCTCCTGCTAATAGGTTTTGAGACGGCATTCTCATAATGTTCTCAGACAAGAAAAACAAATTTAATATATAGAAACTTGTGTGATAGTGTTTGGTTGGACTTCACAGCTATTAATAGAATTTTGTATGTGCAAATCACAATTACAGGATCAGGACTATAAATACACACAACTCATTCCAGAGTTTGATCCTACATGCGGAGGGCCTTGTGCCACTTATTACAATACTCTGCTCATGTGCACATTTCATACCAGTACCATGTCAGATCTGACTTTTCCATGGGTTTTTCTTACATCCCAGCATACCGAGATGTATGCAAAACAGCAAACCTGTCCAGGGTCTGCACAATTCTTGCTTTCTTAAAGAAAGGTAAATTAATTTCTGCAACTAGTCCTATGCTAAGCAGCTAGTTTAGTCCCAGGCTAAGTTAAAGCCCTGTGAGACAGGTTGCCTCACTCTGAAGAAAATTACCAACAATGAGACTCCCAACTTAGCACATGCCATACAGGTATTTATTTATAAATTGATTATCCATTTTCTTGCACGTGCCAGAAGCTGTGGCTACAGACTCCCTGAGTTTCTACAGATGTGGGAGCTGTTGTTTGAAACAAGACAGAGTTTTCTGCTGAAAGTATGAGGAATTAGTACTGTTTTCATCAAGTTCAGTGCTTAGATGTACTAGGTATACCTGCTTTTTACAGGGGTAAGATACAATTTTGTTTATGAGATAGCACACATACATTTTATAAATTTATAATTTCTATTTTAAAATGGATGTATTTGATATATTCACAAATTTATATATTAAATTATACTGCTCAAGGCTCTGGAGTAATAACTTGTCTCTGTGACAGGCTGCTCTCTGGAACCAAAATAAAAATATGCAGTGGAGCTGGTGCTAACATAATTCCTGATATTTCCCTTGAATTTTCTATAGGCAATAGCCTATACAGCTGTTCAGATCCATGAGGCATGGCCTCATGCAGGTTTATTCTGTGACAAAGGTGACACAGATATAACCCCCAGTGCTGCTGGGCAGCTCCTGTAACTACAGGAGACCTTTCCCACCTGTGTGTGATTGCGGACTAGACAGACACTGGTCTCAACCCTGGAAACTTCCACCCCCAGGGAGCCTGTGGTTGTGCACAAACATTTGCTGTAACAGGCTATATGCCCATACCCCTTCCTGACTTCTGTGTATTCTGTGACACCAAGTTATACAATACTAGCTAGACTATGTGTAGAGTTACATTTACTTTTATTTTCCAGGTTTTTTTCATCACCTCTGTTGTAGCCTTGCTGCAAATGAATAAAGTCCAATGTATAACATAATTTAAGAAAAAAAATCTGTTGTTGTGAAATAGGATATCAAAACATATTTGTTATCTGTTTAAAAAAATTACTCTGGGAGAGAAGTTATTTCCTGCTGAGCATACAGTATTTCTGAGAATGCATTTTTGATAGCTTTATTTTTCCTTTCTAGGTATATGCCAATTGGTATCGTGTTTTTAATTGCTGGGAAGATAATACAAGTTGAGAACTGGGATATCTTTCGTAAATTGGGTCTTTATATGGCTACAGTAATAAGTGGGTATGTCATTTCTTAAACATGTATGCAGTTTTGGAGCTCAGTTGACTACCACTCAATTATCCACCACATCCAATCTTCTAGGTCAGAGACAAAAATTCTCATCAGTGAAAATTATGTGAGGATATGTGAGGATGGTTTGAATGCATTTTGCTGGATGCGTGTTCTGTTTTAAAAAGTCACTGCCTTGCCTTCTAAAAAAAAACCAAAACCCAAAAGTAAATTTCTTTATTCTGTTCATTGTTTCATCTTCACAGCTTGTGCTGAAGAAAATATTGCTGTATTAAAGCTGAGGTTATGAGTTATTTCTTATTGGGGCTTGCCAGCCTATCAAACTTATACAAATACGTGGATTATGTTGGGAACCTCTGTGGAATTTTTTGGGAATTTTTGGGCTCAAGGTGTTGCAGCACAGACCAAACTCCCTGCTGAATACGATGCATAGTAAGAGCAGTGCACCATAAAGAATGCTAAAGAGACTGATCCCTTGCCTCTGCAGTACTGAGCAGACAGCTGACATCAAGAGAAGCCCGGGGAATTGCACTGTTTGCTAATTCCTCCTCCAAGGTTAGGATAGATGGTGAGGCTGCAAAAAGAGAAGTTGTAATCTCAATAACATAGCCAAGCATCAGAACTTTTTTTCTATTCTTTTTTCTTAGCAGTTGTCTATGTAGAACAGTCTGGGTGCAGGAGGTTACACCTGCACAATGTGGAGCCTTTCAGCAGTGGAATTTTAGAATAACTTAACTGCTCCAATGATAGGTTATAATACCAGGTTATTATCTATCTCTGAAAACTATCCTACAAAGGACTCTTGTCAGATAAATGTGCTTAAATTTCTGTTTCCAATTCAGTGAAGCATAGCCTTCTAGGCAGTCTTGGTCCATTACCTTAGCATCCACTCCTATAATTCCTTCAGTATACTAAGACTTATATATGTTTTGTCTAGAGGCTCAGTCCAAAATTGTTCAAGAGTTTCTTTCCCCACATGTTATGTATTTGTATGCTATTCTTCAAATGTCTTTCACACACTTTCTGACAGCCAAAGAGAATGGTAATATATTAGTCTGAAATGCAAACTACTTTATAAATAGTCAAGAAGGATCTCTGGGGTTTTTGCATTAATCTGTGCTAGATAAGCATATTTATTTTAAGGTTGTTGTTTTGTTTTATTCATAAGCCAGTATGTTTGGACTAGCTGTTTGAAAATCAGAGATAAAATTTCTTTCTAAATAAGAATTACTGCTCCAGAAATAGCACTGATTCATTACTTCTTCAAAATGTTACAGAGATGAGTACAAGTTATGTTCATCTAATGCATTATACAGTTTTTGTGAGTATTTCTTTGCACTTGGAAAATAGGTCAGATTTTTACAGGTTTCAAAAGCTGATATTTACCAAGAGATGGTAAATAAAGAATCTAATATTTTCTATAGAAATTATAAATGACGCCCCAACCACAAGGTAGATAGAAGTCATTGACAGAATGGCAGTATATTACTTCTGCTGGTTTTCTATGTCATTAACTCCAGTTAATTCAGAGAAGGAATATGTTGAATGGATTACTACTGCCCCTTTTGACTTCAGTTTTACATCAGATAGTAAGTTTTAGTTTTAGATGTGATAGCAAGTTTTATGACTATTTACCTATCAATTACTGGTTACAGGTTACGATTTTACTGTGACAAGGCAAGTCTTCCTTAAGGTGTGTGTGAAGGCACAGTGCCTTCTCCAAAACACTTTTATTGCAAAGTAACCTGCCACTGCATAGCCTCCTGTTTAGCTGGTAACCATTTGTTTGACAGGCACAACAATTTAAAGTAGATCCCCAGGTGCCATCAGAAACATTAGTGAGCACTAATTTGCATCCTTGGAGAGAAAAATTCTCTGTTCCTCCAAATATGACCATGTTCCCTGATGGGTGCTCTGGTAGAAGACCTCTGCAGCATTTCTGCCTCCTGCAGAGCAGCCTTCCATGAGTGCTACTCAAGGCATTGTTTTGCATATTCTCTGCAAAATTGACCATCAGGGAGAGCATGTAATAATCAGATCACAAGAGCAGATATGAACACATACACACAAAGCTATAGGCTACAAGGAAAAGGGGCTTATTCTACATTTTTCAGCCTGAAAGAATACCCCTTATTCTTACCTCTCAGGAAAAAGGAGAAATGTTGCTCTTTGTTTGGGTCTTAAAAACTGCAGTTCCCACCATCAGTTTGGTTTTCATTCTTATGTATTTGACCCTGTCTGCAGTGTATTCTGTTCACTGGTGTCTTCTGTAACTGCTTTTCATCCTCTCTTTAAGCTTGAACCTGAAAATAACAGGTTATCTTAAATGTTTCTTGTATTCCTTTTAAAGATATTTGTCCTATCCTCTGCTTTCTTTCCTTTAACCTCCCTAACCAGCTCACCTTCTTCCTACCTTAATTATTCATGACCTTTCATAGCCTCAGCCCTACCAGGACTCATCCACCATTGCCTGCAGCTCATCTCAGTCTCTCTGTCTCATTCAGGTCACCATGAGAGAACAGACTTCCCCCAGTGTCTTTGGTGCAATTTGCCACTAAGTATCTCAAGTCTCTCGTGATTGATGGTTACAGAGTCAGGATGAGGCCATATTAGAAGTTACAGCTGAGGAAAGTCAAAGTGGAGACATAATTTAAGTGCCAGAGGGAACTCAAGCTGAAGGGGGGGCAGGGGGGAAAGGAAAATAAAAAGAAAAAGAGAAAGGAAAAGAAAAAAGCTGCAGCAATTCCTTGTCTCTCCTTGCTTGTGCCTTTTTCTCTTCCAAATGGAGCAAGGAAGCTACATCCCTGAAAGAGATATTGCTACATGGAATGGTAGCTTGGGATTCTGAGGGACATGATTCTTCCTAACTTAAAAATGAATGCTATTAGAATTTCTGTTTTCAATTGCTGATTATGATTTTGGTATAAAAATTCTGGTGCTTTCTGATAATTGCATCTTATGAACAAAAATAAATATTACTTAAAATTTGTTTCAGGAAAACCAGTAGTAGCAAAGCAGATAAACAAAAATATTTTGAATAATGCTACTACTAAAAAGATGCAAATCTAAATTTTTCAAATAACTAAGTCAGTATGCTTTTAGACTTAGACATACTTGAAATGCTTACTCTCATTAACATTTTATTAAGACAGCAAATGGCACCCATACCACTTTATTTTTTTCCTATATTCAGTTTGTTCTTAGGCATGTCACAAACCTAGCAATTTATACAATAATGCCTTGTGTTGGTGCATGTGTAATTTGCTAGATTTCTTTCTAGAGTTATTTACAAAATTTTATCAAGACATGTTGCATGTTATTATTTACATTCCACTAAATATGTCATATGATTCTACAATTCTGTGATATGCTCCCATACAGAATGAAAACTTCAATGCCTATTCCTTTTAAAAAGATAATTTTTCAAGGAAACAAATATGTAGGTTTTGTGGGTGATTTTTTATGCCATTGTGGATTTCTGTACTGTGACTACTGGTCTCTTAATTGTCTGGTTTTGGCAGAACAAATGGTACCATTATTTATCGCTATCTTTATCAACTGCTCTGAAACCATAAAGCATTATTACAACACAGGAATGTGCACAGGAACATTTTGTGAGAACAGAGTAAAAATTCCAAGGTCATAGGTGACAGCAGTTTTTGGGTTTATGTTTCCAGGCTATGTGATAATTTCTTTTCATGAAAAGCGAATGTGCTATAATTGCAACCTCTGAACACAGGGAATATTCACAGACTCTTCAAATACATTTCATTTCAAACGCACTTACAGCAGTCAGTTTACCTTTTATCTTAATGTCCACAAGCTCTGCATTCCTGTGCATTCAGGATTACTGCACAGTGTTCAAAATCAATGCATAGGTTGAAGGATGATTTCATCTCTGAGACCTATACAAATGCCCAGGCAAATACATCTGAGCTGCTAAACTCAAGAGAGTGAGTTGATCTTCTATGAGTCAACCCATTTAATTTTAAAAATTAATACTTTCAAATCATAGTATTTCAGCATCTTACAACATTAAAAATGCTTAGACTACATACACCTCATTTAAACAGTCTCAAATACCTCACCACATTTTAATTGTAGACCTGAGCTTAGACAGTTTTGCCCACAGCAGATGTCGATTTTTCTAAAGGTCCATATTTAAAGATTCTGCAGAAAATGTGCATTTCAGCTGACCCTGACTGGAAAATATATTTACCTTTATTTCTAAAACATGTTCTGTAATAAGGGCAGACAAACTGAGAATAATAATTTGACTTGGCTTTCTGATTTGTCTCTGGTTTGCATTGTAAGGATTTGGGAGAAAAGAGAAATGTTTAAGTGTTATTTCAAATCACCCTCTGCACATCACTTTAAATATTATGTATTAGTTTAGTCTTCTAATTTTTATCAGTTTAAAAATTTTTCAAGTCAATTCTTGCTCAGCTTAGGAGAGACAATTCATATATGGTGTCTCCTTTCCAAAAGGAAGTGTAGAACAGCATTAGTCTGCTTTTTATTAATGTGGCATTCTCTCTAAATTTTGCACCTAGGTGAAACACCTTTAAGTGTTTCATGATTATATTTGAGGACAGAGCTGGGTACCTATTATCAACATCTTAGTAAAGAAAGACAATGAGATGGATCTATTTGTTTAACTAGTTGATTTTATTTTGCAGACTTGTAATCCATTCCAGTATAGTTCTGCCGCTTATCTACTTTGTAATAGTAAGGAAAAATCCTTTTTGGTTTGCCATGGGGATGGCTCAGGCACTTCTTACAGCCCTTATGACCTCTTCCAGGTAAACAAAAACAGTATCTTTTCTGTAGTGTTCCTAACATTATCGCATGGTCTGTGCTCTGCTTTTATTGCTCCTTTTTTAGAAGCCCTGGTATCAGCTGGACAGTTCTCAGTCCGCTGGAGGCTGAAATACTGTTTTCAATGTTATTTCTGTCATAACCAAAGGACACTACAGAGTGCGTTAGCCTTACACCAAATGAGAGTCTGCCTTTCCCTGGAGGAGGCAGTTCTTTGCCATTCACTTCATTAGCCGCACACTTGACAGCATTTAAGTGGTTGAACATTTTTTGTGACTACGTATACCATGGCAATTTACCATGTAATTTTGAGAACTAACACTTAGCTATTTCTTCCAATATTTAGAAGGTATAAGAGAAGTTGCTTTGCTTTTTCATGGTGCAGCCTCCCTTCCTGCCTTAGATCTCCTTTTGAGTCATAGAGCAGATCATTCTCTGAGCAAAAGGAAACATAATAGAAATGGTGTGTTGTTGCTTTCACTAATTTTATGTGTTTCATTATGTGCCAGCTCAGCAACTTTGCCTGTCACCTTCCGCTGTGCAGAAGAAAACAACTTGATTGACAAAAGAATCACAAGGTTCGTTCTTCCAGTTGGAGCTACCATCAACATGGATGGCACTGCTCTTTATGAAGCAGTAGCAGCCATATTTATTGCACAGCTGAATGACTTAAAACTGGATGTTGGCCAAATAATTACCATTAGGTAAGACTAAAGCCATCACATACATTTTGTGGGAAGTGAGCTTTTTTGTGAATAGTACATTCGGATACCCCATGGGAAAGTTTAACCTATCATTCACAGCATAAGAAATAACAAATATTCTCATTTCTTGATCCAAGGCCTAGCCAGTGCAACCTGATGGGGAGGTAGGATGGATCAGGATATACAACACTGTTATGAAAATTGCCATTATTCTTCCGTGCAAACACTTGCAAACCTAACTCAGCCTCTACCTTTGATCCATCCAGTTTGCTTGCTAGGCATGTGTTGCCCGTTATTCTGTAGTGTAACCATAAGAGTACATCAGAACATAGCTTGTCCTATAAGCTTGATACCAGACTTTGAGTAAATACTATTCAGGAGGAAATCTGAAGCATTTAGGCTTCTTTCTTGCAGTAAAATTAAACTATTTGTGTCAGAAAACAGAGTAACATGTCTTCTGAATGCCTTTTCTGGGTTTTATTTGGGATTTAGCGTCACAGCTACAGCAGCCAGCATTGGGGCTGCAGGCGTGCCCCAAGCCGGACTTGTTACCATGGTGATTGTGCTGAGTGCCATTGGCCTGCCTGCCGAGGATGTTACTCTGATCATTGCCGTTGACTGGCTTCTGTAAGTTTAAGGCACCTCATATTTAATGTTTTTGTCATTTTTTCTTTTTCCCTATCTTTTTTTTTTTTTATGTTTGCATAAGTTGCCTAGAAATGTGTGAGTCTGAGAAAGAAAGCAATAACATTATTTAGTTGCAGAAAATGGACAGAGATTATTCTTATGGCCAGGCTTGTTCAGAGTTAAATGCAGTAATGGCTTTGATTGTGAGATAAGTCCTGCATGGGATGGCAGTGAATAACCTCCCATTCAGAGATGCTGTCTGCCTTAAAGTAGTGGTCACATCACTAATAAATCATGAGCATCATCCTCAAGACAGGCAAATTTGATAGTACCAAGAAATGTCTCTAGAGTATCAGAGACGCCACCACATTATGCTAAACACATACATCATTCATAAAACTGAAATGTAGCCACAAGCTGCAAAGCACATGATATCCATAAACTGGCAGCGGAGCACAACATGAACAAAGCAAAACTGACCCTGGATTCCCTGTGCACACATATAGCAGGGTGTACACAGATCTGTGCTGCCAGCACTACTTTGCTAGGACTGTTCTTCACTGAGAGCACTCAGGGCCCAGCCCTCAATCAACAAGCACACATCTAAATTTGGAAAGTGATTCTTATGCCTAATCCAAACCATATCAGAACACTTCAAAACCTCTCAGTCACATTCATCTGCTCTTTCTGGAGAGAAGCCTTTGCATCAGAAATCTTTTCTGTTCAAGTTACCCCAGTGTGTATCTCTGCCAATTTTGCAAAAGCCCAAAGAATCACAGAGTGTATTCTGGAGGTCAGAAGGCTATCAATACTCAGTTTTGTTCCATGATATAGAGGATTCATAAGTTAACAAGTATAACTTCAGGTTTTTTGCCTCCTAAACTGTGTGAGCTTTGGTGATCAGGCCAAGGTCTTTTTCACCTGCAGTTTGCATGAATGACATTTCACTGGTATCAATCCAGTGATCTTAATACTTTCATAGTATTTGCATGTCTTCTTCAGGTTTATTTACATTCAAGATAAATGCCTTGCTGTTCCTCCTCTGGCCTTTCCAGTCATTTTATTGAAGGATTTCTGGTTGCAACCTATGTATTTCACAGATATATTTAATTTATTTACTATATAATTCAATTTTGCAAATAGAGAGAAATGCCAGTCTCCAGAAAATCAGGGCTATTGTATGGATCCAAGAATCAATTCAATTTATGTATAAGCATAATTTCTCCAAAGGAACCAATTCTATCCACAAGTAGTTTTCCCAGTCAGCTGTCTGCAACAGGGTCTAATAGTTTTGCTTGCTGTGCTCCACAATAATTTTGTTTTCTTTAGCTCTCTTCTATTCCTAGCAGGCATTTAATGTTTTTAAGGATAGTGCAGATCAGTACAAACCACTGGCTCAGAGCAGGTATCTGAAGAGTCTAAGAACACCCAAATGTATAATGGTTCCTGTATCCAAAGTATTTGTCCAGCCTCCTGCAAATTGCAGAACAGAGAGCTCCTGAGTTAAAAGTGATTTTTGTCTTCTTCTACGAATGCCTCATTGCTTTGGGACCCATGTTTCCACAAGTCCTAGGGAGATGAATTCCACATCCTAATGATGCAGAGATATAATTGAATTTTGTTTGTTTTCATCTACACCCTAATAATTTCATTTGATGCCCTTTACTTACCTTATGGGAGTGAGAGAGAAAGAGAACAATACCCTATTTCTCAGAGCAATCATGACTTTATGGATCTGATTTTTACTCCACTTTAGAAATCTGTAGCTTTTGTGGGTTTTAGACACAATATTAGTACATGGAAGGTTCTTGTTCCACCATGAAACATACAAATAATTCAAGATGTTTCTGGTTCTAATTAAGGCAGTTTTCAGACTAAGATATGTTTTGCTGTGTAAATTAAATCAAATAGAATAGTGCTATTATAACCGAGGAGTTTCCAGTGGTGTTGATTTCCTCACTTGTCACACTGATTCTACTAGAATCTTTACTGCTCTCTCTTCCTTTCCCTACCATGTATTTTTGTTGCACATAGAAAACTTTTTTAGCACTAGAATTCAGCAGTTTTGTAGAAGTATTTTGAAATATTGTAAATATATCCACCTCAAGCTCTCTGCACAGAAAGAGAAACTTGTTCTGCCACAGAACCTTTGCAGTGCTCTGTAGCTGAAAAGAAAAACAGGGAAGCATGGCCTTCCACGCTCCATACCATACTTCCACATCGATTTTCAAATTTTATTATGTTGCAAGGGTTTGTTGTTCCTCTGCCAAGTAGCAGCAGGTTTTTAAGGCCTGCGTGTCACATTTCTGTCTGTAGAAAAATCAATAGTGCAGGAGTATCATATTCCTTTAAGTGACTTTTTTAGTCTAGGTTTGTCCTTCAGCCCTTAAATAAGGAGAAGCCAGCAGAGGACAGGCCTTTCCCTTTGTCAGCTTTGGGCCAGAATACTGGACATACTGGGCTAGGTGCTCTTCTGGCTGAGGACATGACTGTTAGAATGACAAAAAGCACAGTGCAGACTCTGCTGCTGCACCCCACAATCTATCATTACAAGAGGGAACCAGCTTTGTAGCATACTTCAAGGGCCTGAGAGGTGATCCTTCCAACATTTTGTAAGGCTATACCACACCACTTGGCTCTAACAGACAAGTGACATGACTTGCGGTTTTGCATGTCCTGTACAAAATAATTTCTCATGAAACTTACCCCAGGCTTCTTCAAATACCTGTGGGTAAAATTCTGATTCTTGTTTTAAAAGACTGTTTTCTTTTAATTGAATAATTACCCAAATCTGCGCTGGGAAGAAAACAGTGCTGTATGAGCTAGAGTACCTTACTTTTACTAAAAAGATTTTCTTAACAACTGGATGGTGTGTCTGACAACTTTTTTGTTCCGTAGGGATCGATTCAGAACAACGGTGAATGTCTTGGGAGATGCCTTTGGTACAGGAGTAGTGGAGAAGCTCTCAAAAAAGGAGCTGGAGCAGATGGATGTCACCTCTGAAGTCAACATAGTCAATCCTTTTGCCTTGGAAACAGAAATACTTGATAATGATGAAACACAGGCTGAGAAATCTTACGTCAATGGAGGCTTTGCTGTAGATAAATCTGATACCATATCCTTTACACAGACATCCCAGTTCTAAAGCCAATAGCTTTCAGATAAAACAGGAGCACTAAGCATGGCCATATGCAATATCTCAAAAAGCTAAAAGGAAATTGAGAATTAATTACATCTCACATCTGATTTACCACACAGACCCTGATTCTCCTTACTGGTTCTTCCCCTGCTCATCATCTCCCTCAACAGTTTGAACTCACCATTTTTAGTCCTTACTGATAGGCTGAAGAAAAAGACAGTTGTAAAATACTTTTTTTTTTTTTTTTTTTAAGAATATATACTACTCCTGAGGCTGTGAAATGCCTCTCTGGAATCAGCATGCTCATAAATGGGTCATTAGCTGGGACAGCCAAATGTGTTTTACTCAGGAGTAGCACAGCATTTTACACATTACCACATCACAAAGTACCTGTATGAAATCCCTTTTTACATCCTTGCCTTCTAAACAGGTTGCACTGTAACTTGATCATTTGCCAAAATGCCAATTTCTGCAGCTGAGGGGATACTACTTGCATGATTCAGGAAAAAAACAGACCAGAAGGGCCTTGAAATAAGTACATTTTACTGTGAATAGGGTTTAGTTTTTATTCAATTGTGAAATAATTAGTCACTGAAAGAGGTCCAGTATTTATGTAGCTAAGTTTCCTCATACCTTTCATGTGAATGCCAGATGCTGGTATTGGCTTTCAGATGTGAAATAAATTGCTCTGAGCTTGCTCTTCTGGCACTTGAAGAGCTTTTGTAAAATTATACTTTACCTATTTAGGTCAACTTTGATGGCTTCCTCATACATTTCCATCAGAAACAGAATCTCATTTTCTATTGTCCATTTATGATTTTAACAAAATATTAGTCAGCCCAAAAGTAAGAAGAGATCATGAGAACAAAAGTGCAGAGTGCAAATTCTAAATGTTTCTTCCTTGCAATAAAAGCAGATAGATAGATATATATACATATATCAAGAACATAGGAATGAGACTTTTCTCATAGAAAGAAGCCACTTTCACTAAACTCTTTACACAGACTGGTTGGGGTTTTTTGGCTCTTTGGTTTAGTTTGTCAGTTGAACATGCAAGTTTATAGCTGCAATACCACTATAGTGCCAACCTGTCAGCTAAACTGTATCTTATGAACCATTTCTGGACCTAGAAAATCATCTCCTCAGGTGGCTTCTTGTAAGATAAGAAGCACCGAGAGCTTCCTCATTAAAAAATCTCCATTTTCTATAACATTTTATACAAGATTTCCATGGTGCAAAAATCACTCTCTCTAGGGAGGAGTTGATGTAACAATTTTTTTTCTGCCTTGCACATTGAAGAAGTTTAGCCATTTTATATATAACTTAAACTGAAATTCATATATAGTTATTTCTTTGTGAATAAGCTTGTGGTAAGCATAAATAAGCATTTATTTGCTAACAAAAAGCCCTTCAAATACCTGCAGTGTTATATACTCGATTCAATCCTACACTTTTGTATTTAGACAGACCAGAAGTGTGCCAAAGAGAACTGATTAAGAAGGAAACATTTACTGTAGATTTTGATAAATTGCACCTTAAATTAATGAGACATAATACTGCATTTAAATTTAACATCAAAAACTATATGAAAATGTTAATCTAAGTATTGGTAAATTTATACAATAAAAAGAAAATGTACAGATTGAGAAAATCAATCTTTTATGTTTGCAGAAATACTATGAGACAGTCTTTATCTGTGTAGCTTTGCTTATGGGAGGAAAAAGCCTACCAGTTTCCATGACGAGCCTATAATCTCTGCCTTGTCTTTAACCAGCTTTTTAAGTCACCCTTTTATGATCACTTTATTATTTAGTCACCCTGTTAACGATGTACTGTTAAAAGTGTTCCTAATGTGTTATAAATAAATAATTTCTCTCTTTACTCTTGTTTTAGCCTACTATCTTCTCCTTAAGAGTTCCTTTAGCTATAACAAGAAAACCAAACCCCATCAAATTCAGGGTTTATGTTATTGTCTCTAGTGATTTAGCTGTAATTTTGGCAAGAATTGCTCTCTTCCGCCAGTAAAATAGAAGCTTAAGAGCAGAGTGCTGAGATTGCAAGAAACCCCTCTAACTACAGATGACCTGGATTCGATGCTATTATTAAACACAGGCTAAGCAGGTGTTTGTTTACCTATAACTTACTCATCTGGATCAGATTCAACTGAGCAGGTGTTGATGGTATTGTTTTGCCATCTACTCATCTACTACATCTGTAACCAAGAGACCACAGCATATGCTGAAGATCCTCTTAAGTCCAAAGATGCTTTTCTTGACACAGTATTGCAAGTGTGTACCTTCTATACATGTGGAAACACCCTGCTTGAGCAACTTCTCCTCTTTTCCACAGTCTCCTGGTCTGGAAGATTTGAAGAGTGGTGAAGAATCACTGTTAGAAAGGCATCTGCAGATTTTGGCCCTTGTTGTTATGTTCTTGTAGGGGTTTTGGGGCTGCAGAAGCTTAGCACAAGATTGGACTCTGCATTTTGAATAGTGTTTGTGACTTTAATTTGACCTGGAGGACCAGGTTACCCACACACCATCCCTGCCAAAATACTCAGGGACTTATAGTTGACTCAACTCTGAACGAGGAAAGCACTTGCACATAAACATACACAGGTCTGTCAACACACACAGGTCAGCTATATCAGATCCACAAGATCTAAAATTGCATAAAAACCACTGTGACATATGCAATTCACTTGTTCTTTAATATTCTCTGATATGACCAGAAACTGACCAGTGTTGCATGCGCAGGCAGGAGGCAGCCACTGGACCCCCATGCTGGGACACCACAGGATCTGTGGCCTCACCCTGCCATCACCACACAAACACCTTCTGCATCACTTGCCCCTCCTCACAGGGTCAAGGTCTTTAAGGTGCCTGGTGACCCATGAGAACCCATAGCCTGGTGGCCTGCCCCAGACCCATGGGGACCCTTAGCCCCATCTCAGGGTACTGCTCCTAGCTGCAGACCTCCAGTGGAGATGGGGACTTCCTGGAGACAAGGACCTCTGGGCACTGGTATAGGAGGGTTCCTGTGAGGTCAGGGACCTTCAGACTCTCAGGGAACATGCCATTCGAGGGTCATGGGCGGGTGACATTCCCACACTGAAGTGGCCCTGTTCCCAGCTCCATGGCCCTCCCCCCAAAGGAACCTGCTGGAACAGGGTCAGGGCCAGGGTGTTAGAATCACTCACAAGTTTCTCACCAGAGGAGCTGGAGGACTTATTTAAAATTTGAAATCCTGGTGTCAAAGCAGATCTTAGGCACAGCTGCATTCCCACTGCATGTCACAAGTGGCACAGGGACTAGTGGGAGCTCTGGGACTGAGCATACTTGAAGCACAAGGATGGGGGAGCTGGGCTGGCTGTGCTAGGTAGGACATGCTTGCTGGCAGCCTGGGAGGGCATTCTCATTGCGTGTTCTCAGTGGGCACTGGTAGCACAGAGATGGGCTGTTCTGGTAGTCCTAGTGTAGCAGTACTGGCAGCACTGGGCTGACGGTACCGGGACATTGGGCCACACTGAGATGAGAGGCACTGGGGGCAATACAAGCAGTGTGTTTTGGGGTGTGGTTTAGAGACTGGATGTGCTAGGCCAGGTATTTTGGGGGCGTATTTGTGGTCCATTGTGGATATTTGTGGGCCATGGACTGGTTTTGAGGACTATTTGGGGTGCCTAAGGGTCATGGAGCAAAGGCTGTCCCACAGAGTAGCTGTCCCCCTCCATGTCTGAGCACTGGAGGTGAAGGAGGTTTTGGAGTTCAATGTGATGCTGGAGTGGGAGTCCCCTCAGGATAACAGCAACTGCAAGGGCAACCACTACACTGTGCAGAAGGTGATGGGGAAACCCCTACCCACTGCCCCCCCAACTGCCTCCCCGTAGAATTCCCAAATGATGCCGGGGTCCTCTTCTGGTTGTGAGGGGACAGCCTGGATGCCAGTGTTCCACTTCTGGCCTCGGGGGGGAACCCTAGACACATAGATCTCCTCCTGGCTGCAGGGAGTCACCCAGACACCATCCCATCCTTGTCCCGAGGGGCCATCTGGGCATCTGGGTCCTATCCGGAGACCAGGACCTCAGGGAGGGCACACCAAAATCTGGATCTCTTTGGGGAGCTGCCCAGATACATGTCTCTTCCTGCTTGTGGTAGACACCCCAAATACCTGGGAGTTTTGTGTTTTGGGGTGCCACCTGTCCTCTGTCCCTGAGAGACCAAAGAGGGAGCAGGTGTGGACAAAACCACCTCTCTTTGCTGCCCCCACATCCAGCTGCCTGGGTCTTTCCGGGATTTTGAGACTGAGCAGGGGGTCCCTAACTCAGGCCATGTGTCCATGTGTGTGTGTCCAGGACTTACACTGAAGCACTCGAGTTCCAGCATGACCCGTGCTCGGGCCCATGGCTCCAGGCACCGCGGCAGCTGAATCACTGCTCTCAACTGCGCTGTACCGGGCAGCCCAAGGGGGGGCGACACCTGAGGGGACGGGGGTCGGGGGGGTCGGGGCACCCCCACTGCTGTCCCTCCCAGCCCAAGGCCAAGGTGGAATGTAGATAGACATCAAGGGGAGCAAGGCAATTTTGGGGCTCCTAACCACATGTTCCCCCAATCCAAGGTGGGGTGGCTGAAAAACAAGGGGCCATCAGGGAGGACCCCTTCAGTCCCTGGCCCACCACAGCTGCAAACACGGGACTCGATGATCTGTAAGAAGTCCCTTCCGATCCGGAAGGGATCCTCCATGGCTCCGCGACAGCCGGCTGACAGGGCCAGGCGTTACCTGGCAACAAGCGACACCACAAACACAGGGACCCGCGATCGGGGCTCTGGAAGGCAGAGGAAGAGGAGGAAGGAGGGTGCTGGCTGCCCTCATTCCTAACTGCAGCTTCTTTCCGAGCACGGAGAAAGGACAGGTGCTGTGTTTTCGGGCAAGGCAGCAGCCATGGCGTCAGGCAGCCTGTTTCAGCTGCTGGATGAAGCCATCGGGACGCCCGAAGTCAATGTCAACTTGGAGGCGCTCCGCAGACTGCTGAGGGTCATATTGGAACACCTGAGCCTGCTGGGTCTGCAGGGCGCGATCCCCCAGGAGGGGGCCCAGGAAGCCGCGCCCGCCCCGGGGCAGAGCCCTCCCGCCGAGGCATGGGACACAGGGCAGCCTCCCCAGCCGCCGGGGGAGGATGAGCTGCAGGGCACCAGGAGCGGCTCTCCTGTCACCTCGGAGGCTGCCGACATGGTACAGATGGAGAAGACTGATGCCAAAGAGAGTGGCATCTCCAAGGTAGAGGCTTTTCCCACCCCCCTGGGTGCTCCGCCCAAGACTCCCACTCCCGTGGGGTCTGTGCCCTTATTTGAGGGTTTGGTTGAAGCCCAAGCTCTGAACAGCGTGTTGACTCTCATTGTGGGAAAGGGAGGGAGATTTGGAGAGAAAATCTGGGGCTGAAACACTGCTCTGGGTGCCTTGGGCCTTCCCATGTTGGGTCTTTTCCTGCTGAGCCAGGATGTGCCATAGGCTCCCCAGGGCAGGAGTTGGAGTCTCTGGGGTGCTGCTTGCCTGGGGCTCACCCCCAGCACATGTCTCTCCTAAGCCACTGCTCTCCCCCAGGAGTCCCACAAGGAGATGGCTGGGATTAAGGCCATGCAGTTCAACATGGGAAAGGAAATCCAGAGGATCAAGGAGGCACTTGGCCAGGTGAGCTGCCACCATCAGCATGCTGCAGGTGGGAGACAGCAGCCAGTGACCTCTCTGTGCACTGGAGGTTCAGCTGCATCCGGCCATGCCAGATGAATGGAGGGTGCAACCCACAGTGCCCAGCTATCTGGTGTGCCCCCAGCTGCAGGCAAAGGTCCTGCAGGTCCCCAGGGACCCTGCCATGAGGTTCATCCCCCTTACACACCCCCTCTCCTAGACCACGGATCTCTGCAAGGATCTCTGTAAGGAGATCAATGAGATGAAGGCCACACAGTCCCGCATGGGAGAAGAGATCCGGATGATCCAGGAAGCACTTCACCAGGTGAGCTGCTGCCTTTGGGAGGGAATTGGGCCCTCCCTGTCTCCCCTGCCCTGTGTCCGTGGGTGTCACCCACTGTGAAGGTCACTGGGAGGGAAGAGTGGGAAGGGTGTCCTGTGAGGGAAGCATGGAAACTCAGCCTTGCTCACTAGGAGGCCCCCACCCCTGCCTGCAGATCAACCTGGCAGTAGAGGTCACTGCCGGCCTCAGCCAAAGGGCTGCTGAGGCATTTTGAACTAAACAGTCCTGAAAAAAGGGAAAATGTGGAAAGAAAGAAGGTAAAGATCTACCAGTACTTGGCAGCCACAGCCCACCTAGGGTCTCTCTGGCTTAGGCACAAGCTCAGTTGTGGATGTTTTGGGGTCCTGATTGCAGTCCCTCTTCTCACTCCACTCCAGGGGAACCTCCAGGATGCTGCTGGCCAGCCACTGGTCCTCCACAGCCAGCCTGCCCCTGCCAAGCCCTACACTTCAGACATGGACAAGCTGGGGCAGAGCCCTGCTATGCAGAGCACCACCCCTGGGGTGCAGACAGGGACCTCCAGTGTCCAAAGTGGCACCACTGTGACACAGCCTGGTTTCCAAGCAGGCCTTCCAACTATGGAGAGCATCCTCAGAGACCTATCTGAGCTCCAGAGCCAGATGTCCTCCCTGCAGAACCTGGCCAGAGACCTGCAGGGTGAGAAGGAGAAGGTAAGCCCATATCAGTCCCTAAGGGGGCAGCAAGAATGCCAGGGGGAGTTGGCAGAGAGGAGGCAGGCAAAGGAGACCATGGGGTCCATGCTCTGACTCTGCCACTACCTCCCTTCCCAGATCAGACAGCTGCAGGATGCCCTTGGAAAGCTGGGTGTGACTGTACCCGAGCGCGAGCACGACGTGGGTGGCACAAAGGAGAGCCTCCTACAGCTGGAGTAAGAGGATGGGGAGAGGATTTTGTATCCTGTGGGGCTGCAGGGGAGCCAGGAGGAATGGAGGGTGGCAATCCAGGAGCATCAGATATGGGGAGCAAATTTTGTGGAGGTTCAGCCTGCCTTGTGCCCTCATCTTGTTGGCTAGGCCTGCACTGCAGGAGATTAAGCAGGAGCAGAAGGAGCTGAGACAGGAGCAGAATATTACCAAGGCCATACTGCAGCAGGTGGTTACAGATGACCAGCTTCAGGATCAGGTGAGGTTAGGAGGCAGCACTCCAACTGTTGTCTTGAATGGCAGGCTGCTCTTTGTGGGGTTCCTGGCCACATTCCCTGCCTGGTCAGGGCCATCTGGGCACCAGGTTCTGCTGGCTGCATCCATTCTATCTCAAAATCTATTCATTCTCCCCTTTCTGCAGCTGAATGAGTTGAGAGCAATGATGGGGACTGGGAGGCAGCAGCAGGGAGAGACATACACAGACAACAAGCTTGTGAGGAAGCTCCTACACCGCTGTGAAAGGCTCCAGCAGCAGGTGGACTCACTGGTGCCGCAGCTGGTGCAGAGGTCACTGCCAGACAAGACCCAGGTGGGCAGCTGGCAACATGGAGGGCTGCATCAGGACCCTCTGTCTGTGCTCACTGTAATGTAGAGCAGCCCCTTGCTACCCCCCAGCTTGGTTTGGACAGGTCAGCAGTATGGCAGGAAATTAAAGCCTTGATACAAACGTCCGGCTGGCACTGAGTGCTCATAGCCAAGTAACCCATATCTGTCCTTGAGGGCAGCCAGATACCTCTTGCATGACACTATCTTGTCGTCTTTCTCCCTGGAGCAGGAGGAGGAGCTGCTGAAGAGCATCCAGGCCACTGTTGTGCGGGTGGAAGGGGACTGCGAGCAGCTCGGCTACCTCACGGGGAGCCTCCGGGATGACCATCGCCAGCATCAGAGAGATATCGAGGTTGGTGGCTGGACCCCCAGAGGCTCAAAGTATCCCCCAGGCACACCAAGGCTGGTCTGATCACACAGAGGTCTGATCCCCTGCCCACCTGCTCGCAAGCCCTTTCTTGGTTCAAATGGCCTTTCCCAAAGAGCAGGGAGCCCTGGCTGGCCAGAACACAGCTCTGACCCTGCTGTGGTGTCATGAGATGCTTTTTGCATTGGAAGGCTCTGTTCCGGTCCCTGGAGGGTCTTGAGAAGAAAGCAGACAAGGAGGACCTGCTGCTGCTGGTATGGTCTTGAGAGGTCCATCTTCAGCCCAGGGGATCTTGGGCAGGGTGACAAATGCACTTTGCTCTTTGGGCACGCAATGGCAAACTGGCTGGATGGGGAAGGGGGAGGGTGTGAGTACCTCTAGACTGGCTGCAGATCCCTTGCCAGGTCCCTCTGTCCATCTCTTTAAGTCCCTTTGACCCCATGGGGGTGATGGCGTAAGCAGGCCACACAGCCCTGAAAAGGGCACGATGGCCTCACAGGAATGTTTCTGGCTCTATCCCCAACACAACAGAGGCTGGCCCTGCCTCTTGCACCTCTCCCCTGTCCCACCTCTCTCCTGCCTTTCCTCCCTGCTAGAAACTGGACAAAGCTGCCCTGGGCAGCAAAGTCAATTGCGCACATTTTGATGAAACCATGGAGCATCTGGAGGAGAGGATGCGGGAGTTGCTGAGACGTGTGCAAGGTCAGGAGCAGCGCTGGCAGGAGGCCCAGCAGCAGTTCAGTGATGCCCTGGACTCCAAGGTGAGGGGTACCTTATTCTCACGGTACAAAACTGGCTCCTTGGGGGCTTTGCAGCCTGAGGTAGCCTCCCTGTGAGGTTTTCCCCTTTGCTGGCTTTTCCCTGTGGACTACCATGTTCCATCCTGGAGCAGCTGGTTAAGGGTATGTATCTGTCCACAGCTGAATCGCCTGGAGCTTGGGCCTTTCCAGAAGCAGCTAGAGGATAACTGGGCAAAGATCATTAAGGATCTCAAGGATGAGTTGACAGTAGAGATTGGCGAAGCAGCTGGAATTAAGAAGTGAGTGCAGTGGGATGGTAGTGGCTTTGGCAACAGCACTGGCCTCATTCCTTCCTGTATGGCATCAGAACAATGTAGCCAACAAACTGCAGGGATGCTGACAAAGCAGCTGCACCTTCTTCACTGATCAGTATCAGGTTCCCCACATCAAAGGAGGGAAACGAAGCTGTGCAAACCAGAACTGGGGTGTGGGTGCAAAGGTTCAAGGATGGAGAACAGAGGGTTGTTTGCCTGGGCAAGGGTGCAACTTATGGTGCCACAGGCCTCAGTCATGACCTGCCCACCTTGGCAAGATGGAGCGGAGTTGTGAGTACTGACAAGGCAATGACACCAGGGGAAGAGCTGGTTTGGATGGCAGTGTGGGTGCCTGCCCCCTCCCCATCATGTCCCTGCCTGCTCTCGGCAGCTATGGGCCACAGACACAGTTCAGCAGTTCCAGTGCCGCCAAGGCAAGCTTATCTCCTTGTTCCCTTGGATGGGAAGAAAACCAGGCTCAACATGCCACAGCTCCCTGTGCAAACATTGAAGCTCCCTGCAGCAATGTGCCTGGCACCTGTTGCTGCCTGTGAGCTGCTGGCTGTGTGCACTGCAGCCCTGTCAGGAGCTCACCCAGCCCTTTCTCCCTTAGGCAGCTGCTGGTCCCTTTCAAGTGCCTGTCCTGCGACCGGCAGCTCAACGTGCAGGTGCCTGGCCCGTGAGTAGCACCCGGCACTGGTATAGGGGGGCTGCGTGGGTGGGACAGGGATGGGTGTGCTTGTCCCCAGCTGTCTCAGGCACAGGGGTTAGACTCTGCTGAGGGGTCTGGCAGGCTTGACTCTGCTGAGCTCCCTCTGAAGCCATGTTTTTCAATGTGGAGTGTTTCCTCCAGGAACACTTCTCTGAGGGCAGCAGGCAGAGTGGTGCTGGAGGGTACAAGTCTATGGGTTTTGGTACTCTGCCCCAAGCTGGGGTGCCTTATTTGTCCCCTGTCACCCACCCATGGCTCCTGCCCTCCGCAGGCACATTGACACACTGCCACTGATTCCATCGCTGCCCGGCAGCCATGCTCCACACCCCTCTACCAGCGGCACAGAGGAGCAAGCACAACAGAACGGACACAGGTAGGGGACATAGGGACCCATCACTGGCCTCTGGTATGCTGGGTAATCCTGCCTTGGCAAGGGAGATCTCGACCCTGAATGGGAGGCACAGGGGGCCTGGGCAGGGTAGGGTAGGGGAGCAGAGGGTCAGCTGTACTTGCCCCAGGTGTCTGGGCTTTTAAAGCCCATGCTGCACTGCTCAAGCCCTGGTCTCAGTGGCACTGAAGCCAGGTATTATCAGTTGTATCTGGTCTCAGCCTGACCTCAGGCTTGGTGGGGACTCAGCACGGTGGGACAGGCATGGGTTTCCTGCCGCAGTTGTTAGGGAGTCAGCAGGGACACCTGTCAGTAGGGAGCACCCTCTGCCCCCCTCTCTGGCACAGTGGGATGAAGCTCAGTGATGGACAGTGAGCACATCTCCATGCTCCATCCCTCAGGAAGCTGGTCAATAGCAAGTTCCTCAAGTCGCAGAGCTACAAGGGTCAGGACACATCCAGTGCACCACTCAGGAATGTCCTACAGCTCTCCAAAAAGGTAGGGATGGTGAAGGGAAGAACATCAGGGAGGAACAAGGCTGGGAGAGAGATGCTGAGCATCTGAAAGCCACCCGACCTCGGTTTCTTCAAGGAAAGATGGGTTGGGAGTGTTGCTTGGGGATGCTGAATTGAGCCCCACATTGCAGCCAGCCATTCTCTCCTTCCCAGCCTAGCGTGATTGAGCTGCTGAGCAGAGATGATGGCAGCATGGACCAGGTGGAAAAGAGGGCACAGGATGAGCTGGGTATGGCCTGTCAGGGCACCAGTCCTGGGGGGAGAGAGCACCAGCTGTTTGCTGGTGATGGGTGGGCAGGACTCTGTCTGCACACCTGGGCAGGTGCCGGGAGGGTCTGGGGTCTGGGCAGGCTGAGGGGCGGTGGAAGCAGGATGGAGGGGGATGACTGGTGGATGGGACAACTGGTCCTTGGGTGTGTTCAAGACGGAGTGCAGTGTGGAGATGGCCCTGGCCAGTGTGGGAAAACAGCCCATATGTTGGAGGGGAGGGGCCAGTACCCTGTCCCTGAGGGCCTCTGGCCATGCAGATGACCCTGGGCTTTAAGGCGCTTACCTCTGTCCTTCCAGGCCCCACCACCTTAGAAGAGGACGAGCCAGCTTCAGATGTCAAAAACTGATCCCAAGCACTGCAAATCCAGTCCCCCTGGATGGAACTAGTATCCAGGCAGCTAGATGTGACTGGATGCTTGGAGCCCTGCATGAAATAAAGGACCAGGACAGCTGTCCAAAGGGATTTTTCAAGTTAATAAAAATATTTTAACCTGCTGTGTTTGAGATATTCTAAGCAAGACTGATTTCAAAACTAACATCTCACTTCAGAGCTGCTACCCTAAAGCTGGACAGGTGCCACAGGGAAGGGAGAAGTTTTGGTGGGGACAGAAGCAATAGAATTTGGGGTGAGGCCCCAGACTGGGTCACTTGGGTATGTGGGGGGCGTCTCTGAGCCTCGTGGAGGGGCTGGAGGTGCCTCAACCCACGGGCTGTGGAGGTGCAAAAAGTGTAGCTCCTCCACCCATGCTGCTGGTGTCCCTGAACTGAGCTTTGGCAAGGCTGCTGCAGCGCCACACATCTTGGGGGAACTTGAGATGAGCCCAAGAAGCATTGCTCCCTCTCCCACATCAGGCTCAGGGCAGGGTTTAATATCATCATCATCATCCATGATTTACACTCTGAGTGAGGAGTGAGCTGGAGCACCTCCTCGTGGCCTGAAAACTAGAGTGCACCTTCCTGACTCCTCCCAGGACACTGCATTCACAGCATTAATCTGGTCTTTACAGTGGGCTTGGACCTGCTTTGAACTATCAGTGTCCTTCTGCTTCTTGCATCATTATTTTATATCACATCAGCAGTCACATTAATCACTGCTGGTCAAACAAAAGTGCCAGTATAAGAAGTTCATTCTTCCTCTGGGCGGGCTGTAGATGACAGTCATGAGTGGTGAACTCTGGCCCTGACCCAGCAAAAGCATGCAGGGGGGAGCAGAGGGTCATGGAGCTGGCTACGGGCCCACCTCATCGTGGGTACGTCACCCACTCCTGACCGGCAACGCTGCGTGTCATCTGCGTGCCTCAGAGCTCCCTGACCCGCTGGGTCCCCAGCCAGTCACAGAGGTCCCTTCCCCCTCAGTCCTCAACCCCCCAGCCTAGATGTCTTTGTTCTCACAGATCAATTTCTCCCTGAATATCCTCACCTCTGGCTGTCTCCATTCCCTGGAGGGTCCCACCTGGGGCAACACTGCAGTGTAGCTCAAAACCACCTCATTTAAGACACCAGTTCTGAGTTATGAGTGACACAATAAATCACTAAGCTCAGCCAGCTTATTTAAAGTACAGTTCATACTTTTTTTTTGGAGTTTGGTGAGTTTTTGTGTGGAGGATTTGGGTGGGCAGCAAAGCACAGCTGGCTCACCACAGCTCCAGGGGGAAGTTCCTCTATGTGGGAAATTCAGGTCTAAAGCACAACCCCATACAGAGTGACAATTTTACAGAATAGAAGGCAAAACCTAAAAATTACCCAATCTTCAGTTCTTTTTTGCTCATCCCAGCTATCAGCTCTATTAATGCTGCTGACGTCCTATAATGCACTATAGTGTTCCATCCCATGGGCCTTTAAAAAGGCCCCTTTTAGCTTAAATAAACCCTCAGATGTGGCTTTTTGGAGGGGATTTTGAGCAATGAAGGGACTTGGAGGGAGAAACATCCTGCTTTGCTTCATTCTGGGGAGAAAAAGCCTCTTCCCAGAGCAGGAGGAATTATAAAATGGAAAAAACTAAATGAAATTATGAAATTTTATCCCAACAAACTGGATAGGAAAAGGGGAAAGGCCCCTGGAGGGGGCAATTGGGCAAATTGCCAAACCAGCAAACCGGTGACACATGAAAAATTTAAACCTCCACTCCCCCCCAAGCAGCATATAGGTTAATTCTGGAAGGGTTTAGGGATACTTCTGGAGCTGTTTCTTCCCCATGTCCACTGCTAGTGCTGATAAAAATAAGTCTTATTTTCACTTAAAAGGGGACAGTCTCAAAAACAAAGGCATGGGGTGTTTATCAACCCCCAACAAAAACAAATGGGTTGGGGAGCACTTTCTCCTCAAGGCAGCAGTGCAGAGGCCACCATTTCTTTAACAAGTTCCTCTCTAATTTGGAGATTTCTTCCCTGTGGGCAGTGTTTTGAGGTGGAAAATCCCCATCTCCCGCGGCGCCAGCTGCTCCCTTGGGGAGAAGGCCCAAAATGGAGCACACATACCCAAAACCAGATGATTAAAAACACAGACCCCTCCCCCGGTTGCACTAGAGATGTATTTTCTGCCTTACGGATTTAACAAGCTGCTGATTTTTAAAATTGCCTTTTGATCTCCATTTTTATAAGCACCCATCAGCACCAACAAATTATTAGCAGTTGATAAAAAAGTTGAACAGTTGTAAACCCACCCCCTAAATGCATCTCCTTTCACTTACAATGGACCTCAGTGAGGAGCAGGAGAAGATTAACACCCTCACCATCGTGGAGGCCCGAAGTCCTCACTCAGGTTTGCCCCTCCATGCCTGCTGCACCTCCCTTGGATGTACAGTTCCTACTCGGTGTGATCCTGAGGTGTTAGTGGAAGAGGAGCAGCATGGGGAGAAGCAGGAGGCAATGGCTAAAACTCCCCCCAGGAATGTTCACCCTCAAGCCCCAAATTCCTTCAAAATGCACCCTTGGCTCCAGCTTTGTGGAAAAAACTTTCCCGTGGGGAAAAAAAACCCCTTCAGGTACTCCCCTCTTTCATGGGCTGGTATGAGGCGTGCCTGTCACTCAGGAGGGTTTTGGGGTCCAAGGATCCATGTGGCAGGGCTGCAAGGTGCATCTGCGGGCTCTGCTCAAGGAGTGGGGGCTGTGCACCCTCCACACCCCACCATCTGCCCTCCCATCTGCTGACAGGATGCTGTTGAGCTGCCCTGGAGCAAAAAGAGGCTGATTTCCTTGCCACCACAATGCCAGAGAGCCAGCTGTGGGGCTAGTGAGTTACATAAAAAGGCAGGAGGTTTGGGGTTTTTTTGTACGGACTTCCAAATTAAATATCCAAAAAGTTTCTCAGACAAAAAGTGGATGGAGTGTTGCAAGCTCATCTGTTGGAGCAGGATGCTGCAAAGAAGTGTTTTGCTTTACACTGGACCTTGTCTTTCAAGGAAAGACAATTTCACCATGACCCAAAGAGGGAAAAAACTAATTACAAAACTGAGCAGGGCTGTAATGTGTGTTTAGCTGTGACCTGGGTTTTGTCAGGACCCTTGTCTAAAATTCAGGTCCCAAAGGTAAAAGTTTCTGCCTTTCCTGATAGTTTCTCCTCTTCCTCAAACTAAGCTGAAGACTGCATGTGGATGGGGAGGCAATTCTGCAGCAAAGGAGAGACTGGGACTGCAAGAGGCAGAGACCTGCCCAGTCCTGTCTGGGCTTGCTGATAACAGCACTTTATTCCATGGTTGAACCCTAACAACAACCTTCTGCTGCTTCAAGATACTGGTTCATTTAGTTTTGGTCCCCTTCTATTCACTTGCAGGCAATGAAATGGGGGATGAAATTCTGTTTGTGGCCTCTCTTCCTGCTTACATCCTGGCAGTGAATACAAAGCCCTGAAAAGGCCCAATCCTGAGTGATCCTCAGAGACATAAAACATGGTTTTAACCCACTTCCTCCAAATTCTCTGCAAATCCTAAGCAGAAAAGTTTCCACTTGCAAAACCTTATTATGAGACATCTAGCAGCATGAGCAAAGCCCATTTTCTTCCTCAAGATGAGTTTTGGAAAGCTTTTAGGGACATTCTCCCTGTTTCTCTGGTCCATGCTTCTACAGACAAACAGCTGAGGAACTGGAAATACCTCTGTTCTCCCACTGAGAAGCAAAAGAGAGAAATATGATTGTTAAATTAGATGTTATAAGGAAAATGAAATGGGTCTGGGGGAAGAGTGGGGGCTGTTTGTTGTTGAGTGGAGTGTTTGCTGGGGTGGTGGAAGTGTTTGCACCTGCAGGGTTCAGAGTGGATTTTTGGGGAAATCAGGGACAGAGTGTGAGCAAAGCTGGCCCCTTGCCCAGCCAGAGCAGTGGCCAGAGTCATTCACCTGTGAAAGTGGGCGGGGGAAAGGCAAAGACTTCAGTCTGACTATCAGCATCACAGAAAGCCACCCGCCCGCCAGCATAATCCACAGCCACCTCCATGTGTTGGACAGTGTGGCTGTGGGGCAGAGACATGGGCTGGGCCAGGTGAGAGCCTGCAGCTGCCCCAGCACTGCCCCACGGCCCCAAACCCCACATTTGGGGCTGAGACCAAAGCAGCTCTTATGGGACACAAATTCCCCAGCCAATCTCCAATGCCCCATCAGGAGCAGGACAAACCTCCATGGCCCAGTGACAGCTCCCCACAAAGTCCTGCTGACCCAAAGCACAGCAGAGAGACTCAAAACTCTCCATTCCTGAGGGCAGAGGAGCTGGGGGTGATTCCTGGCAGCCTGCAGTCCAGCCATCCAGTGACACCAGGATTTGGGGTGAGCTGGGGCTGGATCCAGGGTCATGGTTGCTGGCAGGGAGAGGGATGTTCATGAGCCTCTATGCATTGGAATATCACCTCCAAAAATTGCACCAGAGTAGCAGCTCCAGGCACTGAACCCAAATGGGAGTTCAGTAAGTCCCTGAAGCCAGACTCACCTCTCCATATCCCTCTGAGTCTTCCTCCAGAGAGCACTCCGAGAAGTTTGGAAAAAGAAGACAACCCCAAAGATTTTTATCTCTGGATGTCGCCCTGGGCCTTCCCCATATCCACCCTGCTGCACAGAGAAGGCAAGACCACCTGAGCTGGGAGACACAATGCCCTTCATCAGGGCATCACCCAACTTAGTGTCCTAATTTGGGTGCTAATTAAGCATCAACAGCATTCTGCACCTCCCACCTTCAGTCTTCTATCCCTTAAGGCTAATCAGGAATAAATTCCTGATTTTCTTTTAAGTAAATGAGCATCTGTGATGCTTTCACTTTCCAGCCAATCTGCATTTTTGCTTAATTAATTCCTTTTTTCCCAGTTTTTACCCTCCGAGCACCTTTAAACTGTCACTGCCTCTACCAGCATGTTGGTTTTTCAAGTAAAATCCTCAAGCTATTTCCAGCTCTGACATCAACAGTGATGGCTGTACCTTCCTTTCTGTGCACCTCGAGAGGAGTAAATTGGGGTGTTTAATGCCAAATTTCCTTTCCTCATTGCTAGAAAACCACTGGGACATCTTTACTCACGTGGGCAAGGCTGCCATTCCTGCAAGATACGATGGAAGATTCCCCCATCACCACCAAGTTTTGGATTAACCATCAACCCCCTCCAGCTCCAAAGCAAAAATCCCAGAGGAAAAGAACACAGGGAGAGAAGATGATCCGAAAAATGGAGTGCTTCGGGCCAAAACTGGTGATACTTTTGGCTTCAATACCTGTTCAAGATGGTTCAGACATCCTGGAGAGGAAGGGAGAAAGATGCTTAGGGCTGCTTTCCTGTAAATAAAAGCAAAAAGCGGGGGAACAAAAAGCGGGGGAATAAAAGCAAAAAGCGGGGGATTCTGGGGCTAAGTTTCATCTCACTCATAGCAGGTCACCATCTGGTTGCTGGCACTTGGCCTGGAGCTCTGCGTGGCATTGCTGGATCCGTGACATCTCGGCAGCTTCACCATGTTGCTGTTCCTCCAGCCTCCAGCACAGGCAATGGAACCAGGAAAGAAACTGTGATTCCTGGTCACTCAGCACCCAGCAGAGCCCCTTCAGCATGGCCTGCAGCTTCTGCTTGTCAGCCCTGCCTCGAGTCTGGGGGATGAAGGAGAAGGACAAGGATGCTGGAGGGGGTATGAAGCAGTGCGGCCCCCATGGTGCACCCAGATGGCAGCACCACCCACCAGCATCTCCTGTCTTGTCTCCTCTGCTGCCTCAGTCAGCCCAGCATGTCACTTGTCCTCCTCTTGCAGGGTTTTTTGGGAAGCTTCAAACTGCTTCTGCAGGGAAAAGGGGTTTATACTCCTGGAGAAGGGAAGAAAAGAAGGGGAGAGGACTGGAACCCCTAAAGTACCATATCCCTGTGCAGATGGCCCCATCCTCACCCTCCTCTGCAGCTGCACTGAAGCAGATATGTACATTCATACCCATGTTATAACGAATTTCATAGTTATGCTGCACGCACACCCTCACCTTATCCATACAGTGATACCTGAGCACTACAGGTCTCCCAGACAGGCTGGGATAGCCCACCTCTCCAAGGTCTCCCGTAAAAAAGTTGCCACCAGTCCTTCAAAAGTTCACTGACCACCCTTCAGTTTCCATCCCCTTCTCCCACTCCTTGCACCCACAGCCAGGTCAAAACCCTCTTTGGGGACCTCCATTTCCCCTCTGCGCCCAGAAGTGGAATAGGAGCCCGCCACAGCACAGGTGCCAGGTGAGAGCAGGAGTTTGGAATCTCCAATATTTAGGTTTGGTCACAAAACTACCAGCCGCTATAAGGTTTCATACTTAGCCCTCACTAAATTGCAGCATTTCAGCTCGGTTTTGGCTTCTAGATGCTTGCATTGCTTTTTTCCCCTAGAAAGACAGGGAAAAGCCTTGCCTCTACTCAAAATACATATTCTGGGGGCTGAGTTTTAAGGGAAATTAGAGTCGTTCGGGCAGGGGGGAGTGTCTAAGATGGGGATACACTCACCCTGTAGCAGCGAGCAGCCTCCACGAGCAGCACAGTGGGGTGGGCACGATGCTCATGCAGGCGGTGCAGACGAGGACTCCATCACAGTGACAGAAGACAGTGAGGTGCCTGTGGCACAGATCCTGCGCCGGCAGCGGGGCCAGCTCCTGCATGCCTGCCACCACATTGGCCAGCTGCCGGCTGGGGCAGAAGCCACTGATGCCTTGTGAAGGCTGACCTAGAACAGAGGCTAGATGCAGGTAAAGAATAAAGTAGGTATTTATTAAAAGGCCTCAATGGATACACCTTGGGCAGCACAAGAGCCCAGCCAGGGCTACACCCAAGATCAATCCTAAATAGTCACAAAATGGATGACCGATCACGAGACCTCTCACTTTTTAAGTTCTAGTCCATTAGCATATTGGAGTTAATTGTCCAATTATAGCTCTAGGTTTGGAAGCCACATCCTTTTTGTTTTCCTCTCTTCGGTCCACTGTTGTTTATGCTTTTGGGTCTGAGATTTGGATCAATTTTCCTCGGCCTCCAGCTATAGAAGGAATTGTTTTGTCCACCTATTCTGTGACGACAGCTAACTATCCCTTAATGTGAAGTTCAGAACTACACACTAAAGCAGTACAGAACCCGAAAAATATAAAAGCTAAAACCTGAGGCATCACCACCGTGCGGGAATGGCACCCGGCACTGCAGGCACGCAGCGCCGCCCGCCGCGCACCGCGACAGGCAGCGCCGGCAGAAATTGTGGCCGCAGCTCAGGATCGTGACGGGATCCAGGAAGAAATCCAAGCAGACAGCACAGGTGGTTTCCTCCTGGAGGAAACCTGAAATCTGGCGGCCTTTCCCGCGGCCATGGCTGTTTGCAGGACGCGCTCGGGGAGGCGCGCACGGGAAGAGGCCTGGCCCGGTGCTCCTGAGGCGGCGGCGGGCCGGGACGCTGGGGCCGGCGTCCTGAGCCTCCCGAGCAAAGGCAATCCCGGGCGGGTCCGACATTCCCACCGCCTCAGGCATGGAACAGCCCCTCGGGCCAGCGCCAGCCGTGGTTTACGGACAGAAGAGAATGCAGGCAGCGGCAGCTGGGGCCCAGGAGGGACGAGTTAGTGACGAGGCGAACTCTCACCCCGCAGGCTGAGCCGAGGGAAGCAGAGTGAGGCCAGAAGGGGGCTCCAGGAGACAAGGATTAAAGCAGGAGTGTGGCGAGTGAGCAGAGTTCCTTGGAGCTCATGTGGAGACCAGCTTGGAGCGGGAGGGTTAAAGTGAAATAAAACCGCACCGCTGTGTGTATTTTAACTATAATAACGTTAACGGAGTTTCAATATACTATATCTCATTTTAATATAAGACATATATGTGTTAAAAAGTAATTGCAAATTTTGTTATAGAGCTATAAAAATAATAAGAAACACATAATGTTTAAAATACTAATCAGGAATTGTAGTTATGAATAAAACAATAAAAGCAGTCTGATGTTCCCAAACAGTTGTAAAATCCGCTCTGCCCCAAAACTGATCAGCTTTGGCTTTTTCACGGGAAAAAAAAAATTGGGGAGAAATTATGAGGAAAAACACCGCACCGGGCATTTGTAAGTCGCAAAAAACGGCCGTTTATAGCCTCAGATTTGCCTCTGCCGGGGGCGTGGGGGTGCTTGGAAAACTCCTTGTCATTGTTTGATCTCGGCCAGCGGCGCTGTGCGGTCCCGCCACTGCCTCCTCCGGGTATGGAGCGGGACGGGGCGGGACTGCGAAACCGAGCCCAAACAAACCCGAAGATGGCTGTCTCGGGGCAAAAAAAAAAAAAAAAAAAAAAAAAAAAAAAAAAAAAAAAAAAAGGACCAAAATAAAACAAACAAATCCTCTTTTCTTTTTTTTTTTTTTTTTTTTTTTTTTTTTTTTTTTTTTAATTATACTTCTAAGAAACACCCGGAAGATTACTTTGGTTATCAGCAGACACCAACCTAATGCTTAGTTAATTCTTAATTGTTTCAGGCACTTACTGTTCTTTTCAAAGGAGGATCTCAGCCTACATAAAGATTCTGCAGCAGCAAGAAAAGCCGGGAAAAAGCCAGGAATATGCTAGGTATAAATATTTTCCCAGGAATTTTCTCCTCGGGGTGAGGTGGCGGTGAAGGGGCTACGCGCGGGCGAGGCGAGGGAAAGAAAAAAGCTGCCCCTCGGGGTGGCCGCTGCCCGCGTCCCAAAGAGCTGCGCCGCGGGACGGGCAAGGCGGCGATACCGGGGCCGAACCGAGCCGTGCCGGTGCCGGAGTCACCAGAAGCGCTGCCCCGAGGGCGAGACGGCGCTATGAGAGGCGCACCGCCCGGGTGGTGCGCTGCGAGCCGCCCTGGTCGCTGCCCGGGCCCCGGGAGCTGCACCACCGTACGGGCGGGCCGGCGGCAGAGGGGCCGCACCGAGGGCGGGGGGGCGAGATGTGAATGGAACGTACAGAGCAGAATAAAATAAATAGAATTAAAGAGCCGCAGCGGGGGATGGCCGCTGAGAGCTGCACGGCGGGACGGGACAGGCGCCGTCCCGCGGGGAGCGGCCTCTTATCATGTGAGGGCAGGCGACAGCCAGAGCCGCGGCAGCCGCTTCCAGCGGTGGGCAGGAGCGGGACGTGCTGTCCTCGGTCAAGGCTGTATAGCTTAGGACCCGGGACAGGTCTGCCACCCCGCACCCGAGAACCGGGACCCGTGTATGCCCCTTACTCGCCTGCTCCCTTCTTCCTGGCCCAGCGGAACCAAGAAATACCTTAAAATCTAGCCTATGCATACACACACACGCACACGAACAGGCGCATGCACAAAAGAAAAATGGGGGGGGGGGGTGTTTTTTGTTTGTTGGGGGTTTTTCACCTTTAATTCATGACCTACATGATGAGCAGCAACAGAAGATTGGTAACTAATTGTCGCAGTTTGGAGGGGAATTTTCATAAAACCATTTGTCTCCCTAGGAGTATGGGCAGCACCTAGAATGAGGATGTACAGGTGGCATCTTGCAGAGTCCATCTACTGTGTCCACGTTCTGCATCTCCTGGCAATGACCCCTACTAGCTACTAGCCAGCTACTAGCCAGCTCCTGACCCCAGCAGAGGGCTCTCTGGCCTCATCCTGCTCCTCCTTCTCATCCCACCACACCCTTTTTCTCTCTGCCAAAAGCTGTAGGAGAGGAGTCGTGCCAGTCTCCAGCATCATCTTTGCTGTGGGGACCCATAGGGGGATCCGTGTCTGGGAGGAGGGAAGAAGGTGGGGAGTGAGGAGGTGAAGAGCCTGCTGTTGCCCTTCCCTTGGACAAGATCCTCTTCCTCCTGAAATGCCTCTGACTTCTCCCCAGATAACTAAATGATCCCAAAATGCAACTGAATTCCTCCCAAAAGAACTCTGAATTCCTCCCCCCAATATAGATGAATATCTGAATTATCTGAATATATCTGAATATCCGAATTATCCCAAATACCTCTGCATTCCTCCCCAAAGCCTCCGAGTTCTCCTAAAATATCTGATTTCTACCCAAATACCTCTGAACTTCTCCAGGGCCTCCCACAGAGCATCGCTTTGGTGGCAGCAGGAGCTCAGGCTCTTCTCCAGCTGCTTGGGGAGCCCCGAGGGGAGGTGGAGCCTCATTTCACTCAAGCTAGGGAAAGAAATTAGAGGGGCAGGTGTTATGTGATGGATGTAGCAGCCAAGCACCTCTCCACAGCTGGAGCGATAAGGATGTGAAGCAACCAGTTGCTCCCTACCCGCTTAGGATCCTCCCAACATCCTGAAAGGAAAACGGGAGAAAAAAAGGGAGTTCAAGACCCCAAAGGCAGCACTTTGGGACAGCTTTTGGGTAAGAAAGGCACTCATCTGGGGCAAGCATTTGGCCTCCAGCTGCCCGATGAGTCTGTGGAGCTGTGCAACCCCATCAGCCACCCGCAATGATTTTTCGGCGTGGGTAGCTGTGGAGGTCCATCCAGCTCAGCCAGCCGCCGCAGCACGGGGCGCTCCCGCTCCGCCAGCAGCAGCGCAGCCGCTCAAACTCAGCCTCGATGCAGCGCCGCTCAGCTTCACTCATCTCCTGGAGGAGACAAGAAATCCGCATGCAACCCTCAGACCTGAATTTTCCCCTTTTGAGTTAAAGGACGAAAGTGCTTCTGCTGTAGCCGGGGGGGCTGTAACACTGGGGCAGGGCTGGGCATGAAGCTAATTAGCGACTGATTACCTACTTCACCCTGTCATGGTTTGACATTGGCACAATGCCAGTGCCCTTATGAGAATACCCTCTCCCTGGTGTCTGCTGTGAGATGTGACCAGGAATAAGCAAAGCAGGCTCCTACTTAGAAATAAAGAAAACTTTATTAACTAAACTACAAGGAAAGAAAAAAAACACACAAGGAAAATTAAAACCTTACAAAAGCATTTTCCTCCTCCCCCCAGTGATCTTCTCTTCCACTGAAGAGCGAGGGCACCAACCACGCTCCTCACCTATTGTCTCTGTTTGTGCACTCTTACACATAACATCACTGCACTCCCTTGGCTCTGAGCCATTGCCTCCCCCTAAATGCAGTCTCTGTGTCACAGGGGAAAAAAAATGGTTCTGTCTATGGCCACACAAGAAAAGCCCAGCCAAAAGGCCACTCCGTCATCTCTTCCCCCACTCAGCCAGTCTTCACTTCCCTAGTGGCCCATCCCCTCTTATCTCATCTCTTATCTCTCTTCTCATTCAGCTCCAGGAGGATCAGCATTTGCAAGGTTTCAATCATGCAAGAAAAGGGTTAAAATTTCAGTCTCTGCCTGTCCCAGAGCTTTGGAACTTCCACGCTGCCCTGCCGGGCACCTTCTCCCTGCACCCCCCCTTCTCCTCCTCGGCCGGCTGATATCAAATTCAGACGCCGGCTCTCCCTCTCTCTCTCCCATGGGGTGAGGGGAGGTGGCTGCCCGATGTCTCTTGGTGCTCTCCCACCCTTCCATCCTCAAGGGCCTCCTCACCCCCATCTCTGTCCAGCCCCAGGCCTACCGCAGGCTGACCCTCCCCGGCCCAGCAGCAGCAGCTGAACAAGGCAGGGAGATCCGACCTCTTTGCCTCCCGAGCCTCTCGGAGCACCAGCTCTGCTTTTTAACCCCTGTGTTCTCAGAGGCATGTCCAAATGTCTCAACGGCCACATCAGGTACCAATATTAAAATCTGAGCACCCATTGGTTTGACTACAGCATTCTAGAATTCCCATTTTTCGGTCAAACCACCACAGCCCCACGACCCTCCTTTTCCCTCCCTTTTTGCCATTCCTCTCTATATTCTGTCCAAAACCAATCCAGGTCCTGAGAAGTGGGGGAGTGTTAATTCCATGTTAACACATGTCCCTTTGTGACTCAGTCTGGGATGAAAATGAGCAGCACCATGACATTGATCTAAAGTGTGGATAATAAGCAGCTGCACATGGAGGTGGTGCTTGCCAAACCTGCCCAGGATCTGCACCAGCCATTCCAACTGGATGCAGGGCTTTACAGGGTGCCAGGATGCCTCTTGGATATGATCCCACCCGTTTCTTCAAGAGGGGCTTGAGGAAAAATAAATACCGAAAGGCTCATTCAGACTGCCGAAGAACATGTATCAGGTAGTCCTGGTGTCTTCTCTTCACTCGCTCTCCAGTCCAGAAACTCTGCCAACACCTTCCTTAAGGATTGCACATGAGACTGCATTTTCTCCTGAATACACACACACACACACACACACACAAAAACCAAACCAAACCAAAACAAAAAAACCCACCAAACCAAAACCAACCAAAAAACCCCAAAACAACAAAAACAACTAAACAACCTACAAGTAAACAATCAGCTTTTTTCTATAATCCTGCCTTCAAAATCTTACATTATTCAGGGGAGGAAAGCAAATAATCCCCCTAAAAAAGTCCCCTCATTGCCTTCCCTGGAAAGAAGGGATCAACTCATTTTGTGTTTCTTCCACAGCTAGGAGCAGGCACTAGAGCTTTGCTTTCCCAAGAAGAAATTAAAATATTTTCACTTTGCACCTTTTTTCCACGGGGAGAGAGAGGGGGAAGGACTGATGGGTCACAGGAAGGTGATCTCACCTCAGAGATCTCATCTAGTCCTCCAAAAGTCTTCATGACCACAGCCTGTGGTGTCTCACTCATTGCCTCCTGAGGGGTTTTTGTCCCTTCAGCACCAAGAGATGAAGCTCTGGCCAGTGTCAGCACAGGGTCTCTTTGTGGCCATGCTGCCCTCCTGGCAAGGAGAAAGGAGTGCTGGGGGTTGGCCATGGCACGGGGTGAAGCTGCCTGCCCGTGAACCGCCCCTGGGTGTTCCTGTGCTCAGTTCACAAGCTGCCCCAGCTGGAAAAGAAAACGTCATCACCCACAAGTAGTCTTTAAACAAATTTTATATCCACAAGTTTGTCTTATTTCCAGGCACTGCTGTCACATTCCTCACCTTGAAGCTACTCCCAACTTTGCCTTGTTCACCTCCATCATGTGTAAGGGGCCAGAGTCAGGTTTGGGAAACTAGGGAGGCAAAATTTAACTGATTTTTCCCTTGTGGTGCCAAGCAATAATGGTTTTTTTTGCAGTGCTTTAATTTTCCTCCCTTTCCTCCCCAGTGCCTGTGTTGAGAAAATAAATGGCCCTGATATGGGGGGAAAAGGGGCAATCAGATGATGCAGGTGTCCAAACACGTCATGGCCCCATCTGCAGGCACGAGATTGGAGGGCTCCTCCCTTCTTGGCTGATAAAAGCTGGCAGTGGCTGAGACAGGACTGAGCTTTGGCTGTGCCAGAGAGAGGAAGAAAAAAATCCCAAGAAAAACGCAGTGGAGAAGCAGCCAGTAGAAGAAAACCATCTGGAGGAACGTGAATACAGCACCAGGACAGCAAGGAAAATACCAAGAAGGTTTGAGTAAGAGGGAAAATCCCAGTGCCAATAGGGGGGTTACATCACCCTGATGTCTGGGGAGGGGGGAGAAAGGGGATTTTGAGCCCCCTCCCCATCCCATGAACTCAAGAAGGGAAGGGATTTACCCTTGCTTTTGTCTCAAGATCTTTGTTTTGGATTTAAAGGTATTTTGCAATGGAGGGTCATGATGATTATTTACTTCTCTTCTACCTGTAACAATCCAGCCAGGGAATTTAGGTGAGAAACAGCATGGCTCCTGATTTTATCTCCAGTTGGGTGATTTTCTCACCTTTTTCTCACTTTTACTCATTACCCTGCTGCTTTAATCCCCTTATCTGCAGATTTGCAGATGAAAACACAGGGAAAAGAAGCAACCTGTTTGTTTTCAACTCTCACAGCATGGTTTATTCAATAATTTTGGGGCTTTATTACTCATGCCCAGGGCCCTTTAGCATGGGCAACCCCTTGTTTACATGCAAAATCCCACACTGACTTCCAGAGGAAAAATTTGAAGCCATTTGGTGCCAGCTCTTATCTCCCCCATACAGATTTTCTCCAAGATCAATAACAAACTTCCCCTCTCACAAGATTTCTCTGGATATGAGAGATGAATGTGGCTTATCTCAATTTTAGGGACTTTCCTCACTCAAATAACTTTGTCAGATTTGACTGATGAATGGTGGAGGCAGAAACGGATTTAAGATGGATAGATTCAGCCTTCAGCCAGCTCAAGGATTTGGGGGTATTATAATATCTACAATGGAGATGGGTTCATCCCAATGTGCTGCTCTTGTTCGCTTCATAGTCATTAGGGAATTAATTGATTTAACCCATCTCCAAGGGTCTTCCCATAAATGAACCAAGCTATGTTGCTACTGTTGAAGAAAAATAATGCTATTTTCTTGAAGTAGTTTGATTAAATGTAGTGCTTAAACACATTTTTTGACATAGAAAGGGGCAGAAGCTGAGATAGCAATGAAGGATGATAATTGGATTTTCTTTCCTTGTTCTGTGACTCCAGTCAGGAAGAGAGGACTCTGAGGGTGCAATGGCTTTCTTCCTCAAACCACGGCCATGCACATGGGACCTTCCCCTGGACTACCACACTGCCAAACAGTTTGAAGGTAATCAGAGGCAGCTCGAAAGGAGCAAAAGTACCTGTTCCTTGTGTTTTCTGGGCTGAGATGTTCAGTGGGGTTGGAGATTCTCCAACTTCTCCTTCTGTCTCCCTAGGGCCTCCGTCTCCAACCTCCATTTCTTTGTTCTTCCATCTCCAGCCTCAACTGGATATATATCCTCCATCTCCTACTTCCACCTCTTCATACTTACATCTGCAGCCTCACCTTTCCTCTCCCTTTCTCTTTGAAAAGTCACCAGTGAAGGCATTTTGGGAGTGTATTTTCTCTAGGCTTAAATTTGGCTTCTGATCCATTCTCTGTTTTGCTTTTCAGTGGACGTAACCCTGGATCCAGCCACAGTGGGCCCAGAGGTGATCCTCTCTGAGGACCTCAAGGAAGCCACCTGGGGCAGACCTCGATGCCAGTGGCCTGAGGGTCCAGGCCGGTTCGACACGGACCCGTGCATGCTGGGCAGCAAGGGCTTCACCTCGGGCCGCCACTACTGGGAGGTGGAGGCCAATGGGCGCTTCTGGGCCGTGGGAGTGGCCCGTGAGTCAGTTCAGAGGAAAGGCCGGGTCCTCTTCAAGCCCAACACTGAAATCTGGGGCTTGCAGAAGTATGATGAGCTCTGCGTTGCCCTCACAGCTCCCTCCCACACCTCTGTTCCACTCCTCAATGGGGAGATTGGGGTCTACCTGGATTATGAGGTGGGACAGGTCTCCTTCTACGCTGTCAGCAGCCGCCAACGCATCTTCACTTTTCCTGCCTCCTTCAGTGGGGAGAGGGTCTTCCCCTACTTTTGCGTGCTCCTCTCAACCATTAAACTGTCCCCCAAGGGCTGATGCCCTGAAAGGATCCTCCCAAAAGCTGGTTGCATCACAGTGGTTGGAAATGCTGGTTGATGCTCCTCAACTCTAATTTTCCAAGTCTTGGAGTCATTTCTAACTCAGTTCATGGTCATTCCTTCATCTTAGATGTCTCTGTTTTAGGTTGTGCCATGGAGGTATTGGGTCTGAGCTCAGCACGGCTCATCTCAAGTTGCTAAATTCATGCAAAGCTTGTTAACAGGAGCTGGACTTCCCTGAGCTTGTTTTGAGATAAAATTTTCATTTTTTTCTCCCAAATACACTTCCTCTGGAAGGTTCCTTTTGCTGACCTCAGTGTCTGTGATTGGCTGGGCTTCCAGCACAAATTAAAATTCTTGATTTTTGCAGACTTTGTATTAATACCAGCAGCTATTCCTCATATTAAAACTTGTAATTTAATATTGTTTTATATCGTTTAAATCCCCTTGTTATCACAAGGATGTGCTCACATCCACTGCCCCCACTCTTTTCCTCTGCTGTTCCCTATGCTTGAGACATATTTCCAAGTACTTAGCATGTAAATATGCTCCAGATAGAATAAATTTCTTTTTCTCTAAGAAGTAGAAGGCATCTGGCCATCTGGCAATTCAGGCCATCACCAAGTTGCCCCAAACCCAAAAAGAGCCCCCAGAGCTGCCCTGCCACCCCACCCCACTCCCTCAGAACTATCTCATGTGGATCCCCAAAGTCTGCCTTGTCCCAGAAACACTTTGTTGGCCTCTGGAAACTCCAATAACTCCTTGCCCATGGATTTCAAAGTCTTCTTGAGATTTTCTTTCATGTCCCTGTGGTGCACCAGATATCTGGGAGTGAGAAGGCCTCCCTGCAGCACCCAAGGAGCTGACACAGAGGTTTGGAGGCCGTCTCATCCTGTTGCCCTTGCCTGAACTCTGCAGCTCATGTTTATTACAAATCCAGCTCCTCTCAGTGCTGCAGTGGGAGGAGCTGAGCCCATTGTCATCCAGGTAAGCACAGAGCCCACTACCACGGATCCGAAACCTGGAAGTACAGAGGACATAACCCATTTCAGATGGACCAGCAGGAAAAAGGAGAAAAGTAACACATAGGCTTCCCTCAGCTTCAGTTCTCAGGCATCCTTATGGGCACCAGCATGCCAAAATACTCACAGTGATCTATTTCTAATATGAAACCCAAAGTTTTGCAAGAGAGAAACAAACTTAATATAAAAAATCCAAACTTAGGATTTTCTCACCAAATGCATCACTCCCATCTTTTAGGTCAAAGGGGAAAACAAAGACCAGTTCCAGATGCAATGTTGCCCTTCCCAAATATTGTCCCATTGCTACCTCAAGTTCAAGAAGAAATGCACATTTTGTGGCAGAGGAAACACCAACCAACACCTTAAGAATGAAAAACATGGACTCACAGGTGAGATAGAGGTGAGTGATTCACCCACCTCCATGGCTGCTCCTCATCCTCCCGCAAAAGGCCAATCCAATGCTCTGAGATGCCTTTGTACCTCATCACAAAGCTCTGAAAGAGCAGGAAAGATTTTTACCTTCTTCCAACCAAAGCACTCCATTTTACCAGTTGCTTATGCTGCTTTAGGGCTTCTTTGGGGCTTGAACATTTCAATCTGCTACCAGAAAGTGTCATCTAGAAACAGGAGTTTATCCCTACAATCCTTGCAGCAGTTGGCTTTGGTGAGGAATTTGATGACATATTCTCAAATTTGCCCCAAATTCTCACCCCAGATCTTCAAAAAAGACCCTGGAAGAGCAGTCACAGAAACCAAAAGGTTTCAAATACAATGCTTTTGGATTTTTCCCCCCATGCCAAGCAAGTTCTCATGTCTCCTTACCAAGTCCTCCATGCTGTCCAGCATAGCCAAGGAAGCACCGAGTGCTGAGCAGTTGTCCTGGCTGTATGTCCAGTTCCCTTCAACCTCAGAAAAATAGTAGCATTTTCCTCGGTACCTGATCCAGTCAAAGGGGCACTGAAAGCAGGGCTGGGCATGAGGCTGAAAAGCTTGCACTGTCATTAAGAATAGAGCAACGTTAACGAGCACCACCTTCCCCTTGCCTCTCTGGGGTGGAGAGATCATCCTCCACCCCCCATGGCTTCCAAAAGTCTTCACCTGTCTCAACTGTAGGAGAAGAGAAAAATTAAGATACCAGGAGAGATCCTGTGAGAAAATAAGCTCATCATGGCCCAGCTTGTGCTGTTGGATAAGAAATAGAGGTGCTGCACCTTCAGAGAAGGAAATAGGGTGGTAGACTTCAAAAAAACACATTTTAAAGAGGATTTTCAGAGTAGCCCTATCCCTAAAAATGCCTTTGGATGTTGCTCTCTATCATTAACGCAAAAGTAGTGAAAATGACAGGACAAATGTCCTCTTATCCCTGCACACTTCTTGACTTGGTGGGACTCATGCCAACATCTCCAGGCCCCTTCTTCTCTGAAAAGAATACTTCTGTGTGACTGTACTCCTGAAATGGCTCCTCCTGTTGATTTTCTAAGGGTTTCTTGATGACGTCAGTTCCCACACCATGGAGATGGGTTTGTTCTTCTGTAGAAAGACTGCTCTGAAATGTCCTTCTCTCTCTCAGAGAGAACAGCAGCTTGGGTGGGCTTTGTCTTCCGCAGGAACATGGAAATAAATCTGTCACGAATTCAACAAGCCAAAATATCTCAGAGACATTACCTGTGAGACTAAAACTTCGACATTCACCTGCAAAAGCCATGGCTGTGATGAGCAGAGCTGTGAAAAGCACGGCCAGCATCACCTGGCAGGCGACACGTGCCTCTGGCTTCATCTCCATGCCGTGACCTGCAGGAGAACAGACCTTCAGTGCCTCTGCAGGGGCTCCCAGGGCAGCAGCACGCCACAGGCCATGCCAGCAGCATCGAGGGTTGGTCTTGTGCCAATGGCACTGGACTTGGGGTCATTTTGTGTGAGAAACAACCAAATATTCTTCTTCACCTGGAACAAAAGTAGCTATTTTTTTTATTTATGGGAGCTCTTTGGGGAACAGTTTCCTCCCCAGCTCCAGATGCAAACTCATGAAATGTGCCACAATTAAAAATCTGATTTAATTTCTGGGATTTACCTCATTATTAAAATTCAGTGGAGTTTTTTTCTCCACCTAAACTAACACACTTTGGGTCATGGTGCCTCCATTTCTGTGTCTTGTGATGCAGAATATGCACTTTCCCTTCACCATGAGCAAAGAAAGTTCTCTTTCCTAGGGGTTTTATACAAAAATCTTACAAAAATCTGTGTTTTCATCCAGTAGAACTTCCCCATTTTTTGTTTAAGATTTTCCCTTTTTGTTTCCATCATATGAACCAAATGCCATGGGAAATACCCTCCTCTCACCTCTTCTTCCTGGAAAAAATATTAGAAAGTAAGTCAGAAGCCAAATATTAAAAAAAAAAAAAGTTATATTAAAAAATTTAAAATCAACAAATGAAAAATCAACCAAAAAATGGGATATTTGTGGGTAAAAAAATATGCCTGAAAGAATCAGTTACTCAAGAGCCTCAGGAAAGTTTAATGCTAAATTTGAATAACCCATCTTGTCTGAAATTGGTCTGTTTAGAGCAAAAATTCTTTCTGCTGAGTGCAAAAATTTTCCCTCAAGGGAAGTGCCAGAAAAAGATTTTCCCCCCTACAACCTTACTTCAGCTGGGTTTGATTCTCAAATTACAGAAGTATCAAAATAAAACCCAAACCCAGTGATTCTACAGTTCACTGCCCTACAGTTACCTGCTCGCTTGTTCCTTTCCATGCCCAAAAATCCGGAATAAACTCTTATTTCCTCCATTTTTGGGGTTCCACCTCTACAGGTGCTCTTGCCTCACCTGCCAAGCAAAGTTTCATCTATCAGAGGTGTCACAAAGGCTCTCCATGCTCAATTCAAATTTTCTCACAATTTAAAATTTTCTCCCTGTACCATATTTAAACTTTTCTCCCCCCCTGAAGTTTTCCTGCACAATTAAAATCTTGTCCCTGCAATTAAAATTTCCTCTCCCCCCAGTTAGTTTTATCTGGTTAGTTATACTTTTCTCCCCTCAGTTAAAATTTTCTCCCTCTATGTCAAGTTTTCTCCCTGCAATTACACTTTCATCCCAAATTAGTTTTCCCCACCTATTAAAATCTTAAAAATTAAAATTAAAGTTTCCTCAGGTAACATTTTCTCCCTGCAGTTAAAATTTTGTGCTGTAATTAAATTTTCCTCCCTGTAAACTTTTCTCCCCAATCAAGATTTTCCCCCAATTAATACCTTCTCCCCTCAATTAATATCTTGTTTTCAGTTAATATTTTCTCTCCAAAATTAAGGTTCTCTCTACTAAATTAAAGTTTTCTCCCCCCATTTAAAATAATCTTCCCCTATTTAAAATCTCCTCAATTAAAATTTTCTCATGCAATTGAAATTCTCTCTTCCAGTCAAAATTTAAGACCACCTCCCCTCAGCCCCCAGGCCATCCCAAACCCTGTTACCTGTGTCTGCTCTGTGGGAACAAGCCCAGTGCTGCAGCACAACCTGCTCCTGTGAAGAGAAACAAAATATTTTAAAAAGAATGTTGTTTTGGGTTATTTTATTGTATTCTTAGGGATTTTCCTCGAGGGCAATGAAGAAGGGGCTTCCTGCCACCTGCCCGCCTGCAGAACCAGGGGTTCCCCTCCAGCTCCACCCAGCAACACTTCACCCTCTTTCCCAGCATTTCCGGAATTTTCTCTCAGCTAGGGAGATGGACAGTCCAAAAATGCTTTTTTTAGTGTGCAGTTGGAGGAAACACTGCTGGAGATCACTCTGTTCCAGGATGTCAGGCACCCCAGAACAGCGTTCAGGGATTCTACAAGGGAGAAGTACAGTTCCCTTCAGCACATTTTATAAGGATTTTTACTGTAAAAAAAAAAAAAAAAAAAAAGTGTTCTTGCAATTAAGCTACCCAGCTGCAAGTTTTACCCTAAAACCTAATTTATTTTGTGTTTTTTAGGGTTTTTTTTTAATTACTGGTCACACACCACTGGAGCAGCTGCCTTTGCAGAGGGCAGGAAGGCTGGCTGATAGCAGCTCACCACAAAAACTTTCTGTGACAAAGAAAAGGCTGAGGGGGGAAAAGAAACTAAAAACAATCATGAGACAATTAAAAACAAAAATAAAAATTACATAAACACAAATTTAAAATAAAAGTATTTATTTTACTTTAACTAAAAATGTTAAAATCATTTCAAAATAAAATAACACAGTGCTTTTCTTATTGGGGCCTTTGGGTTTATCTTCTTATTTACCCTATTTCTGTGTGGTGGTAATTATTGGGGCAAATTTCTGCATTTTGCTTGGTTTTTCTTTTGGGGTGTCTGAGGAAAAAACATCATTTTTGCCTCTGTAAAAAAGGTGTTGCTTTGTGAAACTGTGGCACTGACTAGAACCTGGGCTTAACACCAAAAACCCTAAGGGAGGGGAAAAGGTTACTGTAGGCTGGAAATTGTTGGTTGTTCCATGCAGTAGTCAAAGACTCCCAAACCTGGAGGAAACATAGGTCTAGATGGTGTAAAAGGATACATCAGGAGTGGGAGGATGGGCTTGCAGATGAAAAAGTCAAAATAAAATAAAGTAACAAAATAAAATTCATTAGCAGCAGGCAGCCAGATAGAAATCCAGATTCTTACCTCATCCTGGGCAGGAGCTGGGCAACCCTTGACCACATTGGATCTCTTTGCCCCAGGATAAAACAGAGACCAAATATTATGTCAAAACCAGCAGAATAAGTCACATGGAGCAAAAGGCATTTCAAGTCACTCCCAGCCCATATTCTGGGGAAGAAACACCAAATGTCACCTGTCTCTTCCCCACCTGCCTGTGGTCACACTGATATACCTCCTCACAGTGGAAAAACCTTATTTAAAGGCTTTTTGAAATTATTATTTATTAATTCTGCTTTCATAATGTTTAACACAACCACAAAACCAACAGATGTTTCTACAGCTCCAGGTGTGCCGCCTCTTCCTGGCTGCAGGACACCCATTCCCTCTTCACCAACTTCCATTTACAAGGGAAGGGTGTAGAATACACACACACACACACACACACACACACACAGATATATATATGTACATATGTACAATCTGAAAAGCAGATAAAAGCCCCAGCCAATACCATTTCCTGGAGCAGATGCAGCTGTGAGTGCGTAGTTCACAAGGCAAGGGGTTGTCCAAGGACAGTGTCACTTCTGGGCTGCTTCTGGGACCTTCTGAGCAACCATGGCTGGGGAAATTGTTTATGCTGATTTATGGCATCCTGGGAACAGTTCTGCTGAGAAGCATCATGGTAAGTGCTATTTTGCGGAGAAAATGCTTGTTTCAAATTTTGGGAAGTTTTATGGATTTGTTTACTTTTAGGTTTGCTTGCTTGCTTCATCTCCATGTTAAGGTTTCCAAGATCATGGAGAACATTGTTGTGGGTTCAATGTCTTCTGAGGTAGCATCCTGGCTTGAAAAGAGGAGAAATAAGAGAAAGGAAGGGATAGGAGAGGGTGACAGATATCTGGAAGCCATTTTGCTTCTGAGACTCTTCACCTGGGGGGCAAAATGGGTGCCAAGAAACCTAACATGACCTAACACACCTGGATGGGAAGGAAAGCTGCTGAGATCCTGTCTGGAATCCTGGTGGAGATGAGAGCTGGAGTGACCTTTGTCTCACCAACTCCCAGCTCTAGCAGGAGCTTTAAATTAAGCCAATTTCAGAATGGTTTCCCATCCCCCAAGATCCATCATTGGGCACCCAAGGATGCTCCTGAGGCTGCTGCAGCCCCTCCTCCACCTGAGAAGCCACCCCCACCCTAGACCACATCAGTGGTGATTTACTTCTTTGGAGGAATCAAAGAAGCTGTAAACTTCTGCTCAAACTCACCAGCTTGACAGAGGGGATTTTTTTTTTTCCTCTAAACCCCCAGTATTTTCATCTTTCATTTTTAACGCAAATGTGGCCTCTTTCAGCACCTGCCTTCTGTCCAAGGTGGCACAGGCTCCTTCTCATAGCCGGGGGGCTGGGGCAACTCATCCTGCTGGTCCTGGTGGTGGTGCTGAGTGTGCGGGGTGAGTAACCAGCTCTTATCTACACCTCACACTCCAGGGAGCAGCCAGGGAGGGGAAATTGGGGTTTATTTCAGCATTTCAGGCTTTGGAGGGGACAAGGTTGTCCTGTAGAGATGCGACATCACCCATCAAGAATAAGCCTATTCTGAGTAAACCTGGATTATACCCATAGCTGTCAAACAAGGGTGAAGAATACAAGCCATGTTTTTCAGGCTGGCTTAAACAACTGTATAAGAAAATGAAACCCAGTTTTGTGGGGTTTGTGGTTTTTATCCCCAAATGGCTGCAGCTTCTCACCCCGGAATACTGCTCCAAGTTTTTCAGGGGTCCCCACAGCCAGTGGTGACAAGCGCTCCGCAGCCAGGCAGTGGGATCCAGGGAAGGAACCAAGTGGAGCAGTGCATGTTTTCATCCCTGGTGCGGTATTTCTGCAAGCCCTAAGGGGACAACCCCACAGGTAATCCCCCTTTCAATCGGACTCTGCTGGGAGATGTTCAGGTGAGACCTTTGTGGGGATCTTCTACTGCAAGAAGAGAGACCCTTGGGGTTGTGAGACCACAAGAGTTATTTGGCAAAGAGGAGTCTTGCAAGGAAGAATCCTCTTTTCCATGCAATTTTGCTGATCCGTCCTCCATGGAGGAGCAGGATCAGCCCTAGGGAGAAGATTCCTTGCCACTCTTCCTCCATCTCCACTGGCCAATAATGTCCTTGTGGTCACCCAGCCTCAGTAACCTTCCTTCTCTCCAGTGGCTGGTAAAACCACATCGATGTGGAAAACCCAGCAATGGGGAAAGAGCTGGGGTGTGGGATGGGGTACCTTCAGTACCTTCAGCTGGTGGCTTGGGAATATCCTGAGAGCCCTTCGGAGTGTCTCATGGCTTTTTCTCCCCTTCAGCCTATGCTGGCTGTAAGCTGTGTCCCCAGGACTGGCAGCTTCACAGGGAAAGATGCTACTGGCTTTCTGAGGAACTGGGAAACTGGACTCAAGGCATGAAAAACTGTGAGAACCAGGACTCCCAGTTGGTGGTGCTCCAGGACAAGAAAGAAAAGGTAAATAGGGAGAAGAAGGCTTAACAAGGACACAAAAGTCCTGATTTTTAGGTGGGCAGGGAAGAAAAAAGTGCCTATCAACAGGAGGGCTTGGAGAAGCATTCAAATTAGGGGGGAAATTCATGTCTCATGAATTTGGGAGTCACATTTACTCTGTTAATTTGATTGCCATGAAACCCTCCAGAGAGAGATTTTGGGAGCAACTGGTCACTTCTATTTTCCAGGAGTACATCAAGACTGTTACAGGCAAGAGCCCACCACCAGTGTGGATTGGATTAAGGTCACATCAGAAGGTGTGGAGATGGGTAGACAACACACCTTTCAACCCCAAAATGTGAGTGTATCCACAGTCTGTTGGTGTAAACAGCAGCTTTGCTCCATTCCAGACCCAATTCATGCTCTGACCCATCTCTCCAAGATGTCGGAGTTTATGCAAGAGTCTCATATTCCCCCCAGCAAAGTTCTGTAGAACAAAGGTTGTGGAACTGTACCGGAGCACAGTAACCCCACAGTTCCCACCAGACCCATGCAACAATGTGTGGAGCTTTTCATGCTCCACACGTGCTCCTCGTAGATCTTACTGCAGGTACAGCAACTCTCCTCGAATCTGGTCATCCTCCACCAAGAAATGATGCATGCACAGTGAGACAGTGCAGGAAAAGGGCAGAACAACCCCACCCCACATCTACTTTTCTGCAAGATTTGGAGAGTTTCCTCCTCTTCAGCAACACAATTTTTGTTTTACAGGCTTGGCACCTCTATGCTCGAGATGGATGAAGGGTGTGGGACACTGAGAGCCAAGGACTTTGAGGTTAAAAGATGTGATGCTGAACACAAGTGGGTTTGCAAAAAAAAGCCTTTCCTTCTCTGCTCTGTGACAGCAGAGATGGAAAGAAAAGCGATGCCTCCATCTGACAAACACGCACCCCAAAATGCCCACCCCACAAGACACTTGCTGCCAATATTTGGGGTGAAATAGCCCCATCCTCACAGTTACAGCTTTGCAGGGTTTGGAAATCCTCTTACCATGAGGATCATGACCAGTTTTGGGGATGCAGATGAACCCCTGAGCTGGAGGATCAGAAAGGCCTGTGCCTCAGGCACAGTGCTGATAAAGCTTTGGCATCAATAAAAGTTTATCAAACTGGTTTGCTTCAATTTATTGAAATAACACAGGCAAGAGCACGAGTGGCACATCATGTAAAGTTCATATATAAACATTGCAAATTTCAACTCAAAAAAGCTTTTGTGAGTGACAGATATTACCTGTATGCATCTCTCCATCAGTGTGCTGAGAGTGTCAGCACACTGATGCAAGTAACTGGGTGAATGCAGGCAGCTGGGTTTTGCTCAAGTTTTGAGGATCTGGAGGGGTTTGTTTCTCTTCTGAGTTGTTTTGTTGTTTGTTTTGTTGTTTTTGTTGTTGTTTTAGGGTTATTTGTTGCTGCTGTTTTGGAGAGGTTTTCTGTTTTGGTTTTTGTTTATTTGTTTTTGAGGTTATTTTGATTGTGGGTTGGGGTTTTATTTGGTTGGTTTTGTTGTTTTTACCAAATTCCCTCCTTTTTTTTGATCTCCTTCAAATGGTAGAGAAGTGTGCAAGAGGCAGGGAAGCCTCTTCAGCTCTGGATTTGGAGGGAAGGGAAGAGAAGTTCTGGGAAGGGAAGTTCTGGGAAGGGGAGGGAGGGGAGATTTGGTTGATTTTTAAGAATCACCTCCTACAAGATCAACAAGCTCCATCACAACAAGTAGGAAATGAAAGGCAGCTGGAGACTGGAATGACAGTGTTGTTCCTAACTGAACTCAAAAGGAAACACACACCGCAGTGAAAGCTGGGACAGATTGTGCAGGAGGGATACAGAGCTGTTGTGATAGCACCAGGAAAGCCAGGGCCAGCATGGAGATGAATCTAGCAACATTTCTGCACATGAAGGGCAACAAAAGAGAGTTCTATGTGCAGTTGTAGCAAATAGCAAAAGGAATAAAAGGACAGCTAGGGAAAATGTAAACTCTTCCTGGATGGGGGAGAGGTGCTGATAACAAAGAACATGGAAAAGTCTGAGATATTCAATACCTTCTTTGCCTCCATGTTTTCCAGTAAAACTGTCCTTGAGGAATCGCAAGCCCTAGAAAACAGAGGAAAGTTTGGAACATGCCTGGCCCTCCACAAAAGGAAAAATAGATTAAAGACAGCTTAAACAAACTGTACATATATAAGTTCATGAAGCATAAGAAGTTGGACCCACAAGTGCTGGGGAAGCTGCATGATGCCACTGCAAGTCCACTCTTTATTACCTCGATATGTCATGGCAACTGGGAAAGATTCCTGAAGAGTGGAGGAAAGAAAATGTTACCTCTATTTTCAAAAGTGGCAACATGAAACATCAAGGGTACTACAGGCAGAGCAGCTTCAACACAATCTCTGGGCAGATAAAGGAACAACTAATCCTAGAAGCCATTTTTCCAAACAGGTGAAGCACAACATGGTAGTCAACACGGATTTATGAAGAGGAGGCCATGCTTGACTAACCAGATAACTTCCCACAATGTGGATGATGTAACTGTTTTGGTGGATAATGGGAGAACAGTGGAAGTTGTTTACATCAATTTCAGTAAGACTTGTGACACTGGCTCCCCTAACAGACTCAGAACAGCTGGCAAAATACAGGTTAAAGAAGCATACAAAGAGGTGGATTAAAACAGCCTACCTGCCAGGCCCAGAGTGTTGCAATCCCTGGTTTAGAGACAAGACATTAGTGGTGTATCCAAGTTTTGGGATCAGCACTGTTAAACATCTTCACCAATAACCATGAGTACATCTTTCAGCAAGTACACAGTACACAACTAGAAGGACTAGCTGATCTATAAGGTGATTGTAGATCAGAGATAAGGTAAGATTCAGAGGGTGTTGGTCCAACAGAAAAAGGATGTTGGAGAGAAATCTCTTTAAGAGCAACAGGATGAATGCAGATGTCTGTGTCTGGGGAGGAAAAACACATAGCACTGTTACATGCTGTGGCCTGGCTGACTGAAGAACAGCCCTGCAGAAAAGGATTTGAGGACTTTGGTGAACAAGCTGACCATGATATAGTGATGCAAGCTGATGGCAAAGGCAGCCAACAGCCTCCCAGGCCACATTAGGAAGGGAACTAAAAGCAATGTGAAGGGAGGTGGTCTTTTGGCTCTACTCATCTCTAAAGCCACACATGGAGCACTGTGTCCAGCTATGAGCTCCCCAATACAAAAACAAGATGGACTTACTGGACAGTGAAGCACTACAAAGATGACTAGGAGACTGGAACATCTTCCAAATGAGGAAAGCCTGAGAGAGCTGAGACTGCTCAGCCTAGAGAAGAGAGGCTTGGGGGTGCCTTACCCCCATGTATAAATACCTGAGGGGTTGGAATGAAGAGTGCAATGCCAGGCACTTTTCAGTGCTGCTCAGAGACAAGAGGCAATGTGCACAAATTGAAAACCATGGAATTCCATCTGAACACAAGAAAACAGTGTTCTACTGTGAGGCTGGTCAAACACATTGCCCAGAAAGGTTAAGACATTCAATGAGCAACTGGGTATGGTTTTCAGTAACAAGTTCTAGCTGTGAGCAAGAGAGTTGGTCTCATGAAATGTTTTCCAATAGAAACAATTCTGTTATTCTGAGATTGTGCAGTTGTCTGTGATTATCTAATGTGAGGATGTAGGGAAGATTAAGCCAGGCTTTTTTTTCAGGCAAGAATAAATGGTGTAACTTTTAATTAGATGGAGGGAAAACTCTTTTTTTACCATGGTGGTGGTCAACCCAGAGTAGCTATGAATCCTCTGTCCTTGGAAATATTCAAAACTCAACCATGCACGGCCTCAAGCAGTTTACTATAACTACACCTGCTTTAAGGGGAATTTGGACTAAGTGGCCTCCACAGCTCCATCTCAAGCTGAAGCATTTCATGATTCTCCATGGCTGGATTTAAAAAATGTAACTCATAACAGCTCAATATATTTGTGGTAGCACTTAAAATACACATGACTCTTAAATATAGGGTTGGTAAAACATGCATACTGAGGAATACAAGACCAGGACCTAGGCAAAGCCAAGCTACTCTAGCTAGCTATCATTTTAGATTGGAAATGCTGATCACCTGGGATATGTTCCTCTATATATATAAATAATCAGAAGAGCACTGTCCTAGTAATTTTTAGTGCTTTGAAACATTCAGATGGAACACCCCACTGACTAAATTCAAAGGCTTACAGATGAAACCCCAGAAACCTTTTCCACTAACTTGAATGACTAAAAAAAGAATTTGATTAATCTAAGGGGGACTGACAAACATTGCCATATCATCAGGTGCCTCAGCCGACTTGGCCTGTCAGTAAGTGCAAACAGGCCCAGAGATTTCAGAAGGAAGCAGAAGGCGTAGCTCAAAAATATGAAAAAAACCTGCTCATTAAATCCTTACCATATATTGAAATGTACGGATTGGTTTATGTACAAAATAAAAGGAGAAGTTTAAAAAGAAAAAATATTTTTAATGTGTCTTTTGAATTTGAAATTCAGGAATATCTTTTCCTTTCCTAAATATTCCTAACTCATTAACCTGATTTTCACCAGAAATTTGTCTATGATATCTAGATACAAATGCAATAGTAAAAGTAGACTCAAACAGACTCTGTAATAGGTTGTAAAAATTGGAACCAGACCTTCATCCTTAGCATAAATGCTTACCTAATTTTTCCTTCTGTACTGAAGGGGAAGCTCTCCAATAGTTGTCTTCATGCAGAACTCTATTTTTGGTGCTATTCCCTTGATAATAACTGTTAATCACTGCATATGCATCACTCTTATAATCAGAACACTTCAAAACCTCCATTGAAACTGCACAATCAGAAATTACTAAAGGAGGCATTTTAGCTAAAGAAGCCTTACAGCAAATTCACCAGCAAATAACAGTGGCAAAGGAGTTTTCTTATGAAAAGAAGCACTTTGATTTTAGTCTGCTCTTTTAATTGGTATAAACTGTGCCAGAAGGGGAACATGATGCACAAGGCCAGCATGTTCCAAACACATGCTTGAGGCACTGACCCAGGCACTTGGTAGTGACTTTGACACTTCCTCATAAAGCCAGTATTGTGAAGAAAGGGGAGAAGAAACCCTTGATCTACAAAAAATACATACAGTTTTTAATTGTAAGTAGCAGCTCCTTTTGTACCGTGGTGGAGGTGGACTAGCTTAACCCAAAGGACACTTTCTAAAGTGCTGTGAAAAAGAAATTCAGATTTGCTTTTCAAGGCAGGTAATGCCATGAAAAATTCTATAAAGACACTAATGATGCCTGACAACAACAACAACAGCCATTCACTTATCTTAGACTTTGAATTGTGCATTTCTAGAAGCTAGTGTCTTTCTTCTGCAAGAATGACAGAGAAATCATGCTACGGTACCTTCAAACTTCATTTGCCCCTACCCTTATGCAAAGAGGACAAAATATAAGCAGTAGTGATAAAGAAGGAAAGAAATAAGGTACACCTGGAAGGAAATACAATGACATATTAGTAATTTTGGTGCAGCATCTGGCTGGCCCAGACCCAGCCAGAGAAATTAGGTGATGCTGCCATTTCTCCTTCTGGATCTAAGCTAGTTTGAGGGTACTCCCAAATCACCTGTTCCTTTAAAACATGTCACCACCTTCTTTGTCTTCATCAGGTTCTTAAGGACCAAGTTAAAGAATTGTACAATGTAATGTTTAGTTAACCTGAGCATATATTTCTAAATTTCTTTTCCAAATGTATGGAAAGTATTCCTGTATTAGGCAGAACTTTGTAACAGTTAGATTTTTTTTAAGTCTAGTATTTCTGTACTTGCAATTTATATAGAATACATGATTTTATGATGTGAAATAATGCCATTACTAGTTTGTAGAGTAAGCACAAGCACCTTCTGAATGAATCAGTGCAAAAGTGAGTTCACAGGAAAGATGACCCTCCCTGTTCAAAGCTATTTTATGCTGAAATACACTCATATCAATACAACTGAAGTCAGTTTCATTGCTTCTTTTGCATAATCTAATCCATAATGTCGTGAGAAGTATGAAAATATAATTATTCTAGGCTGCTGTTTCTCCTCCTGGAAACAATGAACCGTAGAAAGAATAGGCAGTGGGAGGTCTTACAAAAATAAAATACCCCCAAGAGAAGAGTGAGAACAGGCAAAGTGAAAAAAACAAGGCATGTACATGAGATAAAGAAAACGGACAGCAATCTGGCATCCCCAAAGGCCACTGGTACAAAGAATCTTGAAAATCTTTTAAGTGACTGGACCTTTCACACTATCTGTGGATGAAGGCATATAGCTAAACATAATGTTTTGTTATTAGATCTTCTACCAGCCTACAGGGTGTGACTAACAAATTTAATTGTTAGGATGGCCTGTACTTGGAACATTCTCTCAGCACTTCTATATTCAAAAGCGGGCAGGAGCATTCCCCTTTGCTCAAGAAAATTAAAGAGAGAGTCAAACTCCATTCCACACAAAATTGCCACTGCCACTCCAGTCCTTTCTGAAGACACATATGATAAGCACTAGTTTCAGGCAACTTACCGGAAAATAAGGAGAAACTGTCATCACTAATTCTCTATCCATACCACAACAGGCAGGAGTCAGCTTGCATTCTGGGAACAGAAAGTCTCATGTACTCCCTTCAAAAAATGCACAGTCATCCTCTACTAAAAGAAGAAAGAGACACCTATCAAAAATAGCTGTCAGGGTTGTTATATGGAATTGTCATTGCTGTGCAATGAAAACTTCATAAATTTATAAATGTGAATGAATGAGTGAATGCTTTTGACAGAATGCTGCTCGTCTTGCCCATAGTGATGCTTTCAGAAGCAGGTGGTGGTTGGAATATTTGTGGGCCTAGAAAGCGTGGTACAGGAATGGCACATATTTAGCAGGATTAAGAATCCTGCAGATGTTGGAAATCAGCATGCTGTCCTTCTCTGTTGTCAGGGAACGTTTCAGTTTGCATTCCTGAACACAGCAAACAAAACCAGAGAAATACAGCAAGCCCAAACCATTTGGTCCTGTATTTGTATACAGGAAAGAACACAACAACATCAGGGGTTTTCTGCCTGCTTGACTAAAAGATAACTACTTATCCAGAAAATGGCTTTTTCAATATATCCCCAGAACTCTTACTTTGCTGCAGCTGATTACTTTGTTTTCTGAACAGGAAATGAAGAGGGTAAGAGGTTGGGAAACCATTTATGTTTGCACTGGTTTTGAAAGATTTAGCAGAGCAGTCCTGAAGTTTGATGCTGTCATTAACTTTCAAAGCATTAAAGAAAAGTACGTTGGAGATGGACACAACTACAAGGCTTGAAGGCACACTACTTACTTAGGTTGTAGAGAATGTCCACAGCTGTGATAGAGGATGTTGTCCTAGGGCATATTTTATAAAATATGTATAAGGCATATGTTTATACACAGATTACTAAATCTTGATCTTGATTTTTCAGTGTTTTCAGCACAATTAGAAATTGTCTCACACAGGGAAAAGAATTAAATATTCTAATCCACCTACTGCAGGAATAAAATAAAAAATTTTGATATGAAATTACAACATTCTAATGTTTGTTCAGCAGATGTGTCATCATAAAGTAGTGTTGAAAGATAATCACCATAATTTTCAAAATGTATTTCCTTCAGAGAGCCAGCATGTAGTAAATGAACATTGTGTAATTTGGCCAACAAGCCATACAGCATGCAAGCAATGTCCTACAAACTGAGGATGTAAGAATCCAAGCATTACAGCAAAAAAGGTGATGCTAGTCTCTCAACGACAAGGCACAACAGTCAACAACTTTGGTTTTGCTGAAAGCATGGCATTATCAGTACACAAACCCTAATCAAATGGGGGACCAGTGGAACTGCATGGGAGTACAGCTCAAAGGATAGCAGTGCTGGGACAAATAATAAAAGCTGCACTGATTAACTGGCTTGACTTACATATATGTGCAAAGTTCTGTTTTGTTCCCAGGGATCTCACTGCTTTTGTCTGAATTCCAAGACTGGGAACTGGTCATCACACTAGTATCTGTACAAAGTTCAGTGAAGATGATGAAGGAAGCAAGCTATCCTGGTTATTTTCACAAGATAAAATATGCTTTATGTTTTATAACATAAAGCATATGAGGGATTCTGCATATGTGGATGGGGAGAAGTAAGGTACCCCAGATTACCGTGACCAGATATGATGAACCTGGGATTGTACATACTTGGATGAGGGAGGTGAATCGTCCTGGGTTACCATGGCAAAGTCTTGTCAAGCCCTACAACACACTTGTCTTTGGCTCTTTTCTCCCTTCAGAAGCCTATTAACTGTGTTCTGAGTGAAGGAGGTCAGTGCTGCGCCATACAGGTGGCACAGCCAGAGAAAGAAAATACTTTCATAAGCTCCCAGCACAGGAGGAAAGCTATATGGCACACTGTCAAGTATCTGGCTTAGAAACTATAGCAGAAACTAGAGCCTTCCTGAGGTGTGACACTAAGATGGCCACAATCAGTCTTTTCCATCCTGACACACAGAAAAAGTATGCTATGCCCAGGGGACAAACAAGCTTTATACACTACACCTACTCATCTGACAGCATGATACCCACAAAGCTTGCATGAAAGTAATCATACAAGAAAATGAGCACTCTCTGTACTAAGCTAGATCACTCCCTTTTTTCCCCCCTTGTTTAGGCTTTTATGTAGAGATAATAATAATAGATTATCTCAATTTAGTTTTTGCATCCTTCTCCAGTATCACTGAGGTTTTTGAACCAGGAATAATATCACAAATTACCCTTTAATATATCAGCAACTCTTCAAAGCATAAAGCAAAAAGGAAAGGGAAAGATTACTATCTCAAGCAAAATATCTTGGAAAACAAAGACCAAATGTACAGGAAATATTTGTTACATGGGGAACATAAAGTATTTTTTTTTAATTTGATGTAACAGAATAATAACCAATTTTAGCAAATAGCCTGCAGTTTTATAACATACATGAATGCTCCATAATCCATGACCTCAACAGTAGCACTCACCTGCCAACAGATGCTCATTTGCCTTTTTTCCATCTTACAAGAACACACAATATGAAGCCTGAAGATGACTATCTAACAAGATGAACTTTACATTTTTGTGTTCTGGTTGAATGTAACCAGAAAACTAGACTGCTATCAGAAACAAGAAGATTAGGATGAAGAAACTAAACATCATGACTGATCCTAACAAATCATTCAAACTATTCAAATCAGAAAAGAATTTTTTTTCTACTCAAGTGTGTACCCACAATATACAAGAAATTATGGAGTAGAAAGAAATACCAGTGGAGGAGGTCCTTAAAATTATAAGGGAGAGAAAGCTAGGGGGCATGACATAAAACTAACACCAGTTTCCTTAGTATCCTGATACTCGTGGGGGCCTGAATATATGTTGTATTGTAAGACCTGTGTGGGTCCGAGTTGCTCCAAACGAGCTGCAGCTGCAGGGTCCTTAGTTGGGCAGCAGCTGTAGCTCGTGAAGGTAACTGAAATAAATAGGGGGTGGGTTGAGAGCCCAGGAGGTGCCCCTGAGAAGACAGGAAGGACTGTGATGCAGAGAATGGAGAAGAGCCCCAGCAGAGAGGTGAGAACAACACTGCAGCGAAGATTACAACAGATACTAATATCCTTTACAGTATCAAATCAATTAGCATATGGAAAAATATTTACTTGCCTATTACCTGAAGACACAAGATGAGTGAATTCAAATTTTATTACATTAAGTGAGAGATGAAAAATAAAATATAGCATGGTGGCTGAATGATAGAATAGATGTACTATTTACACCTGGGACTGTAATCAAAAGCTACCCATATAGAAAGGAATGGAGGGAGAACAGCAAAGGAATGAGAAGAGTGGATAAATGATAGATGAGAAAGGAGATAGATGCAGAGCTACTTTCTACTTTGGTTCCTTAAGTGTTTGTTCTAATATTATTTTCATTATTACTAGGATAGATACACACATAAAAGTAATATCAGGACAGTCGATCTCTGTGATTGACACCTGATGGATTGTAAATCCATCAGGACAATGGGACAGTCAGTGGCTTCTGCTTGAGCTTCTGTTGATTTTAACAGGAATGGCTTGCTCCAGAAGGACAAAAACCTGAAACCCTTTTAAGACAAAGGAATTCCAAGTGAATTAAAGCTAAGGGATGAAATATTTTAACTAAACATGTGCTTTTGTAGGTTTGACTGACTGTTGAAAGTTTACTAGCAATGGCAAAACAGAATGTAGACAGGCCATTGTTGTAAATATTTTTTTTCTCTCCTACATCCCCCTACAAGCAATAGATTTTGGCTTTTAAAAGACTGCCTAACCATTAAATGTGACATGACTTGTCAGACTTCAAAATGCAAAACTTTTGATAGAGAAATGAAAAGCACAGTGTCAGGTTACCCTAGTGTATCACACTAGGTGTCAGAACACAGCCTGTCCTAAGAATGGAAAAATCATGTAATTTATTTGAGGGCAGCTTGCTTATAAAGGCTGACATTCAAATGGCTCACATAAGTGCAACATAAAGGGAGACCAACATGTACCAGGTCATGTACTCTGGAAAGACAGTCAGAGAAACACTCATTATGTGGATACATGGATCTGCTTTTTCAATTTTAATTATCACCTATTCAAATATCATAATTTCTGTATTTTGCTTTCTGCAGCAGGATCTAAAGCACCTTCAAATATCTATGGGAAAACAGTAAGAAGCAAATAAATTAGTTATAACACTCATTAAACAAAACAGCATTCACAGGAACACTTTAATATCTATTCAAAATAATTCTCATGTTTTTGCCAAGCTGCCACTGAGCAAAACATTTAGCTAATATTATAAGTTACTGTGTATTTTAGGATGTGATTTACATTTTTTAAGTTATGCAATGTTTTGGAAAAAACAAAGCTGAAATTTTATATTCATTCATATAGGCATCAACTTCAGAACAGCTTGTAATTTGTAGGGAAAAAATATCAGGTTTACAGTACCCTGAGTAAAATTCTTTGAGCTGTAAACCAGAAGAACCACAAGTACAATTGGGAAATATGTGTTTGAAAAACACTTGAATTCTTGGCCAATCCTATAGGACACAACCCAAATTAAAATATTTAAAGCTGTAACTGTAAACACCTTAAAGGACAGTAATTTTCCACAGAGGTTATGGGGAAATTAGAAAATGTAAGGAAGTTTTCCTTTATGTTTCTCTGTATTATGCAAAGTGTGTTTGAATGTCTTATAAAAACAAAATCAGTTAAGATATCACCTGTGAAATACCTTTTAAGAAACAAATTCAAATTTGTCTGCCTTTAGCTCTTGTCTACTTTGCTACAATGAATTATGTCTTACTCAAATGTTCTTTGAACACCTTGGAGTGAAATTCTGACCCCTTTGAAGTAAATTGGAGTTTTACCACTGATTTTACTTCGGCATAAATGTCAGACATTCTACCTAATTACAGAAAATGCATTCAGCTGCATTCTTCTTGTTTTATTAATATTTGTTACTCTTTTTTTTTTTAAGGCATCAATGTCCTTCTTTGAATGACAGGAGTGTTTTCAGACAATATTTTAGAAATAGTCTTTTTTAAAGAGGGTTGACCTAAGCAACGTTTTCTCTAAGAAAATGTGCTACTTCACTGTTTGTCAACACTTACTGATGAAGGTGACAGGCACAAAAAAACCCTAATGTGTGGTAAGAAAAAAGATGAACTTATCTAACAAGACCTACTTCATGTGAATTACTTGGTTTACTAAACGTGTAAGAAACTACTCTTTGGAAGTGGTTATATTTCCCACTTCTGGTCATAACATGGCTGTGGGGTTTCATTGCATAGAGATCAAAGAGTCATGTGTTCAGAGCTGCGTCTGCCTTGAGACTGGGAAAAGGCATTAATGAGAATAATAGTTTAGTTTCCATATGTAGTTTTCCACTTGTGTCAAGGACAACCAGAGGGGAAAGGAAAAGCAATCACGCTACTCAAAGAAAAGCGTCTTGAGAGTGAGATGTAAACAATTTTAGAGAAACACACAGGTAGTAAGAGTAATTTGGAAAACCATCAAGAAGACTTTGGATCAAATAGATAAGAAATATACTCTTCCTCTAAACTTATTGCATACCTGTTTTGCAAATAGCTTCAGCATGGGCTTGCTTGTCAAGGCATGCTGCCCTACACCATTTCTTAAAAAGCAATCTTTAAACCCAACATACATTAACATACAGTAAGGTACAGGAAAAACACTGAGACTCCTCTTATGATCAGTTTCAGGTATGTAAAGGGGCACTAAAACCACTAGTCCATTTATTTAGGTCTTCATTTACATCATGTGTCTTCTATACAGACAGAAAGCTCAAGAGATGATAGCCATATTATTCTTAGGGCATCATATTGATCCCAGATCAATCATATCTGAATCAAAATAACTTCTATTACCCTCATATAGACTATTGCTGTTACTAATATTAGGTAAGACCTGTCCATGTGGGAGGTGACCTCTCATTACCACTTATGTCAACATTACAGATCATAAAATCTTAAAGAAATGTAAAGTTCCATTTGAGGAATGGGCCTAATAATGCATTTTATTATGCTGAGATACATGTGAAACAAGAATAACTTATCACTTGTAAAGATAAATAAGATTACACCTGAATTACATCTCATACAAGACTTGAGACATCAATTTCTATCCCAAAACATACAACAAACCAAAGACACCTTTTCAAAGCACACCTTATGAGACAAGAGAGGAGTAACAGGGGGAAGGCATTCATTCTTTTTGTGTTCATCCAAGATGCACAAGCTGAGAAATATCTTGGTTTCTCAGCCAGAAACACACCAGAAAATGTAACCTTATGAAAGAAAAGAATACTTTCACATGAAACTCCTTGGTCTAGTCTTAGGCATGTGCACCAGTCCATGTCTGCAGGACCCTATCTCAGAATGGACGCAGTGGCCCCTGGTGTTATTACTGATAACCTCAAAATGCTATCATTGGGAATTCTTTCATTTTGTATTTTTGGCTTTTATCGTCCCCTGTAACAGGGACTAAATTTCATAGGCCTTAGCATTACACAGAAACATTTGATTACAAGAAAATGATTAAATGAAAACCATTATTTTCTTTTTCTTCTATCTGATGAGGACTTTTGTAAGCAACATACTAGTATTATCCCTTTGGCCACAGCAGTAATCCTTTTGTTATATAAACAACACACAGCAACAGGTCCCCTACCTTCCCATTTAATGTAAAGGTTTCCTGGCGTATTTTTCGTGTAGACTTCAAAACTGCAACCCCCAAAGAATCAGTCAGCACCTCGTGTTTGGAGGAAGAGCTAAACAGCCAATCCATGGGTAAAAATGTTGGGCTACAACGAGGGCACATTTTAATCTCTGTAGGGGCACTATCACAAAGGTATGGCCTCATTATATCCTAACTTCCATTCCCAGATGAGACCCAAGCTATTACAACACCCTAGACAGCACCCCAGGAGCTCTTAGGACTGAAGTATCGTATATGTATGTACACACATACACACACGTGGCTGTTTGCCAGCGCCGTGCTGCAGCCTGCAGGAAGGTGAGCGGCCTTCCAGCGGCACGGAAAAGGCAGGATTAGGGAAAGGCATAGGGACAGCCAGCGGCACAGACAGCGATGAAGCAGGGACAAAAGCGGACGCACCGACAGGGGCGCCGGCCACGGCAAGGGCCGCAGCTGGGGGCGGAGCCGGGGCCGAGGCGGACCCGCGGCAGGGCCCGCCCCGCCCGCCGCGCTGCCTTCAGTGCCGCCCCTGAAGCGCGCCCGCCACTCGCTCCTCCCGACGCGCCGAGGGCGGACGCTCCCGGCCGCGCTGCCATCGGCGGAAGTGTCGCTACCCCAGTTCCGGCGAACGGGTCGCGCCGCCGGGACGGCACCGGGCATGGCGCTGTGGCTGCCGCGCTCCCGGGACGGCGGCGCCCTGGAGGAAGAGGACGAGGAGCGGACACAGGCTGCCGCCTTCCGCCAGCGCTTGCCGGAGGTGCAGGTACGCCCGTGCCCCGCAGCCCCGGCCCCCCCGCCCCGCGTCTGGCGGCCGGGGGCGCGGTGCGGGTCGGTGCCGAGCGGCGCGGCCCGCGGAGGGGCGGCGGCGGGAGCGGGTTCGCCGTGTCGGGACGGGGCCGTGCCGGAGCGCCCGCCGGGGCTCCGAGGGCCGGTGGGGACAGGTGGGGTCTGGCGGGCTGCCCTGGTAACAGATCCACCGTGGGCAGGCGATGCGGAAGGAGCTGGGCTGGAGTTATCCCGGCGTCCCCGTGCCCAGGGAGCAAATAGGGAGGCGGTGTGTTTCTCTGTTGGCCGGGGCAAGGCGGCGATTTGTAAACGCGTTGCGAGGAATTCTGTGTGGTCTCGCAAGCAGCTGCCATTACGTTACCCTTTCAACGGTGGAATTTTCTTCTTGTTACTGCAGAAATAAAAATGCTGTAATTCTCAAACAAAGTTGGAACAATAAGTTTGATTTACTTGCGTTAAAGTTTCCTTCAGATAGTCTTTCACAAATTGTCCTTCGTGTGCCCCTGCCAGAGGCTGTCAGCACTGCACATTTCATAACGTGGCAGTGGAACGCTGAGGAAGTAATGCATATGGATGCATTTTTCTTCACTCTTGGTGGGAAAGTTTTGGCATATTAGTGAGTGTGAATTCTGAGCACACACCTGGAAATAATATAAATACGGTTGCTTAAGGTGTCCTTTTTCTCTCCCAGCTATGAGTGGTGACATCCTCAACACATTTGACCTGAAGGAGCACGTGTTTGTGCTGGGCCTTGGCCGCTTTATAACTTAAATACCACTTCTTGTGCCAGTTCAAGAGGAGATGTTGGCCATTTGTTTGGGTACTAATACTGAAATGCAGGCAGCAGTTACTTTACTGTTGTGATCGGATGTTGAAGTGAAGGAAGACGACCTACCTTTGTTGGTCAGCACCACCTTTGTTGTAGAGAAAACTTCAACTCCTTCTTTTATTTACAGTACCTGAGGTTTGTTTATTGAAACCAAGATCAGTGTTCTCACCATGATATGAAAAGTTCTCAAAACCTTTATATCTGTTCCAGAACAGCCATCTGTTCCCAGAGCAGCCAAGGAAAGAATATTGCCTGTTTTTGAGAAAACGGTCTGAGAATCTTGTTGTTTATATAAAAGGTGGCTGAGAACCTAATTATTTGCAGGATCAAGCCTGGGAACTGCTGCTTTACAGCTGCGTTTTATTTTTCCCTTAGCTGAGTACCTCCATGGCCTCTTTCTTTAAGCCATGTTTGAATTAGGCTCTCCACACTCGGACATCGTAAGCCCAATACTTTCTTATCAGAAGTATATATTCAGAGTATTCTCACACTTGGCTGCTGCTAATGTTCCAGCCCTAAGACAGCCAGAGGGATTTCAGCTGTGTCAAAAGTATTTTTGCAGTCTGGAGACTATTACTGATAGCAGCATATGATCCGTGATTTTGCAAATAAAATTAGGGTGACTTGAATTGGAAATCTCTTTCTAGAAGACATAGCTGTATATTGCCATGCTTCATCACTTCTGCTGTTATAATGCTGCATATCTAAGGTGCCTTCCAGGTGCATTTTTATTAGCTTTGGGATTTAGGCCAGTCTGCTTCTATAGAAACTGTAAATCAACATTTTTCTCTCCATAAATAGCATGTCTGATTTTCCTCACAGACATACAGCCAAGGGATTGAATTAGCCTGCCAAAAAGAAAGAGAATTTGTGAAGCACTCTGTAGAATGCACATGGAACCTAGCAGAAGCCCAGCAAAAATTTGGTAGTTTAGCACTGCATAATTCAGAATCCTGGGATCAGGAATCTGCTCGAGCAAGGACTGAAGCTGCCGAGTTGAGATGGAGAGAGGAAGAGTGGAGAAGAAAAGAAGAAGCACTAAACCAGAGGGAACGACAGAATCTATGGAACACAGATCCTGTTAGTAAAGAAGTTTTTAATAAGGTATGACCTACATCATTGTGCATGGAAGCAAGTACTAGCCCGTTTTGTTCATTCCAGTTGTTACTTGTTTCTGATTGTCTTCTGTGTCTTGTACAGCACAAAAACACAATATGTCACTCGCCTCTGTGCCTGGGAGGGTCATGGAATATACCACAGAATAGACCTTTCTAGGAGCTGTGCTCAGGCACCTGTAGGACAGGGAGGTGGTTTGGGACATTCAGCACAGCTGCACCAAGGGCAGGTCCTGCCAGACCAGTTCTTCAGTGGCCTTATCAGTAACCTGTGACGAGGTGGTGGCATCAGTGGACAGGTGAAGGGTGACAGATGTCATTTATCTGGACTTCTGCAAAGCATTGGATGTGGTCTCATACAGCATCCTTCTCTTAAACTGGAGTTAGACAGATTTGATGAGTGAACTGTTAGGTGGATAAGGAAGTGGTTGGTTGGTGGCATGCAAAGTGTAGTGGTCAATGGCTGAGAGTCCAATGGATGCCAGTGGTGTCCTTCAGGGGTCTCTACTGGGACCAGTGTTATTTAATGTCTTCATTAAAATTAAAGAGACTGATTGGGTGCACTTTCAGGAAGTTTGCAGATATCAAGCTGAGTGGTGCGCTTATCAGACGTGAAGGAAACCTTCCAGAGGACCTGAACAAGATGCAGAAGTGGGTCCTTGGGGATCTCATGTGTTTTAACAAGGCTATGTGCAAGGTGCTGAACCTGGGTCAGGGCAACCCCCAGTCTCAGCACAGGCTGGGCATGACCAGATCCCAGCAGCCCTGCCCAGAAGGAATTGGGGGTGCTGGTGGGTGAGAGGCTGGACCTGCCCCAGCCATGGGCACTGCCAGCCCAGAGAGCCACACGTGTCCTGGGCTGCATCCAGAGCAGGGTGGGCAGCAGGGCAGGGAGGGGATTCTGCCCCTCTGCTCTGCTCTGCTGAGACCCACCCCAAAGTAATGCACCCAGTTCTGGGGTCCCCAATACAAGAAGGACTCCTGTTGGAGCAGCTGCAGAGGAGCACTACAGAGCTGATCAAAGGGCTGGAGCACCTTTCCTACAAGGAAAGGCTTGGAGAGCTGGAGTTGTTCACTTGAAGAAAAGAAGGCTCCAGGGAGCCCTAATTTACCTTCATGTGACCTTTCAGTACTTAAAGGGCCTTATAAGAAAGAGGGAGAAAAACATTTTTTATCACAGCCTGTGCTGACAGGACAAGAGGAAATGGCTTTAAACTCAAAGATGGTAGGTTTAGATTGGATGTAAGCAAGGTTCTTTTTTATTATTAGGATATTAGGACGCTGGAACCAGTTGCTCAGGGAAGCTGTAGATATCCAATCCCAGATTGCACTGGTTTTGGAGCAACCTAATCCAGTGGAAGATGTTCTTGCCTGGGCAGGGATGATTGAAACTCTTTGGTCTTTAAATGTCCCATCTGACCCAGAGTATGAAACTGTTAGTTTGCCTCTAATACTGTCTACTGTAATACAAATTATTTAGCATGAACTTTTTTTAATAGGAGGATCTTATCTTTGATTTCACAATTTAATTTCAACGGCTCTCATTGCCTTTTCCTGAGCCCTAAAGTCACAAGCCAGACACAGTCAGGTGATAAATTTGGTTAACGTTTTGTGAAGGGTCCCTTCACATGCTCAACACACCAAAATACACACTGAAAAATGCGCTGAAGGTGCACATGTGACATAAACTACAGTTTTGTGAGTGTAGCAAATTAGCATAATTGAGAAGAATGTCCAATTAGAAACACAGATGTTGAGATAATTCCCCCTCTTTGTTCAACTCTCTTCTGAAGCCCCCATTCCTGTCTAGTGCTTTATGGTGGAGTGTTGTCCTTGCTTTCAGAAGAAACTAGATGAGGATTGAGCTTTTAGGAATGTATTTTGTCTTTCTTGCTAACCGAGTAGGTAAAATTCTAGCTATGAATCTATATAGTTATACAGTAATAGGCTACAGAGCTACAAATAGACATGAAGAATATAAAAAAGCAAAAATGAGTTTCTCAAAAATGAGTATCACATCTCCCAATTTCTCCTGATCCAGACTGCAATGTACATGATTCTCATTACTAACAAATCAGTAAGTTCCTATATGAAAACAGAAGTTTTTCAGAGATCATAAAGAAACTTTGAAATTCTGTTACTAGGTATATTGGAATGGGTATCCCAATATTACCAGTTAGATTGTGCCTGGGTCAGTGTGACCCTCGCTGCTGGGCCAAAGGCGGCTTCTGTGGTGCTTTACCCCAGAGATACCTCGGCTGCTGGAGATTGCAGCGGGGCACTGAGCAAGTCCAGGCTTGTCAGGGACTCTGTTTACCTCAGGAGAGAGAGCTTCTGGCGATGATGAAGAGAAAAAAGGAGGATTCTGCTGGAGGGTTGAATGTCCAGATGTTTATTCCATGATTACAGAGGTCTGAACCGGGGCAACTGCTCCACCAGAATGGAGGCCGCATGGTCTGATTAACCTTTTAAGCTCGGGGACAGGTGAGCTACCAACCAGGTGAAAGGGGCAGGGTCTCAAGGGACTAGGGACACCTATACGGGCCAATGTCCCCCAGGCCTGAGGAGCATCCTTTGAAATCGACCAACCACACGATGCCTTGCTGGTATGTTAGCCTGATTGACAGGGCACACTCAGCAAGGGGCGAGGGGGAAGGGAGAAAGGAGAAGGGAATATTGGCACACCTGAGAAAGGGACCCGGAAGCTAAAAACACACCACAACAACTAGGTAAGACTTTCTGAAAAAAATTTTCCTCAAATATGATACAACTCTAAAATTAGAACATAGCCATTTAAATAGCAACATATTAAAGTATAATAACTCCTTTATGTCACTAAACAGTATGTGTGGATTTTATGTGATAGTACAATCTTTCTCTTCCTCAGAGTTTTATTAATCAAAAAAGAAAAGAAATTGAAGATGAGGCTGTGTCTGAACCACTTATGCAAAAACATGAACAAAAGATTAGACACTTCGGTGAGTGTGTTTTTCCAACATCTTGTGACTCCTACAGAATTTGTTGATTTGCTCCTTCTTGTACAGAATGAATGCTAATAAATGAAAGACCTAAATGACAGACTGTTCAGTTTTATTTTATCAGGACTCCAGGGATATCCCACACCAGTGGGAAAAGGCAGGGACATTCCTAGACGTATAAGTCATGTATATAAAAGTGCATGGGTCATCCATGGCTCTCTCCTTTTTTAAAGGAGATTAAGTTAAATGTTTTATTAAATTATTTTCTGTTACTTGTTAATTTATAAGGGTAATGGCTGATTAAATTGACATATTTGTTAACACCTACACTGGGAGTATGTATGCTCAGAATTGTGTGTTTAAAACTATACTTAGTTATCCGCTAGGTGTCACTTTAGCTCTGTCGTAATTTTTAAATCCAACTGAGCACATAGCTGATCTTGTAATGTAATGTAAAATTTGTATGGTTCTCTGAAGTGCTTGCCATTCGGACTGGTTTCATGCTATATATATATATATATATATATATATATATATTTGGAATTCTGGGACAATCAAGAATAAGACTGTATTGGCAGAATTCAGTTGTTCCTACAAAGTTGTTTTTACTTTTTTTTTTTTGGCTTCTGGGGGACTTAAAGCTGTTTTAAAGAAAGGGCTTTAAAAAGAAAAGGGCTTTTAAAGAAAGGGCTGTTAACCTTAGCATGCCTTTCAAGTATCAAGTAAAGGCAAAACACTATCAGGAGTATGGAAATAGTAGTAAATTGGCACAGGTTCTCTTAAGTACCTTAACTGTTCAGTGTAATGATATTGGAATTAGAAAACATCTCTCCTGCTGTTCATTTCAGCAGGTAAAAAAAGAAGAGGCTATCTTGTAGGCTTCCTAGCTGAGAGTTGGGCAAAATTACTCTGTCTAAATTCAAATTAGACTGTTAAAGAAGCAGTCTTATTACAGAAGGTAATTTTTTTTATATACTTCCTGTGTTCAAAGCCATGTTATTATTTTAATTTGTTATACATAAGTCCATTGTAGAAAGCCACAGTACATTAATGCTTTCTGAAGTCACTTGTTGCATGCTAGCTGCTGCCAAGGGGCAGTGTGGACTTCGTTATATTGCATGAGTCCTCCTTCTGGATCCTCTTCTGGCTTCAAAACAGTGAAGAACTTACACAGAGTAACTTGAAAACGTCAAAAGAAATACAACCTGTTGCTTTCTCTTTCAGCATTTGTTTGCTAGAACTAAGATTAGCTCAGGTCATTACCATTGCATTATCTTCAGCCCTGTTGTAATTATGTGCTGATGGACAGGTGAAGCTGTACATCTGGTACCTGTTGCCAATAATGACTGTCAGAGATAGGACAACTTGAAGAAGTGCTATGAGTATTGAGTTCTGATTTTTACTTTTGGCTTGTTACTTGAAGCTAGTGCCATGATACTGCCATTCAAAGTTCTAATTAACTTTCCAATACTGGTGGGGGTTTGTTTTTTGAGATCAAGCTGTTTGTATAATTAATTTGAATTCTCTAAAAGTCTAGCAAACCGCATCTTAGAAGCACTTTAATTTTTGACAGTTTACAGGTTCTGTTCTTTTATTTGGAAACATTTAGAGGATTTGTGTTTGTTAGAATCACTTAATGTAAATATCTGTCCATAAACTTTTTAAGCTATTTGGTGCTGTAACTAGTAGATATCTGCACCATTTTGTTAGCTTGTGAAAACTGATTAAAAATAAATTATCAGCATTACTAGAAGTGCATGACTGTTATAATCTACTTCTAGTATCTTCAAAGACTAATTATGCCTTCTAGTAGTGCTCTTTCAGCATTGGTTAGATGTATAAATAAAACCCCCAAATTTAGCTGCATGCTATTATTCTGAGGTTAGTAAATTGCCAAGTTGTTATGTATCCTTGGTATCAATACAGGTAACTTCCTTGCTGCATTAAATCATTTATCTTTTTAGAATATCTTAACTGTGTTTCTCTTATTAGGCATGCTGAGCAGATGGGATGATAGTCAAAGGTTTTTGTCTGATCACCCATACCTTGTATGTGAAGAAACATCTAGATATCTCATGTTGTGGTGTTTTCATCTAGAAGCTGAACAGGTATGAAGATGTTTAAATCTTTGGAAGCACACATTTTCCTATTTGCACAGTAGAAATGTGACCAACTTCATTAACTGTTCTTCCAGCTCCCTCTACTTTATTGATGGTGCATTGTCACATTTATGTCTAGTTACAGCTAACTGAGTCCTCTTGTTTCTGTAAGCATCAGTTCACATCTGCTTAGGAACTGGAACAAAAGGAAATTCTGCTGAATTTTAGAAATATATCTTTAAATCATAACTTTAACTTTTTTTCTTTTTTTCAGAAAAGAGCTCTGATGGAGCAAGTAGCACACCAAGCAGTTGTAATGCAGTTTATTATAGAAATTGCCAGAAGCTGCAATGTGGATCCAAGAGGATGTTTTCGTCTCTTTTTCCAAAAAGCCAAAGTAAGTCAGCTTGGGTAATAATGTGAGAAACTCTTGATACAGTGCAAGTGTTTTAGAAGGGATTTCTTCCAACCATGTGAGGCTAAATAATTTTTTGACTGATTTAGGCTTATGGGAAAGAGTTTTGATAGCAATTATTTTCTAGATAGAACATTTCGTTATAATTCTGGTTCTGCTTAAATGAAAGCTTAGTGAATTTTGCTTGTTGTAGGTGGAAAGCAAAATGCGGCTGGGGGACAGCGGGTGTGTCGCAGACAAGTAATAACTCAGTAACAACGGCAAACACCAACTGATCTTAAACTGGTCTGACTATTGTAACTAATTACACATGTTTTCAAAGTCTCCCCATTATTGTGAGGCAGCTATATAAAGTGTCCCTTTCTCATGACTGAAATAGGGCAATCCAGAGCTTTGTAGGAAACAAGTGGGAAAACTGAAACTGTGATTTGTTATAGACTATGTTTAGTTGTTCAAGACTCTAATGGATGTTAATATTGCCTAAACTAGTATAGTTAAAATGTGGGTTAGTTTGTGCTTTAGTTTTGATCAAAGGGCTTCAACAAGCACCTGTTGTAAGGATACCTTCTGAGTTGGAATAAATTACAGGCTAAAATTAGGTTTGGTTTTACATGTTCTCAGATAAATCAGTTACTTTACTTATGCATATAAATGCTACAGATTGTCTTAAAAAGAAATCTACATGAAACATAACTTTAAATTGACTAACTTTATCACTTTATCCCTGAGTTGTTCACAGTTGTTATTCCCCAAAAGGTATAACATGTCATTACTGTCTGGATTTTTTTTCAGCACTGTGTAAGCTTACAATTCAAAAGAACAAATTGCTAAAGAACGAATACTTCATTTTTTTTCTTTGCAGACAGGAGAAGGCTACTTTGAGGCCTTTAAAGGTGAACTTGAGGCATTCAAGGCGAGAGTGAGAATCTGGTCACAATCACATGGCTTTCAGACCATGTTACTCCATGATCTCAATGTCAGCCCTGGCTGTGGTGGAGAATGGACATCTTTTTTACAGGTAGGTTTATTATTTCCAAAATTTAATTGAACTAAGGCAGGATTAGGTCCTGCCTAGAGAAGCTGTACCTTTCTGAGATATAAAAAGGATTGTTTCTTGAATTGCTAGTGTTTAGGATATATCATGCAGTGTTATTAATACACAGGGCATTTATGGCCTTTCTTTTTACTTGCTGGAATTCACAGCATCAGCAAAAGGTCAAAAGTATATGTTTGTTCATTGCTTTTACATTTTCCTTCCTAAAATAAACACTGCATGATAAATCTGATCAGATCTTAGAACTGTATTCCCAGTCATCACCACAAGCAGTGTAAAATCATGGGATCAGTCAAGTAAGTTACAGAGTCATAGAATGGTTTGAGTTGGAGCAGACCCTAAAGATCATCTAGTTCCAAACTCCCTGCCACGGCAGGGACAACTTTCATAGGGCAGACAGCCCCATCCAGCCAGGCCTTGAACACTGCCAGGGACCTCACAACTTCTTTGGGCAAGAGAAGTCAAGTTTAAGGAAAGTCTTCCTGTAAAAGGGTATACTTAGGTGTTTTTTGCAGTTTCAGTTAGGGCCACATTCTGTAATGAAGAAACAACTTAGAAGATTGTCAAAAATTATGTATTAGGAAAGGAGTCACAATTGAAAGTACTTGTTTGAAATAATTTGATTGAAGTACCTCTCAGAGATAGATCAAACAGCTGAATTTTGTATAAATGTGCAGTTAGGTGCTAAAAGTATTAAGACCAAATACAAGCTATGCAAGAATTAAAAAAATTCTTGACACAGTGACAAAATACTGGTGGAGGATGTTTTCAGATCTTACTTCCTTTCTATTGTAAATTTGTCTCATCATAACATGGACAATGGAAACGGTCTCTGTTTCTCCCTCCATCTATGTAATTATGAAGCATTAAGCTGTCAGTTTTTCATCTGTTGCAGAACACAGGAGATCTACAAGGTTCCATAAACACAGATGTCTGCAGTTTCAACTCTGTGATACAAAGAGATGAAGAAGAATCCAAAATGATGGACACATTATAGTACTTTTAAGACTGAGGCCAAGTACTCCTTTATTTCCCTTTTTTTTTCCCCAAAGAAACAAACACGGCTATTTTCTTGACACTTAATTTTCTGGGTACTGCACTTTATTTTTGGTGTCAGATTTTTGTTTTTTTGATTTGGTTTGGGGGAGGGACCTTGAAGGGTGAGTAATTAAGAAAAAACTTGTAATATTGTTTGAAATGTGCTGCTAGGTTTTTAGTTGTCCTTGAAGAGCAGGGTTCTTATATTGCCGAATGTGAAACTGGATGTGTTTTCTGCTACTAACCTTGCCTTTCATGATTTTAGAAATTAAACATCTGCACAAATACAATGTTTACAAGAAGCAGCAGATTCTTGGTAGAATCTGCTATTGTCTTACTACAGATATGGATATGTTTTACTCTGAATATTGGAGATTGCAACTGTATTCATGCTATCTTGCTGACAGTATAAGCTCTCAAATTTGGTTATCACTAATAGCAATAAATCAGTATCTGGTATCAGTATTTCTGATCTGAATGGATTAGATTAAAACACTGGCTTTCTACCTCTACTAAGGGGATATAAATGTTATATTGTACTTTCATTAAACATAACTTGGTTTAATCCTAAAACATAACATCACTTGTCTACAAATGAATGCTGAGTTGTATGATTTCTGGGAGTCTGATTCTTTTCTTGTTCATCAGGCTAACTTCAGATTATTTTTTTATACCCAAGTCTTGTTAAGGTTGAAGTCATTGATGAAGGGAACTTGTACAAGCGTTAGGCTAAGACCTCAGTTTAAACAAAAAGCTTTGTTTCAAGTCACATAGGGTGAAGTGTCATGCACTGTTTGAAAGTTACTTCATATGTTACTCAACCAAAGTAGGTTTCTGACATTGTCAACTCAAACATTAAGTGGAAAACCATTAAAAGCTTCTTGTTTAAGAAGCTAGAAATCCAAATACATTTTATAGACAACAGAATCTTGCACTCCAGAACTCTGCTGTGCTTTTTTAACGTGCTATTACAGCAAGTTAGTCATGTATACTTTAATTGGAAGAGTAGCAAAGACAGCTTATGCCTCCCATCCATATTCTTCATGCATTACTGAATTGTCCTGATTTTATGTAGGTTTGGAAGACATATTGATTTCAAAAGTTCAGTGGTCATAGCCTACCTTGTTTCTCGTTCATGCAGAACAACCCCACAAGTGCCACAAGCTGATACAGAGTGGCTGGAAAGCTGCCCACAGGAAAAGGACCTGGTGGTGCTGGTGCCATCGACTGAATGTGAGCCCAGGTGGCCAAGAAGGCCAATGGCATCCTGGCCTATGCCAGCAATGGTGTGGCAGCAGGAGCAGGGCAGGGATTGTTCCCCTGTACTCAGCACGGGTGAGGCCACACCTCAAATCTTGTGCTCAGTTTTGGGCCCTTTACTCCAGGAAGGACATGGAGCTGCTGGAGCATGTCTGGAGAGGGGCAGTGGAGCACAAGTCCTGGGAGGAGCAGCTCATTGAGTTGGGGTCGTTCAGGCTGATGAAAAGGAGGCTCAGGGGCGCATTATCTCTCTCTACAACTGCCTGGAAGGAGGGTATAGCTGGGTGGGGTTTGGCCTCTTCTCTCAGGTAAGAAGTAACAGGACAAGAGGAAATGGCCTCCAGCTGTGCCCAGGGCAGTTCAGGTTGGACATCAGGAGGACTTCCTTCACTGAAAGGTTTGCCAAGCATTAAAATGGAAGTGTTGGAGTCACCATCCCTGGGAGTCTTTGAGAAATGATTGGACATGGCACCTAGTGCTGTGAGTTATTTGGCAGGGTGGTGATGGCTAGAGGTTAAACTCAATGATTTAGGAATTTTTTTCCAACCTTAATTATGTGATTCGGGAAGTAGATTCCAGTAATTTTCAGTTTTGCCTACAGCCAAGTCTGCAGAATATACCAGAGTGTTAGTACCAATGCAATAGCAAATGCACTCATAGAAGTAGCTTTCCATATGACTTCTGTTCTCTAGCCTTCTTTTGCAAACAGACTGAAGAGCAAGGAGCAGTTCTGTCCCACATGCAAATTTGAGACAAAAAATACAAATTTCTACTGCATCTGGTTAAACTTGGCAAATCCTCTAGGAAAGGGTAAGCAAACACTGCCTCCTCCTTAATAATAATTAGTTAAATATTAAAGGAAACTTAAAGGAAAACAAGTAATTTCAGGTTGTTTTTTAACTGAATGTTGTATACAAGGGTAGAAAGCGCAATATAGCACAGTGACTTGCTACCCTTAGCAGTGGATCTAACAACCTGTTACACAGAAGTTATTTCTTAAGTTTCCAAGGGAGTAAAACTGGATGCTGCAGAAATAAATGTCAAATAATGAGATTTCCTCCCCCTCCTCCTTCTGGTTGACTGAAATTTATGTATGCTGATGAAAAAAAATTGACTTTTTAATTGAAATCAAAATGTAAGAATACTAGCAGCAGGTATTTCCTCAAGAGGACAGTAGAAGTGGTCAATCTTCTTGGCAAGCTTTCTTTAAATGAAAGGAAAACTGATTGTACTGGTAGCTGCTGTTTATGTTGTTAATTTATAGTCGGGGGAAAACTTCACAAATTCTACAATGGCTATCTCTTTTCAGACTGAAATATGTCTGAATATTTATAATGCTAAAACTGGATGTGCAGATGCAGTCCAAGGTATGTCAGCACCCCAGCTCTGTAGCTGTTTACAGTCACTGCTAAAGGAGATTGGAATCTGCATTACTGCGACACAGCTACTTCAGACATTACCTAGACCATTTGTTCCTCAGATTTTGCTGACTCCTGAAACTTCCACTCTGATGAGCATTAAAAAAGGGCTGGGAGTCTGCAGTCCCTGGACTGTTAAGAACTGTGGCCTGTGGAAGTTTGTATTTCCAGTTATGTAGTGAATTAACACAAGAAGAGCTGGTCGGAGACAAGAACCACATGAAAACCAGTCCAGTTGCTACAATAAAAATTGCTACAGTAATGTGCCAAAGTTAGTATTTTGACCACTGGAAATCATGTCACTGGCATCAGTGAGCACTTGTTTTCAAAGATAGTACAAAAGGCATTCATTGGTCAAGATCATACAGCTAGCTAGCTACAGGTTTACCAGATTACACAATCTGTTCAGTATCTTTTTACTGATGAAGTCTTGCAGGGTCACACAAAATCAGAGGCTTTACCAAATGTGTTACACATCACTGAAACTCCCATTTTCTTCAAAATAGTTGCTTTGAGGGCAGAAATAGAAACATAATAATTGCTTAGATAATTTGCCCTGGTATAAGTGTAATTTATAGTGAGCAAAATCAAGTCACATCTGAGTAAGCAAACACGAAGCTAACCTTTCCATAAGATCAGTTTCCATACACAGGAGCTCTGGTCTGAAATGACTCTTTGTAGACCAGTCATCATTGTTCTTCACAGCTTCTGGCTAGCTCCTCCAGCTAGGCACATGTTCAAGGAAATGTGCTTGCATGTTCTTGTCATTGCTTTATTTACTGATTGAGTAAACCAGTCAATGTGCTTTCTAATTAAGATGTATTCTGAAATGTGTTTCCTTTATCAATCAATATTGCAAATGTGTTTGCCAAATAAGAGACACAAGAGTACTGGCTTTTGTTAAGGACAATTACTGTATTTTTGAAATTAGGTATATTTAATACAAAAAAATACAGCATTGAAGTGGTAACCACAGGCAACAAAATTTAGTGTAAGTTAAGGACAGTACTGGAGTTAAATTATTGATGAGTCTGGTAGACTACTTGGACAAATCCTTGATTGCAGAATCTCATGTAATTGGGAGTGAGCTATGACAGATAAGAAGTTTGACCCATTTTCACCTGGGGTTGGTAGCATCTTTCTGGCTCACATCTGGCAACTTGGTTTGAAGGAAAGCATAGATATGTGGCCAGATCTTATTGGTTTCTGTTCCAGAAAATGATTTCAATAACCCTTTTTTCCTAAGGAAGAAAAAATAAGAAAGCATTACAAATGTCAAATTGTTTAATTGTTCCAAAATCTCCACCTCACTTGAAGATTACCCTGGCGGGAGTGTGAAAATATGCATGTGATGTAACACCAAGAAAGCTGTAGCATTGGAAATGCAGGCTGGACATTGATTTCTGCTCAACAGTCCTGGAAGAATACAATGAAGGGTGGTGAATGTGAAAATACAAAAAGGACAACCATTGATGTTGTCAGAGTCTGATTTCTTTGTCTAGGCAAGGTAAGACTAGAGCTCTACATGGTGACCTGCTACGAATCAGCAGTATGATGCTTGCAGCTTTACGTTAGGAGAAACATTGTGTATAATTTTGATTCTTAAAAGAACTAGTAATTTATTTCCACTCCACAACGCAAATGACAATTCTGAATTAGCTACTTATTCCTAAAGAGTCTTGCTAGCTGTGTCCAGTCACAGTCCTGTTCTTAGAACAGCCACATATAAATCCTCACTAACAGTTTCTCTATTTGTGTATGGCTTCTTGACCCCTTGCACTTATTAGCAGTGTTCTACTTATACATCCAGAAAACAAAATATTGTAAATTCTTGCAAAAGAAGGAACTGTCTGTTACTTCACCCACCAGAGCTGTTGTTGCTCATAGCAGTACTATGGAGGTATTGAGTAATGCTTAGCATTCTTCATGAAGCTGAATGTGGCTGGCTGCAATGGCAGGTTATATTACCACACAGGTTCCAGGAGGTCTCATGCAGCCCTGGAAAATCATACTCATTCTGCTGGGTTGATTTCTGACTGAGTTCATGAAAGCTACACAGCTACTCACACCACACTCGCTGTTGTGGTATAATATATTCTGTAGCAGAGAGATCTATTCATCACTATGCTGATGCACAGTAATATTTTAAAATGTGGAAGAACACATTTTACTACTCACCGATAATATTCTAAGACAGGTTTTGTTTGTGCATCATAAGCCTGGAGCCTCTTGCTGACAGTCTCTGGCTTGTCATCATCACGCTGAACAAGGGGCTCGCCAGTAATGTCATCAATGCCCTAATCATGGTTAAAAGCAAATACCAGAGTATACTTTTTACTTCTCTTTAAGCATGCTTTATGTAATTTTCTATTGAAATTATGATCAATTTCCACTTAATCAGGATGTAGATTTCTGCTTATAAAGAGAAGGTGCTGCATGTGTTCTTGTCTGGAATGTTAAGTTGTTGACTTTCCAGTAAAACAGTCTGTCAGTTAAAAATGTTTTTTCAGTATTGCCAATGAATATTAGATCATAGTAACTTGACTAATTTGACTAATTTGTCCTCTGGAACATTCACAGAACGTGGGGAATGTGAAGACAAAACCTTCATGTACAAGAAGAAACAATACTGTTGGTAATACATTCCTGTATAACAAGAAATAAGAGACCAATTGGACCTTCATTTGACAACACTAAAATGGGAAAAGGAGTTAATGGCCCTTTGATTTTAAGTTGCAAGATGGAAGAGTTATTATTTAACAGCAGCTGTACAAAAAATTGGCGTGAGAGTCAGTTGAAGCTTTCCCTACAGAGGTAGGGACCTAATGTGTGAATGTTCCTACTAAGTAAGCAAGCATTTTGCAGGTTTATTAAGATAATAGAGACAACTGTATTTCACCTGTTTAGCTCTATTCCATGTTTTCAATTTAAGTATTGCAGTCCATTGTGTTGTAGTAAGTCTGCTAATTAGTGAAAGGTAAGACAGATCCTAAACAGCAAAGCTCTGGCAGCTGAAGCCTACTCTGGTAAGTCTGAGAATTCTCTGTTCCATCTTGCCTGTGCTTTTCTGCAATTGAAAATAACCATGACTTTAAGCACCTTGTTTTAAACAAAACAAAGGCAATATTTTCAGTTGCTCACTTCCAGTGCTTACCTGGTATTTCAAGCTGGCCTCTTTTCCTGCAACACTGAAATTCGAAAGCTCCAGAGCCTGCTGCATATATCTGATGTAAATTAATAGAGCTTCCAAGTGAAATGTGATGCCACAACAGCTAAGTTATTTAGAGTTAAGGATAAAATACAGTTTTAGCTGAATTGCACTAAAGCAAATTGTTCTTGAAAAAATTTAAGGTAACAACGTACAGTCTTTATCTTCAATCTTCTTTTTAGGATATCTCAAGTCATAAAAATCTGTTAAAAATTAATCTGTTGAAAAGCTTCCCTGACTTGAAAGTTTCTACATCCAGTTTTGCAATACTGCAGCTCTTCCCTTGAAAATACCCATCTTGGTTAAATATAAACACAGGGAAAGCATTAAGTGGATTCCTCTGACTAGTTTCCTATATATAAAGCATTACTCCTCTGGAGGAAGGAAAAGAAATCTACATTTTGGACTTTACAGGCTGCAAACAGGCTAAGACCATGCCCAGATCCTGTGCCAGTACACAAGGCAGACAGTATTCCAGATCAGTGAACAGTTTTAACAAGTGCTTACAAAACATCATGGTGTTCTGCTCTGCAGGGGACAAATAACATTGTCCAACACCTTGAGGTTGTGCCAGGTCACTAACATACCCTCAATACCAGCACGGTGTTAACAGAAAGATTCTGCACTCCCAAGAAATGAGATGAGCCTTTATGTTCTGAGCTGCTGTGTTTTGAAACCCATTATGCAAACAGTATTTTACTGCAGCTAGCAAACACAATGCAGTAATTATTTAGTGCCAACAGCAATGCATATTGCTTACCTGTACTTTGGGAGGACTGAATTCAAGATTGTAAACTCTGCCACTGGCAGGGTGGATCCAGCGTGCTGTAAGCCGACACTTTATGGTCTCAAATGGCACGTCTAGGTCAATCACAGTGTCTATGTGACATTCTTTATCGAGTGCTTCTGCCTGAGCAACTGTTCTGGGGAAACCTTTTTAAAGGAAACAACTGCATAAAATTCTGAAAGCAGAATTATAGCAAAAATTACCTGGATTGAGTCATTAAAGAAAATAATTGTTACACGGCAAAAAAACCAAAAAGCATTGTCATGTTCTATAAAGATGGAAGAGACATTAGATTTTCCAATATCTTTCAGTATGTCATGGCATTTTAACTTTTTAAATGCCTCCCAGCTTTTATTTCTTCATTTCAGCTAATAATCTTCCCAAGACTGCAAAAAATAAGTGCAAAAAGACCCTGTATTTATATATACACCATATACCACTACACTGAATAAAAGCACTGTATACACATTTGGAATAATAAAACATCCAGTGAAGAGTTTCCCTCAGAACCACCTAGAAACATTTGTGATATATCTTACTTTCAGAGCTGTGTAAGTCTGGCTTAAGGTGGTGGCCATTACAAACCTGTTTTATTCAGTTGCAGAAAGCCAAATCTATTTACCAGAAGCAGTACAGGATTTAGAAGGCTTGTGAAAGTTTTAGTATATCAAACTGCCCTCAGATATGATGACTGTGAGAACACTCAGGCTGATCAGGAATCTGTCTTTTCACTTCAAAGGTGCTGCATTTTTCCCCCTTAACTCTGTGGCTCCCTATTCTATGCCTTAAACTATTAGATAATCTAGTGGAACTTAAGAGGGGTGCAGTGGGAACAAAGAACAAGAAAGGCAACATCTCCACAAAGAATCTGAAATGAAGTATTGAGCAAAGACAATCAGTGGTCAAAGCTACTGCAGAACATGCTATTGTGTCCTATACTCAGTGGAACAGTTCCTCTCCTCAAAAAGCTCTAGAATAGTCTCATTTTCTTCAGTAGTTTCTAATTTGCATCATACTGTACAAGTAAACTTCTTCATAAAGGCAAGTACCGATAGACACAAACTTAAGAAACTCTTGCATAGTGTTGATCTGTCCATTGCATGAGTAAGGAAAAACATTACAAAAAGACAGAGTTTATTAACTCAGACCAAGTCCTTGCTTGTGCATTAAGTCTTTTGCACCTAGCTTGCATCACAGTCATGAGCTGCCCTCATTGTATTTCTCACACATTCACATTACTGCATGAAAGTGCTTCTAAATGGTAAGAGCAGAGGAAGAGCCGGGTCTTCAACACTGATGTTGAACACTGTTCAACACTGAACTTTTGTTCTTTCTTACTATTAGCAGCCACCATGTTTCTAAGTTATGCAGCTGGAAATTTGCTTTTGCTTTGGACTGAGTAATGAGAAAATTCCTCAACAAATTGAAGTGCTTTTAGGAAAGCATTTCATTGAAATGGAACTGACATTTTCTACATAGTGTTCTCTCTCTACAGAAAAAGATCTGCAAGAGATGATGAATTACGAAGATTCCAGGAACACAGAGAAAAGTGCTCTAGATTATACAGCATGTAAATCTAAACGGATTATACCCACAGACACATATGACTCAGACTGCTACATCTGCTATGACTCCAGAAGCCACCAACCTGTTGTAAGGCAGTAAATGGGTGTTTGGCTAAGTGAACATGCAAGCAGTTCAGCAGCTCTAGTTTGAGCTAACTGACCCCATCTGTTTGTTCTGCATTGCAGTTACCAAATTTAAGATTATGGGTTAACATTTAAACAGAACAGTGTTGTTCCTGTGAAGCCCATTATGCCAGAGCTATCCCTAGAGTAATTCACTGGGTCTCATTACAAATGCTGATGCAGACAAACTTTCTGCTGCAATGCCTATTTTAATGGGGAAATACTATATGAATTATCATAAAAAATACCAGAATTGCCAGTTTTGAAATTTTTCTGTAGTGTCAAACTACCCTTTTTAACATGAGTTAAATATCCCTGTAATGTTCTGAGGGCAGAGTACATCCAAAGCATTTGTCAGCCAAAGAAACTGGGGGCAGACTATCTGCTGAAAGTTTCACAACAAGCTGGCTACCAGCTACCAAAGCAGTCCCAAGTTTTCCAGAGCAGATTTTCTCTCCATATATAGTGATATCCAACATGATAACTTACCATCCAATAGCCAGTTGTACTGGTCTAAACCTTTGATCTCATTCAGCATTAGTTGTGTCATGATGTGATCTGGAATAAGCTGCCCTTGGTCAATGTAGGACTTGGCAAGGATTCCCACTTCTGCAAAAGTAAAAGTTGGATTACACTATCTCTGACCTCCAGCAAGTGAGAAAAAGCTACAAGCCTGCAAAAAAATTGTTTTGATCGGGTGACAGAGAAAAGTTGTAAACCAGATAGACAGCATGCTTACCAAAATTAAAAAATATCAAGATGATCAACTAGGATCTGACCATACAAATACATATCAGATTAATTAGATCCACCTGTAGGGCAAAACACACACCCTCTAAGTAAATTTACTAGTATGTATTTGAAATATGAAGTTCTAAAAACTAAAGTGAGGAGAGGCCGTTAACCAAGAGTCTTCAAAATAAAAAATAGAAAGGAAACAAGTTTATTAAGATATCAGCCCTCAGACTTCCTGAAAAAAAAAGTTTATTTTCTTGGCTTAGTGGCCAGTTATTAACTTACACTTAGGCTTCATTACAAACATAAATGCCTTTGACAGTATGCAGTGGGACCTGCTTGCCAGATATGTGTTTTTATGATTACTAGAGTGGCAAGAGGGTGTTTATAGATAGTGTACACTATTTATGGGAGTATACAGACACTAGTATTTTCCCATGGAACTGACTAACATTTAGTACCAGTCATTTATCCCACTGGCTCACTAAAATCCCATCCACGCATTGTCATTCCAGCTGTCACACTATGCTCCTACATGGCAGGCAGTAGCCTGCTGTAGTTCACCCAAATCATGCATATAGCCAGGAAGAAATTCAGTTGCCTGGGTTGTGTCCTTGGCACAAAGTTGCCATATCTTTAATTTATAAAGCAATTACCCAATTCTGTTACGTAACCCAGAATTGCAGGCAGACTGGTTTTATTGTGGGTCTGCAGAAGCCTTTACTTGGAACCAGTAAAGGTCTAGTTACAGAAAACTAAAGAGAGAATGAGATGGATGGAGATATCCAGGCAGATATGACCACTTTCAGCAGAAAGCCAGACCCATCACTCAGTGGATGAAATGTACAACAGGACAGAGGCCCTTCTTCAGGTGAGGCAACTGAAAAGCAGTACATACCCCAAATAATGCAAATAGGATTTGTATTTGGTGATGAGAAAAAAAAAAAAAAAAAAAAAAAAGAACAATTTTCGCTTCCTGGCTGTTCACATCTGTAGTCAGGCTTTGAAAAGTACAAAGACCATTTAGAAACAGGCACTGTGCACCTTGTCCAGACTTCAAAACATGCTCACTATATGGAAAAGAGTCAGACTGTGGTGCCTGAGTCCTCCAGCACATCACAAACTGGAAAGAAGATGACTGTCTGTGTACAAAGTGTGTCTTCCCTACCTCCCTTCTGCATATCTTTTTTTATTATTCTGGTGTGCTTTGGACCATGTACCCTGAAAAAGTGGGTTGAGAGAAGGAATAAATCATGTCTAGATAGTTTAATGTGTACTTGATGCTTGGCTCTGCTACTGATTTATGTTGCAGCATTGCTCTAGCCACAAGAATCTAAAAATATTTGCAAGACAAGGTTCACAGGGAGCAATTCTAACTTACTTTAGAAAGATTTGTGAGTTTTTGGGCCCAGAAATGTTTAGAATATGGCAAGCCATTATTAGACTAACAGAGCTTGAAAACCACTGGCTTTTGCCTCCCTTTACAGAACTCAGGTAATTTAGAAAGTCGCTATTAAGAGGGGAAAACACAGGCAGAAGCATACACAATTAGTCATATATATGCACCAGCTCAGAGCAGGTCCCCCCCCACCCTCCACTCCTGCTATTGGGAGTGGGATTTCATGGGGTTTTGTAGGTTTTATTTGGCTTAGGGTTTTTTACAGGTTGGATCTGAAACCATAAAGGCATGGCAATCTTCAGAATTACAGGTTACACAGGTTTCTTTCCTTTGTAGGTGATGACAGGTAGCCATGCTCCATGGCTTTACAAAGGATCAGCAGGTTCTAACCACATTACAGCAGTCAAGCTCTAGCCATAACCCGACAATAATTACCTTAGCATTAGAGAAGTGGTCACAGACTCTCCACTGTCCAAAAGAACATGATAATAACTGCAGAATGATAAGAACACTCATCTTCAACAGGACTTTTCAACAATGTCCATTTTCACAAGACAGCAAATAGAAAATTTGCACCATATAACTACTGTTAGCTATATCTAATTTTCCAAGGGCTTTAACTGCCCATCTTAGTGTAACTCCTTTCCCAAAGAACTGGAAATTGCAGGACTCTTCTGTGTCGTCAAAACTCATGGATCTTTGCCTTGACTGAATTTGTCTAGGCTGTCTGAGTTGCCTCTCAGTTGTTCTCCTATTTTCAGTGTACTACCTAGTCCTCCTACCTCATACTTCATCTCTGGGAACCATTTCTGAAACTAGTGACTGACTTTCAATGAAATTGCATTAGAGTTTCATCTAGGTTTACTAGTGAATGAGAAACTCTGTAGCAGATTCTGGTAAATTCTGCTGTAGCTAATTTAGAGCAAACTTCACCTCTTAAGCTGCCCACTGACTTCTTTCCTTATATTCTGGTTTTTAATGTCTCTGCTAAACTTCTATTTCACATGTTTGCTCTCCTTCCTCTGTCCAACCCACCCAGAATTCTTTGCATAATCACTTCTCTGCATCACTTCAGGCTCCCAGCTCAATTAAAGCAATATGATATTTCCACTTGGAATTTCCTCTTCTAGCACAACCTTTAGCATTATTCTGGTGCTCTGTGGTCTTGCACAAAACCAAAAGTATTTAGTAAACATTTTAAACCTCAAAACACTTGGTAAAATAACATTTCCTTTGTTTTCTTGGAATGGCTACCCACCACATCTTCCACTGAAAGTTCATAACAGAACAGTTTTGTGACCCTCTGTAAATAAAAACATATGATAGAAACCAAATAGAAATAGCAAGAATATGATCAGGTGTACTCCTCACAAATTCTTAACTTACAGTATCTATAATATCAACTACAGTAAAGTCAGTCATTGTACTGAAGTCATTATCCTTACTGAGTAAATAAAGTCTGTCTGAAGACATGGGAATCACATCACAGCTGCTTCACCTTCAAGCATGCTTATGAGTATTCCAAAACTGAGACTGCCAGTTGCCTTGGCATAATACTGAAGTGATACTTACACAAGTGAATGGAATATTCTACAGCTTGAAGCTGTTGGAAATAATAATACTTCATGACGCACAGCCTGAGATGGTTCTTTCAAGGCTTTTCACCCCACCATATAGAAAAGCAGATGTGGAAGTCAGGAGGGAACCTTCCATATTGCAAAAGTCCACCAGAGAGAGGGACTGTGGTATCTCAGCTGAGGCCAGAGGCCAAGCTAGACCTATTCAGCAAGAGTAATTAGTATATTTATCTAGTATAAGCATCACTGTATGTAAATACAGACCTTGCTGAAACCTAATCATGATATGAACTCACAAGACAATAATAATTTTAAAAGCTATGCAGTTTGAAAATTTTCCACGTTGTTTTTGTTTTGTTTTTTTTTTTTTTTTGAAAGCATCACTATGTTATGCCTGCCAGCTCAGGACTAGGCATAATTTTGGAATAGGTGTTAACAATTCCAGGTACCCCTACTTCTAGCCATCAAATGAACATCCAAAAAAAGTCTGATCGCCCAAAACCCCTCCTCTGGATCTGCCTGTTAAAAGATGTGAATATTTTTCTCTTTTAAGATGCTTCCAGCTGGAGAAACCTATCAGAGCTGGAGAAGCTATCAGAACTATTAGAAACATGTACAAAAACCACTGAGCGCTTACTAAAAGCACCCAAGACAAGGAAACAATGAGGTGAAACACAACAACGGAAACAGGACAACCCCGTCCACTTTCATGAAGAGGCTGGCAAGTGTCAGCGTGTGGAGGACCCAGGGCTGCAGATTTGAGGCCCACTTCGGTGGCCTCTGGCCTCCAGAAGAGCTGCGTGAAGTCACCCCGCCTCTGCCTGCGCGGCGGGCACACGGAGATGGGGAGCAGCAAACCCCATTAGGGAAGCGCCCTCCCTTTTCGGAGGGGAAGGGCAGGAATGCGTGTTGGGAGCGTGTGTCCCTTCCCGGAGCGGAGCTGTGTCACGCCGAGCTCCCGCGGCGCTGTGAGGGGACCGTTCCGGCGGGACGGGGACAGGAGGAGGGGCTGTCGCCGCCACGCACACATCCCCACCCACGTCCCCGCGCCCACCTGTCTTCTTCTGCATGTTGTCCCTCAGCAGGTCGCCGCTGGAGAGGTGCTTCACGCCGAAGTGCTTGATAATCCGAGCGGAGATGGTGCCTTTCCCGGAGCCCGGCGGCCCCATGATGATGGCGCGCAGCAGCGGCCGCACCACCATGCTGTCCCGCTGTGCCCGCTGCTCCGGCCGCGGGCGCGCAGGGGCGCGGCAGGATCGCGGCCGGATCGCGGCGGGAGCGCCGCCTTCCCGGGGAGCGCCGCCTTCTCGGGGAGCGCCGCCTCGCCCCGCCGGCCGGCCCGGGCCGGTCCTCCCTGGGAACGGCGACGGCAGCTTCTCCGGCTGTCAATCAGGGGCGGGAAGGAAAGATCCTTTATGTAAGTGCACGGGGGGAGGGAGGGATAAATTAATAACGATAATAAAAAGATAAATGAAGAAAATTGAATCTTAGAGCGTCGCATCAGGCCGCATTTAGGCATCACTGTTCAACCGGCCATGACCAGCTTCCCCGCACCCCTCAGCCCAGCAGGCCCATTTTGGCTGCTCCCTAAGCCGTCAGCTCCTGCTCCCCCTCAGATACAGAGAATAAAAAAGTCGTTTGGTTTGGGAAAGACCTTAAGGGTCACCGAGCCCAACAAGTAATCCAGCTTTGCTAGTCCATCCCTAAACCATGCCCCAAATTGACACAAGCCCACCTTTTAAGTATCCCCAGAAATGGTGACTCCACCACTTCCCAAACTGAACTAGGACGTGGCTCCTTACCTGGCTGTCACCTAATGACTGCTTGGCTACTGGCACTGTCACTGCACTGCCCAGGTGCCCTTTGCTATGCTCTCACCCCCATGCAGCAGCCCTGCTCTTGCTGATCTTTCACAAATAAACTCCCACTGTCTAGCAGCAGGCAGCTGTGTTTTAATGAGCTGGGCCTGAGTTTTGTTTATGACACTTGAATGTGAACAACTGCAGGTTGTCCTTGTTCTGAGTAGTGTTCTTCCAAACACCAAGATGTCCTTTCCCACAGAAACGATTTGGTGATCCTCAGCTACATCAGAACACAATATTTTGGCCAAAACATTAGATTGTCCCATTTCCTGAGCATTCACAGTCATGTCCACAGCAGGAGAAGTGGGTCTTTCTGCTAGAGGTTCTGGAGATGCTGATGGATCTCAATCACAGTCCCAGAAAGGTCACAATGGAAAAGTGAGCAGAAAGCAGAGCTAGGGTCAAAATATCAATTAAATTCAACTTCCTGGTTTAAAACATTGTTTCATTTCAATAGCTTTACACTGAATCAACTAAAGCCATAAGAAAATATTCAAATGACTGTTTGGTATTTTGAAACAGTAAAGAGATAAGAATATAGCCCCCAAACTCCCCAGTCAATAAAATTAATTGCCTTAACAATTAAGTAGGAAGGCACTGTCTTAGCTCATAGAGCTTACTCTGAGCACAAGTCTCATTACCCTGAGAAATGAGAACCTTCAAAAATGAACATGATAGTATCTCTACTCCAGATTGTACTAGGACACCAAGAGTTAAACATTTGGGGCTTTAGCAGTGTTCCCAGGGCAACATACCAGTCTGCCAAAGCACCACAGCCTTAAACAAAATTTGGCAGCAAAGGCCCATTAAATGTTAGAAGCCAAACAGTACATTTTAAGCTCCACACTTCAGAGACTTATGAATGGCAGAAGTCCACAAAATGTGTTGCTAAATCTTCCTAAAGCAAATATATGGGAAAATGGAAGGTATTGTATGAAATATGTATCCAGCAAATAACTAGACTTGTCAGAGAGATCATTAAATCTAATCTCCAATGCCACCATGCATAAAAAGCAGCAATAATTTATCTGCCTGATAAAAAGGAAGCCTGATGTTCTGCCTCTCTACAGGCCTATTGAGCAGCTCAGAAATCCAGACAGGAATGCTAAGACAATCCCTTTGTTAAAGACTATTTAGAACCTCTCTGAACTTCATAACAGATTCATGAGGAAGGGGTGGAAAAGAAAAAAAAGGCACTTCTCCCACACACACAGGTTCTTACTAACCTATGGCCTTTGCAGAACTGAAGTGGGTACTTAGATTACAGAAAATAGGTAGTAAAAGAAATTATTGTTCCCATTTCCTTGGCTATCTTTCCTGAAGTCCAAACCTCACTCTAGTAGTTTTGTGAGTAGTTGTGACATACTGAGAAGTGGAAAAGTAAATAATGGAAGAAATAGGGTCAATGGTTCACTGGTTTGTATACAAGTCTTTATACAGCTATTCTGTATTTACAGACATGCAAGTGTTTTTTTGGCAGCCTCATTATGATGTTTGGAAAATGACATTTCATCATCTTCATTCAGACTTAATTATTCACATCTTAACAGAGTAGTCAATGTTTATGTAACACAACTTGCACAATTAATATATATATTATATAATATATTATATATAATAATTTTTTCACACATTTAATGTACTGGTATAAATTAAAAACTTAACTCCTGCTTAGTGAGTATAGAAGTAACCCTCATGGTGACTGACTAGTAATCAAAATCTTGTTTCAAACAAATCCAAATGTTCTTACTAATAAATAATCTTTCATATTACTCAGCATTTTTTCAAACATAAGAGATGATTTGAAGAGGCTTTTTAGGCCTTAAACCATGAGGAGAGTTTCTGTCAGGTATGCTCCTTGGAGATCTGAGTCCTTTTTTCTGAGTTTGATACAGAATTCTTTTAGTACTGTTGGGTAACTACTTCCCAAGTGTTTTTTTTTGTATCAAAATAAAGTGGTTACTTGCATGAGGAAGGGTTCATAGTACCCTAGCTGTCCGGACACGGTACTATGACATGGTCTCTCACATAACTTCTGTGCCTCATTTGCTGGACAATTTGATGGGCGTAAGTCCGGCTGGAATAGAAGTGTAGTGCTTAGTGTTTAGTACCCAAAAGCTGTTAATGAGCATGTTTTTCCAGGGCCTGTCCTGGCGCCTTGTTTTGTCTAGTGTCTGTGAATAACTCTGGAATAAGAGAGAGAGTGTGCCCTCATTAGTTTCGTGAGGAACACCAAACCATGGCCTGAGCACATGGGCTTAGGGGCAGGAGGTGGAGCTCAGCAACAATAGATGGGGAAAGGGGCTAAGCAGGACACTGACAAAATTCAGCAAGAGCAGCTACAGAGTCCTGCATCCAGGACACTGCTTCCAACAGAAGCAGTGCAGGCTGGGGGACTGACCAGAAAGGAAGAAACTCTGCTGGAGAAGACTGGGGAGAACCGGCCTACAGCCAGCTAAGCACCATCCAGCACGTGGACACTAACATGCTGAGCCATATTAACAGCAGGGTAGCCACTACATCAGGGAAAAAAACACTTATTCCTTTGTATTAGGCACTTCCTGGCCCACATCTGTGTGCTGTGGCCAGTACTGGGCCCTCCAGCACAAACCAGGCATTGATCAGTTGGGGCAGGTTTAGCAGAGAGTGACCAAGATGATCAGGGGATAGAGAAGAGATACTGCCACAGACAGATGGAACCATGTTTGTTCAAACTGGAGACAAGAAAGATTCAGGAGTACCTACAGCAGCCTTCTAGCACCCATGAGAACAGGCTGCTTACTAAGATGAGTGGCAGGACTCAGTAAGCCAGGCAGTGGAATTTAACTAGACTCAGTTCCCTGATATTTTTAAGACACAACTGGATAAAGCCCTGAGTAACCCAGTCTGACCTTGCCTTGGTTCACAGATTGGGCAACAGAACTGGATTCCTACCTGGATAAGGCTGTGATGCTGTATTTGTAAACAAGATACCCCATTAATAATGTTTTTTAAAATAATGCATGAAATACTTATCCAGTGAAGGCTAACATATATATACAACACAGCTGAAAATTCTCCCTCAATAAATACATACCATCAAGAACACTTGAGGAGCAATTTCTTTTTAATTAGATAGAAGTTGAAATACAGAGAATGAAATGCTGCTCTTGAACTGTCCTCTAAAGTAGCAAAGACATAAGTCTTTACAGACCCAAAATGTAGAGCTGTGATTCTGTATTTGGATTTAAATAGTGTTTTATTGCAAAGAGGGGTAAAACACTATCATTTTTCTGGTGTCACTTCTACCTTTAGTAAAAAGCCTAATGAATTATTCCTCCCAGATGGCTGAGTATAGCAAATTGACACTTATACATAGCATGGATTGTTCCAAAACTCTAAGTTTCCTAGGAAATGTATATTCTTCAGACAGAAATTCATTGCCTGCCCAATGAACACAATGTACACAAGCTTGTGTACACTCAAAACCTTATTTATGACAAAGCTAAAAGACACATTATTTATAAAGAGAAAAATCTATTAACATATTTGAAACTTTAACAGTGTCATTCAAGAATTATTAATTATTACAGAAAGTTTATACTAACTTACGATTATTAAGTTTTATTCCTTATTATAGAAATAATTAATTGCTCCACACACACATTAGTTTTTCCCATTCTCCTGGTGTTGTGTTTACCTCTCTCCCCTTTTTGCCTGGGCCCCAAGGTCATGGTCCTGCTCAGGTGAGGGTGGTGGGGTTATGGTGAGTCATCAGCATCTGGACTCCCTCACCAGGAAGAATGCCAGGCTTCTGTTGACAGTTCCTTCTTCACCCCTGTAGGGTTCACTTGGAGTTGTTTTTTTGCTTGCTAACACAATTTTGGACCTTGCTTTTTCTTTCCTACTCTGTAGCTCTACATTACATCTGAGTTTTTATATAGTAACTTCCACTTATGTTAGATAGTTTCTTCGTCTTTTTTGCTAAACCAAATGCGTCCAGGTCCAGACCTGCATCCAAGAAAAGAAAAAATAAATACAAGAAAAATAAATTACCCATTGAAAATCTGTCAAAACTGCTTTCAGAATTAAAAGAAGCAGCCAAAGCTGCAAGCAGATCAAAGAACATTCAGACAGTGCAAATCTGACTAGATTCTGTTCTGATGCCTTGGAAACTCAGTACAAAGCTTATGTCTGGTTACGAACAATGACAATATTTTGTTGAAGTCGCAAGTTGATAATAATCAAATACAGACTTTTATTATTTGGAAAACATTTCTCTTGTCTCAGTGGTTCTTTTGAGCTGTATTTGGAGTTTGTAATAAGTGCTATAAAAAGCACTTATCACAGATTGTTTAGAAATCCCTCAAAATAAACATAAATAGGAAAAGAAATTAAGTTCAAGTAAAAGAGAAGTTCCATAGCTGTATTTCTGAGACTGTGTGAAAAGTCTTGGGAGGTATGTAAACTAACACAAATTCAGAGAAAAGTGTTATCTTTCTGCATTCTTGGAGCCCCCATACATTAGCAGAAGGCAGATCTCTTTTGGAAGTTTCTGTAATGACCTTTTCTGTATTATTTATCTCAAGTGATTAAACTATCGGGGGACTGTCATGTTCTCCACTGATTAAATGAAAACTAACATTTCCCTGAGTACTAAGGTAAGCCAGTAATAGCTTTACATTTTGAGGTTAAATTGTAACAGCTGCCCAGATCATGACATGTATATATCTCTGAGGTGCCACTCAGTGTCTCTGTGCCACCTCTAGGCAGTTGATAAAAATGATTTTCCTGACTCCAGAAATCCTTGAAGCACAGCAACCTACTAGCATTCCCAGGGAAACAAACCCCCTCCTTTATGTCAATGGGTATTTTTATGACAGATAGAGCATTCATTACAAGGATACTTAGATTTTACCAGCAGAATATATATGCCAGTGATTTTTTACAGAAGTATCTTATCTCAGTTACATGAGAAAATTCTGACTGCCAATGGAATAATTTTTTGGGAAGACTGTTTTCTGTTTTGTTCTCCCAGTTTTGTTTTCCCATGCCTTGACATGAAGCAGATACTTGCAAATTGTTAACAGATGATAGCAAGTAATTAGAAGTCACAGAAGAAGGACAGGATGGACAGAACTAAAAATACATGTGTGGGAACACAGGGGACTACACAAAGGAAGAGAAAGGAACCACAGAGAGAGCTCATTCAAAGCAGACGCAGTTGCCTAGACTTTTTGATGCAAATCTAAGACACAGAGTTCTGACATTGCAGTGAAAAACGTGGTCCCAGCAGCAGCACCTGAAAACCTTTCAAACAATTTTCTTCACAGAAGAAGACACTCTATTTCAGTGGGAGTGTTCATCCTCTATCACATGCCACATCCACAACCTCACAGCAAACTGTTATTTAACTACTACCCTGAGATTATGCCTAAAAGGCCTATGAGTGAAGGAAATTAAAGAAGACAAAATTGTTCCCTGAAAATAGGAAACAGTAAGTGCCAGACTTCTTCTCCATTAATCATGGAGTTTAGCACTGTTTGTTCTGGAATTTCAAAATACCCTCCAAACTCTGAAACTCAAAGGAGTTATGCAGAGACCTGACTGAATTTAAATGTTTGTAAACAGGAAAACAAACCACTGACTTATCAAGAAAGTTATAAAATTTTTTTGTGAAGTTTGGACATAGATTTATTAGCTCTGAGAAGATATGTATGTTCTTTACCTTACACTCAGTTTTCTCCTAGTTCTGCTCAGCGCATAACAGAAAAGAATTTAAACTGCCCAAGCCCCACCCTATTTTCTGTTATATTCCAGATCAGAGCTGTAACTGGCAACTAATTTCTTACACACAGAAAGCTACAATTCTTTGATTCCACTAAACTGTCCATGACAAAACTCCCTTTTTCTACAAATACAGAGAACTTCATCTGCACATGAACCATGAATAGTTCTAGATATTTCTGCCCATATCTCAGAAATCTTGGACACCACATATGTGATTAAATGCTGTTTAATTACTGCCATTTTTTGATCCTCATTTTCCACAAATTTCTCAACATGCTTCCATTAATAAAATTTCTTAGGCTTTGTTTCTACACAGATGTGGTTTTTCATTTATATGTATAATTTTTCTGGGTTTGATTTTTTTGCCTCAATACCTGGGTCTGGGAAATCCACAGCATCTGCACAGTCTGTGTGGTAAATGGAGTAAGTGGAGAAGAAATTTAGGATACAGTATGTGAAAAATTGGACTTGAGCATAAAGAGCAGTGTGTTCAGCTGCTCAAGGGGCACGATTGCCCTTTTCTACTCCACATATGTGAGACCCCATCTGGATTTTTGCATCCAGCTGTGGAGCCCTCAGTTCAGGAAAGACAAGACGACAGTCTTAAGCTGTGCCAGGGAATAGTTAGGTCGGATATTAGGAGGAATTTCTTCACCAAAAGGCTGATTGGGCATTGGAATGCGCTGCCCAGGGAGGTGGTGGAGTCACTGTCCTTGAGTTTTTCTGAGAAAAGACTGAATGTGGCACTCAGTGCCATGGTAAAGGCAACAAGGTGATGTTGGGTCATAGGTTGGACTTGATGATCTCCAAGGTATTTTCCAACCTAATCAACTCTGTGATTCTGACTCTGGTTCTGCAACATGGACCTGATTCAGTCAGTCTAGATGTGGGCCACAAAAATTATGGTGGGCTGGAATAATTTCTTCCTGAGGAAAGGCTGAAAGTGCTGAGATTGATCAGCCAAGAAGAAAGAGCCTTGGTGAGTGCTCACGGCTCTCTTTCAGTAGTTAAGGGAGCTTATCAGAGAGACAGAGAGAATTTTTACCAAGAAATAGTGACAGTTTTTAACAGTATTTAAACTGAAAGAGGGTAGATTTACTCTGGTCATAAGGAAAAATTTTTCTACAGTGAAGGTGGTGAGGCACTGGCACAAATTGCTGACAGAAGTTGTGGATGCCCAGTGGGGACCCGTAAGTGTTGAAAGCAAGGTTGTGTGGGGCTTTTAGCAACCTGGTCCCTGCCCATAGCATGAGGTTGACTAGATGATCTTTAAAGATCCCTTCCAAACGAAATCATTCCGCTTTTCTGTGATACAAAGCTTGCAGGTCAGTGTATCAACACAACAAAAATCCTCATGCATGTTGATCACAAAAGTCAGCAAGTAGGTAATAACAGATGGCTTAGTTCCTTCAGTTTCTGTAAAGTGTGCATATCATGGGTTTCAAAAAGAATTTTATTCTCTGGTAAACAATTTAGTAAAATAAAAAGTATTATCATTTGTAAGGAAAATTGTCTGACTTTTGCTGTACAACTGTGAAAGGTGCTGTTGATTCTCCTGAGGGACGAGAGGCCTTACAGAGAGAGGGATCTGGATAGAGTGGAGCACTGGGCAAACACTGGTGACATGAAAATGACAAGTCAAAATGCCAGATTCTGGGATAGAGAAATGCCAGACACAAGTCTAAACTGGGACAGGGGCGTTTCTGGGGTTGCATAGAGGGTTCTGGGGGTGCTGCTTGGCAGCAGGCTCTATGGCAGCCAGCAGTGTGCCCTGGCAACCAGGAGGGCAGCAAACCCCATCTGGGTGCAGCAAACTCCATCTGGGTGTAGCAAACCCCAGCCTGAGTGCAGCAAACCCCATCTGAGGGCAGCAAATCCCATCTGGGTGCAGCAAACCCCATCTGAGCGCAGCAAACCCCATCTGGCTGCAGCAAACCCCAGCCTGAGTGCACCAACCTTGGCACTCTAAAGGGTGACTGTCCCTCTGTGTCCAGCATTAGGGCAGGGCCCCCTGTCCAGTGCTGGGTGCAGCTCTGGGCTCCACCATTTCAGAACCATGGGAAGGTCTGCGAAGGCGTCTGGAGAAGGGCAAGAAGGCGTCTGGTGGAAGGACTGGACACCGTGGCCTGTGAGGAGCTGCTGAGGGCTGAGGGCTTGTCTGGTCTGGAGAAAAGCAGCTGAGGGGCGACCTCCTTGCTCTCCACAGCTTCCTGAGGAGGGGAAGTGGAGAGGGAGGTGCTGATCTCTTCTCCCTGGGACTCAGTGACAGAACGTGTGGGAATGGCTCAAAGCTGCACCAGCTTTGAGCCATTAGGAAGCATTTCTTTACAGAGAGGGTGGTCAAGCTTGATAATGCCCTATCAATGTGTAAGGGGCATTTGGACAGAGCTCTTAAGGGCTTTACCTTTGGGTTGGCCCTGAAGTGAAGCAGGTGGGCTAAATGATTTTTGTACATCCCTTACAACTAGAGTATTCCATTCCAATAAACTTCATGTGCACATAAGTGTAGCCTAACAATTAACATTGTCACACCTCCACTGTAATCGATGTTTCTCTTAAAGTAAGAGACTGAAAGCTTTAGTCGGTCTCCTCCTTCAGGACAGCAGGACACTGTCACTATAATTAAGCAAACAGGCTGTCCCAAGGACCGCGAGCAGGACTCATTCCTCCGCCGTTTTCCTTAAGGTAGGAAATAAATTACTGAAAAGTACTGCCTAAGGAACATGTTCCCAGAAACTGACTCATTTGGATGTGGGGGCAGTACCCGTGTGCGGGCACCACGTTCCGCTCTGGACTGTCCTTACCCGCCCGCCGAAGGAGAGCCCACCTCACCCGGAGGAGCAGCGGGCCGGGCTCCGGTCAGACACATCTCCAGACACTTCCACACTCCTTAAGTTTCAACTGAAAACACGCGGGCTGGGAGAGCAGAGGAAAGGGCAGAGGCTGCCACCCGTGCCGCGGCAAGCTCAGCCAGGCTCTTCCCGCCTCGGCCCCGCCGCCGAGCGCGGCCGCGAAGGGCGGGGGGCGGCGCGAGCCCTGCCCGCCCCCTGCCCTTTGCCCCCGCCGCTGTCCCAGCGCTTCCTGTTCCCAACCACGTGGGTAGCGGGATGGCGGGCAGCGCGGCGGGCGAGGCGCAGTGCCTCAGCTACACGGGATGCAACTTCCTGCGGCAGCGCCTGGTGCTGGCCACGCTCAGCGGCCGCCCGCTGAAGATCCGCAAGATCCGTGCCAAGGAGGAGGACCCCGGCCTCCGCGGTGAGCGGCGGCACCGGCGGCCGCGGGGCAGGAGGTCGGGGGGCGGCGGAGCTCCGGCTGTGCCCGGGACCTGCTGCCGGGCAGGGGCAGACCCTCACTGGGAGCTGGGACAGCCCGGGCTCCATCTGGGCGGGCCCCGCCGAGGAGTGGGGACCCCGCTGCGTCCCGGTGTCTTCCCGTGGATGCGCTCTCCCCTGAGCGCCCGCGCACCATCTCGGGTGTAGCTGTCACACGTGGGTCGCGGAGCATAGGGGGAAGAGGAGGAGGAGAAGGCGCGGGAGCAGCAGGGGCGGTGAAGGAGGCCGGAGCAAGGGGGCTGTCACGCACCCGCCGGCTCCTGCCGTCAGCCTCCCTCGCTGCCCGGCGGGCGGGGAGAGGGGAACGGGGCAGTACCATCCCCGTCCCACCGGCTCGGCTCGGCTTAGCTCGGCAGCCCTGCCTTCCGCGGGTCACGCCTTTTCTTCAGAGCGGGCCGGGGCTGGCGTTGCTCTGCCGGGCCGCCCGTCCCGCCCCACGGGGCAGCGGCGTTCGCTCCGCGCCCGGCGGGGCTCTGACCCGCTCGCTGCGTGTGCGGGAGCCTCTCCACAGCCCCGGAGCTGGTTCTCGTTCCCGTGGCGCTGCCTTGGCAGTCGGGATGGCAGAATAATTTAATTCCCTGTCTCTCGGGCCATCGTTTCTGCCGTGTGCCCGTGCCCAAGTGTCGTGTGCTCCCTGTGCTGGTGGGAGCTCGCATTCATGCACTTTGAATAGGTCACGTTTTATACTTTGATTTTTGTCAGGGTTTGCCGAAACAGGAAAGGTGAAAGAGGTGAAACAATTTCTTCTCATTTCTGCAGATTTGTTTAAGGGAATCTTTCTTACGGAATACCATCCTCCTTCTCGTACAAAACCTTTGGCATCCCAGGATGAATTCCATCATAACTGAAGTAATAAAACAATAGGACAGAGTTTGAGGAAGAAACATTATTGCAGTGTTCAGTTATTTTTTGAGCAAGGACCCCCTATTATAAAGTTCAGAGCAGGGGTAGATACTTCTCTGTCTCCTGAGGAGCCTTGGGTGTGTAGCTAAAAATTCTACTCAAAAACTGCCAAAGCATTCTTGTGTGCTTGACTTCACATTTACCACGATCCAAAGTATTTGTTTTCACTGTGGAGCATTTGGTGGTGATGAAGTTTGTAGCTATTGTCGTGTTTTTTTAAGAGTATTTGAATTTACCTTTTTTAAGTATGGGTTCAAGTGTAAACTATGAATGTAACAGGAAAATAATAACAATAAATCCTGATTTGTGTTGATAATTCAGCATGCAGCTCTTTTTGTTTTTCATGACTAGAGCTTTTGTAAACTCTGCAACTGGTGTTCTCCAAGAGTGAAATGTGTGCTCACATGCACTCTTGCACTGGAAGATGCCCCAGTGCTTATAAAGTGATAAAAACTTTGTAAGCATATAAGCTGTCATAGTTTAGAAAGAGAGCAGAACCAGTACTGTGTTCAATACTGACATAAATCATATTATGCAAATATTGACAAACTGTAAATTCTGCAGGTGGCTTTGTGGTTTAAAATCTATTACATCCTAGAATCACATGTGGAAAAAAAACCTGATTACTGTGTAAGAAGTTACACAGGATTATTGCTAAGCGAGTTCTGCAGCCTACAAACAATTAAGCAGATGTTGTGGGCTCTTAAAACTAACTGGGTTTTGAATTCTGCATATATTCACCTATCTTCCTTGATACTGAGCCTGTACTGTATTGGGCTACTAACATTGGAATACTAGCATATTCTTCCTGGGATGGCTTTTTTCAGGTGTTTCTGTTTTGGTTTTGTTTTGGTTTTTGGGGGGTTTTATTTGTTTGTTTATTTTGGTGTGTGTTATTTCCTTTTTGGTTATGGTTGGTTGGTACTTTTGGTTTTAGTTTGGGTTAAATCTGCTTGTCCTTTTCATTGTCTCTGGGTGAGAGTCCACACAATTGAGGGAAACTGAGGAATCATTTCCACACAAACTGCTATAGTATAGTGAGCACGGTAAGCAAGAAAAGAGGCAGTGGGATGACTTTTGGTTCTCTACCCTATGTGCAAAACTGTTCTGGAAATGGAAAATTTTTTGGAGTCCACAAACAACTAATTCTGTTTGTGGAACAGATATGCAGCAGCACTTCACATCTAAGTGTCCCCTTCTTTTAAGCTAACACTTTTACAGAGAATAATGTGAAGCTGTTATTAGCTTGTCAAGCTTCAGTATATGGGGTCCTGTTTGCTATGATTTGTCTGTTTTGCTTTGTACTGACTAAAATGTAAATTGTCAAAGGTTTTGTCCTGGACAAGAGCAATCCCTCAAGCCACTGTGGTCAGAAATGTCCACTTTTATTATGTGCTGTGTGCCAGGGAGAGGAGTGTGACTAGTCTAGGTGCTGCATCTGAAGGCATCTCAATTGATTTGAGATGCCTGTGAGGCTCACGTTAACATCTCTGTTTTTACAGAGAATTGCCTTTTCACGAGTGGTGGCATTATAGCGCAACTTGAAGAGTGTGCTTACTCTTGTGGAAGGCAGGAAAAGGTAAAAGGACAAGTAAGGTGTTGAACTTCTAAGAAACTTTACAACTCTGTCTGTGCTCTACTCCTTAGATTTTGAAGCAAGTTTTATTCGCCTGATTGACAAAGTGACCAATGGCTCACGGATTGAAATAAACCAAACAGGTGAGATCTGGTTTTTTTCTGCTTGGTCTCCAGGATTTATCAGTTTCTGCAGTAGAATGGAAGTCTTGTCTTGATAATGGTAGGTCTTCAGGTAAGATTGACTGAGAAGATCAGAAATAACAAAGTTGACAAGTTTTGTAATACTTGATCCCATGCAAGAAGGTCAGTGCTCTGCCATAACACAGGGAGCTAAGGAAGCTCTATTGCCCAAGAAATTTAGTAAAATTAGTATTTTGTTAGGTATGCAGGATTTCACAGTGGGCAAAGGTTCCTCTGTACCAGAATTTATTTTTGTAGAAGAAAAAGAAGATTTATCCTCTACAGAGGCGAACTTCTTAGCCAGACTGCTTGCTTATTCATGCTTAGAAAAGAGTTTGATTAGAGTGAAAAGCATTTCATGTGAAAGCTCAGACTCACTTGGTGTGAGGTTTTGGGTTTTTTTAAGGGTTTTAATGATCTTTAGTTGGCAAGTAAGGCAAATTACTTAGCATCAAATAGGCCAAGGTTCCAATGACCTAATACACTGATGAAGGTTTAGCTTCTTTGGAGAATACTAATTGCTTATATCAGCATTTTGGAGATTCCTAAGAGATCCTTGGTTTAAGGGGGAGGGGAAAGGAGGAAAATGGTGTGCAGGACAGACAGATACTCATGTGTTGACCCATTTATTAGTTGCAGACATGTAAATAGTGTGCTGGAAGTGATTTAGCCTTCCATATAGTCTCCTGTCTCCAATTTGCCTCATATGTTGTTACAAAGTATTTTGTGCTGTTTAATGGGCAGTGTTTTACAGTGCTCTCATTTGGTTTGCTCCCCTGGCCCCTTCCCCAGGTACGACCTTGTACTATCAGCCTGGTCTTCTCTACGGAGGCTCCTTGGAACATGACTGCAGCCCCAGCCGTGGTATTGGCTACTACTTGGAAAGTCTGCTCTGCTTGGCACCTTTCATGAAGCATCCATTGAAGATTGTCTTGAGGGGAGTGACAAATGATCAAGTAGATCCTTCGGTAAGTAATAAAGTTTAGGTATCGGAGAAGGATTTTTTTTTCCTGCTAAAATAAAAAGATTGGGAAGAAGTGTCTAAAACGTTGAATTTTTAGCATCCCTCACATCCAGAAGTATCCATTGTTGCTGCATTAGTAAACTCTCTGAGTCAAAGAAGCACTAGCTAAGCTAGAGTGTATCACACTCTGAACTTCAGTTTGTAATCCCCCTGACTGAACTGATGTTCAGTTCTGTGTGGCTTCTGTCTTTTCCCCTGCAAACTCCTTTTAAATGCATTTTGAGGCCCTAACACAGGTTTGGTTCTTCTCTTCTCTTAGAATTTCAATGGATTATTTCTCTTGCTCCACACTTGTATTTACTCTATAAAGAAGAAAGTGTCTTCAAAATATGAGTGCAAAAAGGAAGGAATCTTTCTCTTCTATTGGGTTCTGAACATAGTCATACCACTGCTGCTTCAAGCCTTCTTTCTGTTAGAAACAGGAGTCACATGGTGATTAGGCAATTACAGTAGCAAAAGTATGTAATAACTCTCTGGTTCTTCAGAAACATGCCAGAAGGTGTGGTAGGTGAAATGGCTATGAAATGCTTGGTTTCTATTACTGATCTGCAGTCCTTTGTTTTGTACCAGTGTTGTTACAGAAATGAGCTGTGGGAGACGTGATCAGAATGCTGAAGTAATGATTAGTGGTCACATGCTAGATTTATTTTTCTCCAAAAACTCCAACCATAAACTTGTGCTTTTAGAGAACAGCATTACTCTTTACTTTTTGAATGGTGATTGGACACTGCCTGATTTTCTCTGAGTAAATTAAGGACACGTTGTAATCTGAAAATGTAACCAGTTTAAATGAATACAAGTACCTGTATTCATTCAAAGTGTAACTGCCGATAGTACATGAGCCCCTGAGTCCTGCTCGAATTTATGACTTTTCTGCTGTGTTTCTCTATTCATTTAAAAATCTCACTCTCTCACCTGTGGCTCTGTGAGACATGCCCATGAGTCAAGGGATGATCAAAGTGGGTTGTACACAGCACTATAAGAAAAAAAAAGTAAGTATTTTTTGCTACCCTTTCAGTCATTATGATTAAAATTACTTATTGTATCTGGTAAGTATTAAGAATGAAAAAAGTCCTTTTTTGTTAACTGTTTAATCACAGTGGAGAAATTCTTGCAGTAATCTGGAGATGAAGAGTGGTCCAATGTTCATATTGCTTTCAAGTAAATTTGGACACTCATCTAAACAATAGTGTCTTGATTCTGGGAATTATCTCCTTTTGGGCATCAGTTGCATGGGGCTGAGATTAAACTATTTTTGTTCAAATGGGTGCAAGAATTAAGGCCATTTTGTACTTGAAGGGTGCTTGTTCTTGCCAAAATTTAGACAAGTGGGTTGGCATACATCAGCTGACTCCCAAGCTCTGTATGGTGAATGTAAATCACTTG